>NW_017670234.1:807781-898159 GCF_001879085.1 Nicotiana attenuata
AGTTTCGGTTGGGAAATAATTATTGGTTTTTTACTGGTAAAATAGGGCAATAAAATTGGTTTAAAAATCTTTAAAAATTAAAGAAAAAATAGGGAAATTCTTGGAATACTTATATATGCATATCTATGCTATTTGAAAGGTATTTTGTATATAAAAATATACAGGGAAAAATTGGGTATCAACAAGACTTTGCCGGCAGCTACACCATGATCCTCTACATGAGGCTGCCACATAAGGCAATGTGAGGCGCAGAGGAGTGATTATATAGCCAAGGCATAGAGGAAACAGTACTGGTGCTATTGTCCCCCTTATTTGTATTCTTCCTATGTGGTTTCTTTTTTATTATTAATAAAACTAGCCCTAGGCACATCGCCTAGTGGATTGCTTAAAAAAAAAACAGCAGATGACAGAAATGTATCAGTCTTGGACCAAGGGGTGTCCTCCACCTTTATTCCCCAATAACTACATTGAAAACCCTGCAACTATCCCACCACTATCACAAGCCCAGGTTCCCACTGCTGCTGATATCTCCCCACAACCTTTTCACACTCCACCCCTCAAAAGCACATCATATCCCGCTCCTTTGACCACTCATATTTTTGTAGCTCCTTCACCAGCTATTCTTCCTCGATCCTCTAGCGAGACTGTGTTCAAAGTCCCCGATGTCCAACACTATGCTCCAGAACCAACAAGGTCTCGGGTCCATACTCTTACGCTCCTCATTTTGAACCTCCCGGTGAGACTACAAAGCCTGCTAAGACAGTGGAGCAAGATGAGATATCCAGAAAGCTGAAAGGGTCTAAAATGCCAAAGCTTAATTTATATGATGGGCATGGAGATCCAGTAGTCCATCTGAGGGGTTATTGCAGTGAAATGAGAAGTGTTTGCAGGAAAGATGAATTATTGATGGCGTATTACAGTCAGAGTCTGAGTGGGGCAGCTCTGGAGTGGTACACCCGCCAAGACGCTAGTAAGTGGCATGCATGGGGTGACCTGGCTCGAGATTTTGTTCGGCACTATCAAAACAATGTAGACATTATCCCAGACCGCTGCTCTCTATCTCAGATGGAAAAGAAACCCAAGGAAGGCTTTAGGGAGTGTTGGTTCAGATGGAACGAACAAGTTGCTCGGGTCAGTTCTCCAATTGGTAGAAAAGATGTTGCTAAGCCCCGCCAACGACAGAATCCAGTGGGCATTCCTGCTAAATGCTTTCAGCCTCAATACCAACCCCATGAATATCCTCGTACTCCAGATAATCCTTCCCAGTGCTACTTTTCTCCACAAAATCCCCAAAGTCATACCTCACCTTCCCAGTACTCTATCCACAATGCACCGCCATATGCTCCACACCTACGAGACCCGCAATAGCCTGCACCACCTCCAAAAATGTCTTACCCGCCCCCTCAAGTATATCAACCACCTACCCGAAAGAGGTTCCAACCAAGGATGGAGTTCAAAATGAGAAGGCAGCAACAAAGAGAAAAGTCTTTCACTCCTATTGGAGAATCATATGCCAGTTTGTTCCAAAGATTGAGGCAATGGGACATGTTGAAGCCGATTCAGATAAAAATGCCGAATCCCCTTCCAAAGAGTTTTGATTATTCTCAAAGGTGCGCATATTGCTCTAATGCCCCGGGGCACGACATAGAAAAGTGTTGGCATCTGAAAAGAGCAGTCCAGAAGCTTATTGATGCAGGTTACATTGCCGTGCAAAATCCAAATGCAGCAGATACTAGCCAAAGTCCATTGCCTATTTATAATGATACGCACATTGAAAAGGAATATGAAAACTCTTCTGAGTTCCTTGGAAGGCCACTTGCTGCAAAGTTTTCAGCGCTATCAGTCTCGGTTCCAGAAGTTGATCCTAAGAACAAGTTGGCGAAAGGGACCCAAAAGCAATATGCTAAGGTCGATGTGATGGAGACTTGTGAGGGTCTTAGTAATGTTGATGCGGAACTCAGTGGCTAAGATGTCGAGCTTGGTGATTGGAAAAATGCTCTTTTCTTGGCTAGCCGAGGAGGAGTCTTGGTGGTTTATTTTGTTGTCATTTCTGTTGTTCGGGTTATTTCAGGGTTGTAATCCGGATATTGTCTTGTGACTCAAACCCTTCTATCCTTTTATTCTGTCTAGTTTGTTTAGTCGTAGTAACTCATTTAGTGTTATCTAGGTTTGTTCCAGGGTTGTAACCCCAGTTTAGTTTGCTTGTTTCGTTGTTCAAACCCTTTCACCGTCTGTCTAATGCAATTTTCTGTTTTCTGTTATTTCTAGTCTTTTTTTTGTTTAGTTCTCTTTTCTTTTTATAGTTATTTTCATGCTAGCTCTAGTGACATGACATGCACGCATAATTCTAGGCCTGGTTTTGAAAGTTAGTCTAATCATACAGCAATGAATACTTCTAAAGATGATAGGGACATTTGAGAGAAATAAGTAAAGACATTTTGAGATCACTTAAAGCCTAAACTGTGTGAAACTGGGGCAGATAATTTGGGAAGTTAATAGGGCGACAAGAATTTGTTACGAGAGAGTGCTTCCCAGACAATTTGAAGCAAGCAACTTTGAGTTCAAGTGCATCTCAAGTTACAACATAAAGCCAAGGGAGTTTGCTCCAAACTGACGGAGCACATCCATTTTGAAGAAGAAATCACCCAAGAAGAGCTCTGTACTTGACAAGGCCCTAAAGAAAGGTGGAAGGCATATCTGTGATACCAATGTTGATGCTGCAAAAGAAATGCTATGCATGAACTTCATTTTTCATCTTCAAGTTGCATGTGTTATACTTGGTATTCTTAAAGACTGGGAGGCCCTCTTTCAGCTACCCAAACACTTATACCATTCGATACCCTTTTGAGCCTGTACTGATTTCTTTGACCTCCCCTCTTTTGAAATCAAGTTAGAGTCATATGAAAAAAAGGGTTCATGTCCCCATAAGTTTATTTTAGAAAGTTCATTCCAAAAGGAAAATTCAAAAAAAAAAGAGAAAAAAATTAGAGATAAAGAAAAAAAAGGAAAAAAAGAGAAAAAGAAAAAAGAAGGAAAAAGAAAAAGAAAAAAAAAAAGAAAAAGAGCAACAAAAAACAAAACAAGAATTAGTTGTGAACTACGTTCGACCTGATTCTTGTCACCACAAGATACGTAGGCAGCTTTATGGTTCGGTCGCACCAAATAAAATGTTTTGTAATCCCACGAAGTTGAGAGTTGGGCAGTCTTTCTTAGAAATTCCATTCCAAAAAAAAAAGAATCAAATTCTCTTATTTTAGAAATTGGGGCAAAGTTTTGAAATGGATTCCAAAAGTTGTAAATAAATTAACCCTGTTATCTTAGTTATTTTGAGCCTTTATGATATCCTTTCTTTCTAACCCTGTCCAAAAGCCACATTACAATCCAAAAAAGACCTCCCATATAATCTTTGAGAGTGACGAGTTAGCCATGCCAGGAGCATATGATATTTTTACCACGGTTAATGCCTTGTCATCTGCAGAATCAGAGGAAATAAGAAGAAAAGGGCAAAATGAGAGAGTCTTATCGGTGAAAACCTTCACAGGAACCATAAGGCGACGGTGAGTTGAGAGAAAAAAACAATGATAAAAATGAGAGAGGCTTGATGGTCAAAACCCTTCAGGCACTACAAGTCAAATAAGGACCGGGAATCAGATATGATAATCGGAGCATTGAAGCCCAGTTTCATGGCAAAGAGGTACAACAAGAGTTGAACATTAGACTTGCTTGACAGATTAGGCCACTTAATCCAAAGGTTCATGTCATGGTCATTAGAGTTGGTATCCACATCTAATAAGTTTCTACTTTGTAGTTCTCTTGTTAGAATCATCTCTTTCCATTGTCCTTTACTCTGTTGCTTTTGTCTTGTGTACTTCCTCTTCCTGAGTCTGTTTGGTCAGAATAAGTGAGAAATGATTTCAAAATTTTCCACTAGCTTTCCAATTGTACAAAAAGGGATCTGGCTAGCACATCAAAGTGGCATAAGTCAGGAAAGAACAGCATGCGCACTGAGTTAGTAACAATCAACGTGCTTTGGGATTCATGTGAAATAGAAAGGTTCGATATATGTCAATTCATGAACAATGCAACAGATAGAGGGTGTTGGGTTTGAACAGATCAAAGGTATTTTCTGTGATAAGGTTGACAGAGAAAGTGGTTAACCAATAACAAGCAAGGTCTTCCAAGTGAAAATCAAAGTTATCATGGCAAGTGAAGGAGCAATTGGCCTCAAGGACAAGGCTAGTGGCCTATGTCAGGAAAGAACAGCAAGCGCACTGAGTTGGTAAAAATCAACGTGTTTTGGGATTCATGTGAAATACAAAAGTTCGATAAATGACAATTCATCAGCAAAATGCAATAGATAGAGGATGTTGGGTTGGAACGGATCAGAGGCATTTTTTGTGACAAGGGTGACAGAGAAAGTGGTCAGTCAATAAACAAGCAAGGTCTTTCGAGTTGAAACCAAAGTTATCATGGGAAGTGAAGGAGCAATCGCCCTCAAACTCAAGGCCACAAACCAACCACCATGTTTAAACCCACAAGTTTTCTTTGTTTGAAACAGGGACGAAGACTATGTCCAAATCAAAGCTTGGAAGCTTGAATTTTTCAAGTGTCGTGCCCAAACTATGTCAGCACAAAGGCGGTTTGAGAAGGGGAAAGAAAATTTGTTCAATCTGCAGGAACCCTCCATGCAGAAAGCATGGTTCAGGGGCAAGTAATTTTGTTCGTTCTGCAGATATCCTCCAGGAAGAGATCATGGCTCAGGTAAGTTCATTCTCGACTTTTCAGGACCCTCTGGATAATGGGATTTAGTTCAAGTTCTCAGGACCCTCCTCGATAATGGGATGTAGTTTTAAGTTGTCAGGACCCTCCTGGATAATGGGATTTAGTTTAAAGTTTTCAGGACCCTCCTAGATAATGGGATTTAATTTCAAGTTTTCAGGACCCTCCTGGATAATGGGACTTATTTTTAAGACCTCCATTAGATAATGAGATTTATCATAAATTTCACCTTTAGGAAGTTGAATTTACCTATGAAGTTTTCACTCTTAAGATGAGATTTAATTGAAATTTTCAGGGCCCTCCTGAATAATGGGATTTAGCTTTTAAATTCTAAGAGATCTTTTAGGTAACATGATTCAATAAACACTCACAGATGTGCCCAGATACCAAACTGGGGCAGAAAAGTTTCTTTTGTTTTGTCGGTTTTGCTGTAATGGTAGGCGCCCACCTGGGGAACAAGGGAATACAGTTCAAGTTTTGGCAATCAGGCGCCCACCTGGAGAACATGGGAATACAGTTAAAGTTTCGGCAATCAGGCGCCCACCTGGAGAACAAAGGAATACAGTTCAAGTTTTGGCAATCAGGCGCCCACCTGGAGAACAAGGGAATACAGTTCAAGTTTTGGCAATCAGGCGCCCACCTGGAGAACAAGGGAATACAGTTCAAGTTTTGGCAATCAGGCGCCCACCTGGAGAACAAGGGAATACAGTTCAAGTTTTGGCAATCAGGCGCCCACCTGGAGAACAAGGGAATACAGTTCAAGTTTTTGGCAATCAGGCGCCCACCTGGAGAACAAGGGAATATAGTTCTAGTTTTGGCAATCAGGTGCCCACCTGGAGAACAAGGGAATACAGTTCAAGTTTTTGGCAATCAGGTGCCCACCTGGAGAACAAGGGAATACAGTTCAAGTTTTGGCAATCAGGCGCCCACCTGGAGAACAAGGGAAGTCATTTCAGAATTCATTTCAAGTTTTAAATCGGAGGTAGAACGAGTTGTTAGAAGAATAAGGGTTTTATCTCAAGGCACAGGGGTTTGAGATGACCGAAGAAGAAGTCTCAATCCAAGAAAATAAAGAAAGGAAAGAAAAAAAAAAGAGGGAAGTGAACCAAATGCAGAAGTAGATGAAAGATGTGAACTGCTCAAGACATGGTTGAAGTCACAAGCACTACATGTCCGGTCTTGATCCGAAAAGCTGAAGAAGAACGAGCTAGCACCTGCAGCTAACAAGCGCCAAGGTTCTAATCTAAAGTCTGCCTGAAGAACCATTCAAGACTCAAGATCAAGCTTCAAAAGACTTATAGATAGGAATCTTGTAACTCGTAGTTGACAGACTTAGTTAGTCTTTGTCATTTTTTGATTTTTGATGTAATAACAGGACCGCGGACCGGAACCTCGACGGAACGGCACCTCGACCGGCTCTCCCCCTCAGTATACTCCATCACTCTTCCTAATTCTGAACTACACGTGGCCTGATTCCTTTATAGCCAAGGATATGTAGGCAGCTCAGATACCAGGGTTGGGTCACATTCTCCCTTCTCTTAGTTATAGTCTCTCTAAATAAGGGTCGGGTCAAAAACCTGTCTAGTCGTTCTTTGTCTGAAAACTCTTCGCGTTCCCAGTCAAAGAGGGGCAGCTGTAGACATGTGATTTTAGACCCTCCCCAAGATTTTTTATATTTTAGCATGTAAATATTTAGTTTAGGCATAATATCGCTATTTCAACTAGTTTTAACTATTTTATTTTATTTTATAACGAAAAAAAATTACAAAAATATTTTACCTAGTTACTTTTAATTCATGTACCTTTCATAAATTTAAAAAAAATACAAAGATAGTACCTTATTTTCATCTTTATATAATCTTGAAAATTAAAAAAATAAAAAAAATAGTTTCATGTTTTAATATAGTTTAGTTTAATTAATTAGGATTAGTTTTTGCATTGTGTAATATTTTTATCTTATATTAAAAGGAGTCAATTAAGGTGTTAGACCACAATTTTAAGAGTCTTAGAGCCCAATTTTGGCCCAATTCGGATTAGCCCATTAAGCCCAATACCCAATGCCCATTAAGCTAACCCAAGAGACCCTTCTAGACTCTTCTTTTGAACAAAATAAAAGAAAACCCCTAAGACCTAAGACTAATCAGCCGACAATACAAAAAAAATAGAAATCCTAGATCTAACGCCTAAAAAACCTAATACACAATTGGCATCAGCCGTTTTTCTTTGGATGGGGACTAACATATACACAAAAATACAAAATCTGATGAAGCAGCCGCATAATCAGGGAGGACCTAATTTCCTAGACCTAGACGCCTAAGAGAAAAACATATCCGACGTTCTCTCACCATAGAACCACCCCTGACTTCGTCTTCTTCACACTAGACCCGGAGCAGTGGCATAACTCAAAAATCGAGACCCCCCCGTCATCGTCTTCTTCAACAAAGAGCGACCAAACAACCTAAACCAGCCGCTGTTCGCTGGAAACCAGAAGCAGCGACGCCACCAGCGACCTCCCGCCGGAAAACATCCAGCAACACCCTCGCCTCACCCTTCTGTCACAGCCATCTCCACCTTCAACCAAAGAACACCCTTTAGCAGATACAACACCCTAAACCGCCGCATCACCAAGCTCGCCGGAAAAGCCTTGCAATTTTACAGCTTTCATACTTCACGGCCTCTTAGGTTCCGGTCAAAATCGGCGTTCCTTCTCTCGATCACTCGCTTCCTCCTTTTCTGCAGCTCAACCTCTGGGTGGTCGTGAGCCTCATTTTCTGTTGTTGAAGTTTTCGTTAGTTTGAGTCCATTTGGAACTCGTTGTGGGATCTGTTCGGAGCCAGTAATTGACGTTTCGAGGTTGCCGTCGTTGGTCCTGATCCGGTCAGTTGGTTCAAGCTTCATTTCTTCTATTTGATCATGAAATAAGAATATGGTTTGGTTTGTTTAATGTTTGATTTTATTATTAAATCTAGAGCATGATCTGGTTTGGCGAATTCTCTATCTCATAATGCTTGTTTTCCAGTGAGTTTGGTTTAAGTGAATGACTGTTTCACTATTAATTTCTTTGCTGTGATTGAAATGAATTGGTGTGTACATGTTAAGTTAATTTCTTGAATTCAATTTCACATGCTTTGTTGAACCGAAATGGAATTAGTTCGGAATTGTTTTATAAAATTCAATGAACATCCGTAGAAAAAGTTTATTTTAGGCACGCACTTAATTTATTATCGTGATTATGTACACGTTCGAGTGACATGATTACGGTTTCTAAAATGAATATTCGTGGCTTGCTTTAGGCGCGACTTAATCTATCACCGTGACTATGTACACGTTCGCGTGACATAATTACGTTTTTAAAAATAAAATTGGAGTATGCGTTCGCGCAACTTCGGCTAAACTCTCTTAATAATAAAAAAGCATTATTAATTGTGGACACGTTCGCGTGACATGATTTTTGACGCGCCAAACAAATGGGTACACGTACGCGTGACTCGTTTTTCTAGGATAATTTCTTAATTAAAAGAGGTGAAAGCACATAGGTTCTAAAATGAGTAGTTAAACAATTTAATAAGCCAAGTATGATCAAACTAAAGCCACGGAACCCGGGAATGCCTAACACCTTCTCCCGGGTTAACAGAATTCCTTATCCGGATTTCTGTGTTCGCAGACCATTAAAACAGAGTCAAATTTCCTCGATTCGAGATTGTAAACCGGTGACTTGGGACACCAATAAACTATCCCAAGTGGCGACTCTGAATTTAATATAAATAATCCCGTTTCGATTGTCACTTAAATTGGAAAAAACTCCCATATCCCTCTTTCGGGTAGCAAAAGGAGGTGTGACACAGTTCATTTAAAGTATGGCATCATAACATCCTCTCATACTTTTGGAATCTTTATCCATCTATTGTTGATTAACCTTAATGTTGATCTATATCTACCACTGATAACTTGAGACCCCTTACGTAATACATTTTCATTAGGGCTCACGTCTCATCAAGGAACATCTGAAGTGATTTTCCTGATCCACCTAGGGGTGATACTATACTTCAATAACCATATTTCATAGCATCCCAATGTGATTCATCTTATAGTGTTATTCTAATCCCATGCAAATCATGAAATCCCTTTTCTTTACATCATTACCCAATCGATGGCCCAAACATCATCCTTTTATCTATTACAATTACACCCTTATTCTACTACCAGGGCAGCGTTCCATCTCTTCTAACTACTACTAGTCTTAGACTCATTTGCATTCATTAAGGCTATACTAAGCCTTCTATAACTTACAGAAACCATCAACTCTCTTGTTTTGATGGGCTTAATCTTGAGACCTTACCTGTTATCGTCACCTTCTCACTTACCTTTACTCTTATCTACCTAAAACCTTGTCGCTCTATCATACTTTAGCTTGCGACCTACACATATCTATTAATACTACTCGCAATCTGCCTTTAAAATTCTAGCACCATAGGTTTCCTCTTAAAGTCCCCTCCCTTATCTTATGTTACTACTATTTGGCCTTTCAAACAATATTGTATGTCATTCAAACTTTGTATTTAGCACCTTATTTGGTATCAGAGCACTCGATTCATATATGTCTCACGAACCATGAGCAGGCCTAGTAGAGTTGTGTAAATCGGTATGGATATGTTTGTACTTATCATCGATGGGCTATAGGGTTTTAGAAACATTCCCTTTATTGAATCCTTGTTGTGCAACTTTGTTTTGGCTTAAAGCCTATATCTTCAGCTCTTTCCCATTCATTCGTATGCAATGTTGTGCACCCGATATCAGTTGGGCCCCCACAAGTTTGATAATGATATAGAAGTGGTGCGGGATGTTTTTCCACTTGTTATAAGGGAAAACTACTAGTGTTGCTTTGCAGAGGAGTTATTTTCCATTGCAGCCGTAGTGTTTGTATTGCCCAAGGACTTGGAGCCTTATTTAGTGAATTATGATGATTTATACGTTGGTCTTGATGCGGTGTTGTTGGGAATGATAAGATGATTACTTAAGCTTGTCGCAGTATCATTCCATGAGAAAGATTATCTAGTTCACTATTTAGAGTTTGGCATTTATTCCTGTGGCAGCGAAGTATTTGGGCTATGGATGTTCAAGCCCAGGTCGATAGATTTGTAAGATTGGATATTTCTGAGCTTAGTAGAGATCTCACTTGTGTTGTTGCATAGTCATCCTTGTTCGAGCGCATTAAGGATCTTTAGTGTGATGGTTTCCATTTGATTATCCTCTGGGACACAAAGTTGCGAGGTAGGTGTTAAGGGGTTGGTCCTTAGTGTGGATGTTATGTTCCAACTTTAGGGTCGAATTTGCATCCCCAGTGTATCATGATTCGAGGAAGCATTATTGGAGTGGAGGATGAAGGACATTATTAGACATGTCTAATGTTTTTTGAGTGTTAACGGGTCGAGAATAAGCATTAGAGACTGAGTAGTTTACTTTTGAAGGTGGTTATACTGATGTGGAAGTGAGAGTGTATCATTATGGGCTTTGTGGTAGGGTTTCCACATGTTTCGAGAGAGTTTGATGCTATTTGGGTCATTACAGACAGTTGATGGCATTTCATTGGTGGTGACTTCTCACATTTTGAGAGTTCGAAGTTGACGAGAAGAGTTTTCTTGAGCTGCTAAGGGATGGTGAATGCTTGATTATCATCATGGTGTGCAATACGGTCTTTAGAAGGGAGGTGCTGATGTGTCTTCTAGTTGTTCATTGATGGGATGAAATAGATCTTTGCAGTCTATGGATGAGTGTGGACTCGGGGGGATTAATGGATTACATTGTTGTGGTGCTCATGGCAAGGTCATAGAAACATTTGAGGCTACACATATGGGCTATCTCATGTGAGATGATTAGGTGTTGTATGATTTCTTAAGAGGTTTCTACGGGGAGATTTACTTTCTAGCTGTTGGATGCATGTGCTATGATATGGGTTCATATCGTTTGAGGAAGATGGCATGACTGTCAGGAGGTTGAATATGCATTTGGGCCGATAATTTTAGATGTGTTATGGTTGGTGCAGTATGAGCTTATGAGATGTTTAGCTGAGTAGTAGTATGGGATCGCAGTTAAAGAGGAGAAATCATTACGGGTTGTTAGGTTATGTGATTTTGGCTTAAAGCCAAGTGGGAGAGTCTACCATCAGCATTTGGGTCACCTCGTCATGGGTTGTTATGGATCATGGACTAAGGAATGCTTTCGGATTAGATAGTATTTTAGGAGGATGACTTCGATGATGATTTGAGCAAGAAATTTTCTGGATGTGAGCTATATTCTACCTTAGTGTTATATGGAGGTTGTGGAAGAAGTTAAGTTTAATATTCCTATGTCGAGGTAGTGTGAAAGGGAAAGGATTCAAGTGGTTGTTTTCTCTTTGGAGTATTCATGTGCTAACGTAGCACTAAATGTTTGGAATGATTGGCTATGTATTCCGAAATAGAAAAGAGTGGGTGACTCTCAAAAAGGTTTCTAATGGATTCAAGATTCAATATGTGGTTTCTAAGGATTCCGTTTGTGTGTGACTAAGCATTGGAGGTCTACATTAGATTATGGAAGAGATTGGTATCATTTATGTATTGTTAACGGTTCTGTAAGGCAGTATTTGAAAAAGGAAGAAACAAGTTCAGAAGGCCGCTTTAAAGTTGGTATTTCGATTGGAGGTACTATTGAAAGTATAAGAGAGAATAAAGTGGGTTACGAGTCTAGGACGGGGAGGTTCATGTTGGGATCACTTGGTGTGAGTTGTAGTTGAGGTCCATTGTGTACTAGGAAGGAGTAGCGTTCCGTGAAGGCGTGTCATGAATAATCTGAAGAAATTAGGTCCGTTAGTAGTGGCATGGATTAGCATGGTAATAGAGATGATCGGTTCCTGTGGTATTATATGGCTTTATAGGTGTTAACATGGTAATAGAGACGATCGGTTCCTATGGTATTATATGGCTTTACAAGTGTTTTGTAGTAATATTATTAGGTTTGGCAGTATATGTGACTTAGGCGATTTAGAGGGATTGTTTTGATGGTTGGGTTATGGGCATATGGGTTCTGAAGAGTTTGTGACAATTTTGATCACGACTTGCGATTGGTGTCTTTGGCAGGCATGAGAAGTTTTTTGTGTTGTGATTTTTCTTGAATTGAGCTAAGTGGAAGGTTTCTGATCGATGAAGTGTGTATCATATTCGTGATTCAGAGTTGATGATGGATTATCATATTTTTGCATATTAGCATGATAGATGTGGTGAGTTGTGTGGAATTAGGATTGAATTAACAAGATTGTGGTTCAATTTTGAATAGGAAATATAAGATGTTTAGGATAGCACTATTTTTGTATCGCCTAAGAAGGGTGTGCTTTGTGGAAGATGAATTGTGTGTTGATTACATATGCTTAACTAGTGCTAGAGAAATCTCATGCACCAATTATAAAGCATGTCAGCAGTACTTTGTGTAATAAGGAACCATGAAAAGAAAGCCTTTAATTTGCTCAGTCATACGTCTGTCTTCATTCATACATGCATTACAACACACGCAACTTTAAGTGCATGTTTGGAAAGCCATTTAGGAAATGGATTTGGATGTAATTACATAATTTGATATGTTTGACTGATCAGTTAATTACCTAGTCAGCATGTATCTGGGGTAATTAGAGAGGTGTAATTATACTCTTCAATTCTCAAGGGGAGGTAAGAATTGGTGATACTTACATTGTGTAATTACAAGGTTACTTCTTAATTTTTCTTTTCTTTTTATTTTTTTTCTTTATAAATTTTTATTTCCATTATTTTAATTTCTTATTAAATTTTAAAATATATTTTTCTTTGTACATAATTTTTATTTTATTTTTCTACCTTTACTTCTTGTGATTCCTTGTAATTGCTCGTATATTTTCTTTCTTATTATTTGTTTTTTTTTATGTTGTGTAACTATATTATTATTCTAGTTTTTTAAACTATACCTCCTAATATTAGAAATAATGAGTCATTAACTAACTTGGCATATAATAAGTGATGTCCGTAAAGTAGAATTTTGTTGTTGAATATAAACTTATTATGTTTCCTAATCTTAAGTTACATTGGAACTTATTTTTATTATGTTGGAATTTGACATACGTTAAACTTTTTCATTTGGATTTTTAAATTGTGTTATATTTTTTTATTTCACATTGCATGTTGTTCATTTTTTTAGTTAGAATTGATAGATTAGTGTTGTCAAACATTTGAATAATGTTATGATATTATATTTATAAAAATTAATTTATTTTATTAAACATGCATTCATGATGTTCTTACAATATTAGTTATAAATATATGATTACTAATTAATGCATATTCAAGAAAAGTATGCATCTTAAATACCAAATCTAATAAGTATCATTTATACTTATAAAAAATCATTTACAGGCATATATTTATTATATTCACTTTTAAGTGTTGATAAATACTTCATTTAAAATTTAATTTAGTTGTGTAATTACACTTGTGCAACCAAACAGTGTGCTTGTAATTACACTGTAATTACATTATGACAAACAAACATGTGGTCTTAATTACTATATATATTGTGTAATTAGTAGGCTGTGTAATTACTACCCTAGTAATTACACCAATTCCAATCAACGGGTGACTTTCCATAAGTCTGGAACACAAAATTATTTGTTGTTTTTAGTCATATAGTCCCGCCCTCGCGGACTTCAGCATATTTATATGGGCTGAGAATGAAATTTCTTATCACATTAGAAGCTTTAACGAACTTTTACAAAGAAAAAATTTATTCATACTCCATATCTATATTAAATTAATGTAAATATAATATGCATTTTTACATATATTTTTATTACTTAATTCGGATTAGATAATATATGTATTTTCATTTTAGACATTCGTTATTTAATTTTGGTATACATCGACTGTAGATAATATTTATTTATTGTAGACTAGTGCACCTCAATTACTCAATCCCATTTTATCCAAAAGTTCTGGTCAAACCCTTCTTTAGACAATTACCACGTTCGAGGCGTCATCGTTTTTTGTAATTCATGCTTTGAAGTCGCCCCTTCTATTTTCTAACGTTTTGCGTTACTTGAACCGGAGAAAAAGGTTTGGGATAATTCAATTGTTTGCTTTATATAAGAGTTACAAAGGATATCCATGGCCTAAGGCGATAAGAAGTGTAAATAAGTGTTTTGCTCCTTTTCTTTTTTCAGAACTTTCCAAGAATTTTTGGATGAGTTTGTGTTTATGAATATAGTAGGAGAAGAAAAGATAGGGAAGGATAGTAGTCGGAATTAGAAACTTACATTTAGGTAAATGCAATTATAATTAGATCCTTTTTATGCCTCTTTCGAGTCAATAGGCTAAAACAGTATTTTCATTTGTCTTTCATATGACTCGAACCTCCTATTTATTTAAAGTATAACCTGCATTGTGAGATCTTAACATCATTGGTGAAATTACCTTATTCATATTATTTACACTACCAATAGACAAAAGATCAACACTAACGTAATAGTTTTTTCTTACAGGAGAGAGTCCAGAGCTAGATGATATTACTTTTAAACCCTTCTTTGGACGGTGGGATAGGAATAATAATTTCGGAATAAAATGTAGGATTATTTTATCCCATATTTGATTGTATTTTTGAATTCGGCATTAATAATCTCGAAATTAGTTATACTCATAGTTGTGATATTATTCTTGTCCCACGTTAAGGTGAGAGATACTTGTATACAGTCGAAATCGGGCTCGTCTATTACATGACAGATCGGGCTTGAAACCTAAGGGATTGGAGATCGACCATGGGTCCCACCAGGCCAGAACCCGAGATCAAGATGTCCGTCCTCAAGAACAATGATTTCGTGATCCCAGACTCGACCCTGACCCCAAACAAGCTCGAGAAAACATTGTCAACAGAAGACTGAAATAATAGAAAGCCGAAATACCCGTGACCGGTCGGATATTACTGCGGGAATCTTGGCACATATCAATAAGAAACCGACAAATCATCAAATGAGAAGATCTTTTACCTTTTATAGAGTTGTACCTAATATAGGACATCCCTACTATATAGGGGGTCTAATTACTTGTAAAAGACATTGTAATAAGCATCCCAAAGCAGTATAATTTTATTTTCTTTCTTTAAGCTATTGTTCTTTTGTATCTTGATATCGTTTGAATTGCATCCAGATCAAGTGTGACTTACTTGTCAAGGTTGTAACTGTTCAAGTTGTGAAGTTTGAAACTACTTTATCATTGCTTATTTTAATCGTATTTTTAATTTATCACTTTGTGTCAATTCAATCCACGTATCCTTAAAGCCATTTACAAATTTAATTGTTATCCGAGTTTTAGGGCAAACAGTTTAGCACCTACCGTGGAGCTAAGGATAATAGTTGTTATTTGACACAAATTTTTCATAACACACACTACTTTACACTTGTTCTTTGAAGCGCCTCTAATTTCAGGTCAAAGCTCAAAATGTCAAACTCATAATTGGAACCCCTACCGGTTGACAGTGAGTCCGGGCACCACGATGAAAATAACAACATAGCGCCCGGTAACGAGATAAAGCCCATTGATCCCATCGGAATTCCAGTTGTGGACCCGTTGGATGCTACCTCGCATGTGGCTATCGGCAAACCTGCCTACCGACCCCGAGAATAGCATCCGCGGTGGGGCCCGATCGACGGCGCAAAATATTCAAAATAATGGAGTAAACGGGATCAATCTACGGATGATCTTAAAAATTTTATAGGCTCAATAGGAGGCGATAGCTCAGTTACATAACCAAAGCCGCGCACCGAGCAAAATTGAACCCGATCTGTCACGGGAAATCGCCCGCAGGAACGAACCGGTCGCAGAGAGGTCGAATGGAGATGAGTCAGGAACTAACCTCGAGATCATAAAAATGCTCGAAGAGCTGGAAATTAATAGAATCAGGGGAAATGAAAATTGAGGCAAATGACAAGAAGGTAGAAACCTACAATTCCAGGGTCGACAAAATCCTGGAAGCGCCGCCGGTACCGAAATACCTAGATTCCAAGAAGTTTGTGCAAAAACCTCTCTCCCCAAGTGCAAATCCAAAGCCGATCCCTAAAAATTCCGCATGCCCGAGATTCCTAAGTATAACGGAACGACTTATCCAAACGAGCATGTTCCTCCTACACATGTGCCATCAAAGGGAACGACTTAGAGGATGATGAGATCGAGTCTGTCCTGTTGAAGAAATTCAGAGAGACCCTATCAAAGGGAGTTATGATATGTTATCACAACTTACCTCCTAATTCTATTGACTCACTTTCTATGCCTGCAAACTCTTTCATGAAAGCACACGCCGGGGCTATCAAGGTCGAGACCAGGAATTCGGACTGCTTTAAAGTAAGACAGAAGGATAATAAGATGCTCAGAGAGTTCGTGTCCCGATTTCAAATGGAATGGATGAACCTGCCATCGGTCGCTGATGATTGGGCCGTTCAAGCTTTCACCCAGGGACTCAATATTCGGTTGTTACTTAGGCCGACATGCATGACCGGTATCAATCAAAAATCAGAGTCGAAGATGACCAACTCGGGGCCCCTTTGGGGTCCGTTTATCCCGTCAAAACCGTTGACGGAGTCAAAAGAGATATCAACCGTGAACCTAGGTCAAACAGGGATCGGTATCAGCCTTACAATAGAGATCAAAGAAGCAGTGCGTCCGGGTGGAATTCTATGTAAAGTGAAAGGATAAGTGATCGAGGTCAGAACAACCGGGGAATCATGAGCAAGAACGGTTTTAACAGGCCTATCGGGCCTAAGGAAGCACCGAGGTTATCGAAATATAACTTTGACGTCGATGTTGCCGCCATTGTATCAGCTATCGGACGCATCAAAGACACCAAATGGCCTCGACCCCTACAATATGATCCTACCCAAAGGGATCCTAACCAGATATGCAAATATCATGGCACCCACGACTATAGAACAGAGGATTGCTGGCAGTTGAGAGAGGAAGTAGCACGGCTATTCAAAATGGGCACCTTCGAGAATTCCTTAGCGACCGGGCCAAGCACCATTTCAGGAATAGGGGTTCTAATAAACAAGCCGAACAAGAATAACCTAAACACGTCATTAACATGATCATTGGTGGGGTCAATGTCCCTCAAGAGCCGATGTTGAAACGCATCACGGTATCCATCACAAGGGAAAAACGTACTCGAGATTACATACCGCAAGGAACCTTGTCTTTCAACGACGAGGACGTAGAAGGGATCGTGCAGTCCTACAATGATGCACTGGTAATATCTGTACTCATAAATAAATATCGAGTTAAGCGTTTGTTTATTATTCCAGGTAGCCGGCAAACATCATCTGATCGAGGGTCGTAGAACAACTCGATCTACAAAATCAAATCGTGCCTGTAGTCTGAGTTCTGAACGGATTCAACATGGCATGTGAAACCACTATGGGGGAGATAAAATTACTAGTGAATGTCGTTAGGACCATCCAGGAGGCCAATTTTTATGTGATCGAAAGAGACATGAGGTACAACGCCCTGTTTGAGAGGCCGTGGATCCACAACATGAGGGCAGTTCCCTCGACCCTTCACTAAGTATTAAAACTCCCAATGCCAGGAGGGATTAAAACAATCTACGGAAAATAACCAGCCGCAATGGAAATGTTTGCAGTCAAAGAGGTGATTCTAATATCAACAATAGCAACGTCAAAGGAACCAAGTTCGGGCACGAAGAAAGAGGCTAAATAGCAATTACCGACACCGGACATGACCCAACCGAATAAGAAGGGGACGGATGAAGACGATGACATGGGGTTCCCAGATCTTATATAGTCCCCGATGATTCCGATGCCACTAAGTCAATGATCGAGGAGTTGGAACATGTCATATTGATTGAGCATCTACCCGACTGAAAGGTATACCTGGGCACGGGGTTAACTCCCGAGCTCAAGAAAAAACTCATTCAATTTCTTATAGCTAACATAGAATGTTTTGCTTGGTCCCATCTTGATATGATAGGGATCCCACTAGAGATAACCACTCACAAGCTAAGCCTGGAACCAAAAATCCACCCGGTCAAGAAGAAGAGGAGACCCCAGTCCGAGGTCAAACATGCCTTCATCAAGGACGAGGTATCTAAACTCCTTAAAATAGGGTCCATTTGGGAGGTTAAATACCCGGATTGGTTAGCAAATGTAGTGGTACTCCCTAGAAAAGGGAAAAAATTAAGAATGTATGTAGATTATAAGGATTTAAATAAGGCGTGTCCCAAGGACTCTTTCCCATTGCCCAACATCGAAAGTATGATCAATGCCACGGTTGGCCACGAGATCCTCAGTTTTCTCGATGCCTATTTCGGGTACAACCAAATACATATGAATCCGGATGATCAGGAGAAAACTTCCTTCATCACTAAATACGGCACATATTGTTATAATGTGATGCCATTCGGACTAAAAAATATTGGTGCCACTTATCAACGCCTAGTAAACCGGATGTTCAAGGAACTAATAGGAAAATCACTGGAAGTTTACATTGACGATGTGTTGGTTAAGTCCCTGTGAGCAGAGGACCATTTAAAACACTTGCAGGAAACCTTCAGCATATTGAAGAAGTACAATATAAAGCTGAACCCGGAGAAGTGTGTGTTTGGAGTCAGATCGGGTAAATTCCTCAGGTTCATGGTATCCAACTGGGGAATCGAAATCAACCCCGATAAGATCAAAGCCATCAAAGATATCACAGTGGTGGACAACATAAAGTCAATGCAAAGGTTAACCAGACGCATAGCTGCCCTCGGGCGATTCATCTCGAGATCCTCCGATAAGAACCACCTATTCTTCTCGCCACTGAAGAAGAAGAACAACTTTTCATGGACCCTGAAGTGCCAACGGGACTTGGAAGAGCTCAAACGGTATCTATCGAGTCCGTTGTTGCTTCACACGCCGAAGGCAGATGAACAACTATACCTATACTTGGCAGTATCAAAGATAGTAGTAAGTGGAGTCCTGGTCCGGAAGAGCAAGGTACGTAATTTCCAATTTACTATGTTAGCAGGACGCTAGGTGAGGCCGAAACTAGATACTCTCACCTAGAAAAATTGGCACTCGCCTTGCTAAGTGCCTCTAGGAAGCTAAAACCATATTTTCAGTGTCATCCTATATATGTTGTGACTACTTACCCATTGCGAAATATAATGCATAAACCCGAGATCTCGGGGCTTTTGGCCAAATGGGCCGTAGAAATCAGTGGGTATGATATTGAATGTCGACCCCATATAGCCATTAAATCTTAAATTTTGGCAGATTTTGTGTCGAGGTCGAAATAGAGTTGTTGGTAAACTCGGGGACGTCTTCGGGAATCTGGACCCTCTTTACGGACGGTGCCTCGAACGCAAAAGGGTCTAGACTTGGCATCGTAATGAAGCCACCCGCAAGAAATATAGTTAGACAATCTATTAGAACTGTAAAATTGAGTAACAACGAGGCCGAATATGGGGCCATGATTGCATGTCTCGAACTAGCCAAAAGCTTGGGGGCGGAGGTGATCGAAGCTAAGTGCGACTCCCTCCTCGTGGTCAACCAAGTTAATGGGTACATTCGAGGTTAGAGAAGAACGAATGAAAAGGTACCTAGATAATCTACAGGTAACATTACATCGATTCAAGGAATGGACTTTGCAACACGTACCTCAGGATCAAAATAGCGAGGCCGATGCCCTTGCAAACTTAGGGTCATCGGTCGAAGATGACGAGCTCAACTCGGGGGCAGTCCTACAACTCATGAGGTCGGTAGTGGAAGAGGGCCAAGCCGAAATAAACTCCACAAGCCTGACTTGGGACTGGAGAATAAAATATATAGAACATCTAAGGACCGGAAAACTACCCTCGGATCCAAAAGAATCGAGGGCCCTGCGTACGAAGGCAGCCCGGTTCAGTTTGTCCAAACACGGAACCTTGTTTAGAAGAACTTTTGATGGTCCACTAGCAATATGTCTAGGACCAGGAGACACCGAATACATTTTGAGGGAAATCCATGAAGGCACCTACGGAAATCATTGAAGCGCCGAATCATTAGTTCGAAAAATACTCAGGGCCGGCTACTACTGGATATATATGGAAAAGGACGCAAAGAAGTTCGTATGAAAATGTGATGAATGTCAAAGACATTCTTCGATGATACATCAGCCCGGAGAGCTGCTACATTTGGTTTTGTCGCCATGGTCGTTCATGAAGTGGGGAATGGAAAACGTTGGCATATTGTTTATGACTGACTATTTTTCTAAGTGGGTTGAAGCCCAGGCATACGAGAAGGTCAGGGAGAAGGAAGTCATCAACTTCATTTGGGACCACATCATATGCTGGTTCGGGATGCCGGCCGAGATCGTGTGTGACAACGGGAAATAATTCATCGATAGCAAAGTCACCAAGTTTCTCGAAGACCATAAGATCAAAAGGTTCCTATCAACACCTTATCACCCTAGTGGGAACGGACAAACAGAATCCACCACTAAAACCATACTCCAAAAACCTCAAAAAAAGGTTAACCGATGCCAAAGCAAAATGGAAGGAAATTCTGCCCGAATTCCTATGGCCATACCGTACGACCTCGAAGTCCAGTACTGGGGCCACCCAGTTCTCACTGGTTTACGACACCGAAGCTCTAATACCGGTAGAAGTCGAGGAACCAAGTGTCAGATTCTGATATGCAACCGAGGAATCAAATGACGAGGCCATGAGTACTAGCTTGGAGCTATTAGATGAAAGGCGTGAAGCCGCCCTTATTCGATTGGCTGCCCAAAAGCAGCGAATCGAGAGGCATTACAATCGAAGAGCTGACCTTCAAAATTTCAATGTCAGGGGACTTGGTGCTAAGGAAGGTTACACCAAGCACCCGAAATCCCAACGAGAGGAGACTGGGGCCAAACTGGGACGGGCTGTACCAAATTCTCAAGATCACCAGAAAGGGATCATACAAACTCGGGGAAATGAACGATGACGACTAACGAATAACTGGAACATAACTCACTTGAAGTGATACTATCGCTAAGGTACGGCCCCATTCATTCCTTTTTACTTATTTTTGAACTAACACTTGCTGGTAACCAACAAGGAGCGATACATATTTTAGGTCTGAAAGCACGTGTTTCCCTCTTTTTCCCTTGAACTGGTTTTGTCCCAAATGGGTTTTCCGGCAAGGTATTTAACGAGGCTACAGTGGATCGTGCTAACTTATAATAGAAGGCCGGTCAGGAATCGGTGACAAAGATTGCATCATCAGTATCCAAGGCTTCTCTCTATGATCAACCTCGAGTACTGGGTGGGGGGCATTACCCTCGGATATCGACTTTATCAAGAAAAGAAAATTTGTGATTGAAGGGTCTCAGTCGATAGGATTTATTGTAAGGGACAAACGGTCAAATAAACCATGCCCGTATAGACTGCTCGAGCCCTATGACAAAGCATGTACACATGTATAACTATTATGCACAAGAATAAAAAGAAATCTCTTCCTTGCGGATAAATATCCTGTCCTTTTAAAATATTTCTAAAATTTCTCAAGGAATTTCCTAGATCCAAACCCCTAAACGTATCGAGCCCAAGGGCCACCTTAATCCGAGTTCGAACAATCACTCTCACTTAGGGACTACTGTCTGAAAACAAACTCGGATGGTACGGGCTATCGGAGCTCGGGGGCACAAGACCTATTAGGCAATGCCCGAATCTTAAAGACTACGGCCATCCCCACTCGGGGACTGTTATCTTAGGCAAGTCCGGATAACTCAGGGTCACAAGCCCACTGAGCACCCGAACTAAAAAGGCTACGGCGAATTAAATTAGCTCGGAGACGTCCGAAACCCGTAACAAAAACATCAAGGCCTTAAAAATATTTAACCGGTTCTAAAGGATACCCTCGGCAAACTACAGAAATTATAAGTATGTTGGGGAAAAAATTTCGATCATACCGAACCCCCACGATGCCTTAAACAAAATAATGTTAAAGGCAAGGTATGTTCAAACCTCTTAACATAACCTAACCATTTTGTGCTAAGACATTTAAATCTTTGCAAACATAAACAATAAAGCAAAGGAAAAAGTTCAGAAATTGCTGGAGGGAAAAAACCTTATATACATATCGAAAAACTTCTATACAAAGGGCCAAATAGACCTGATGCAAATTTTTACAAAGGCCAAACGGCCACAACAAAAAGGCAAAAAACAAAAACATCTGAAAATAACCTACGTCCTAGTCTTCGCCGGGGGCCGCCTCGTCACCTTCGGGGTCTCCTGCGCCCTTGAATCCACTCAACTCCTCAAGAGTCTTCATCATCCTTGGGATAAGCCAACTTTTTAGCCTCGGCTTCGAGCTCCTTGGCACTCTTAATCTCAGCCGATAAGTCGAAACCCCGAAAACTTGAACCACCTCGGCCTCAGACTTGACCGTTTCAAGCTCCTTGGCCAAATTTTCATGATTGGAAACGGCCGATCTCAGCTGAGACTGGAGCTCCTGAATCTTTTTGGCCTGCACCAAGGCCTTTTCCTTTACAACTCGAAGATGGACCTCAGCCGAAGCCAATTGTGCCCGGTCAGTCTTCTTTTCTGAGGCCAAGCGGTCCTTGTTGCTTTTCCATTATTCGGCCTCGGCCTTTACCGCATCCACCTCTACCTGGAGTTGCTCGATCTGATCAAGCGTCTTTTGGACCTGCACGTTCGGACCATTAGTCACCGTGTCTGACTCATCGTCACTAACCTCAAATACTCTTCTTACCTACTTGACCAGGTCGGCATGCTCCTTCCGAGCTACCTCTAGCTCAGCTCGAAGACTCTTAGCCTCCCCTTCACTTTGCTCGTTGAGAAGTTTGTAGGCATATCTCTTCTCAGTGAGACCTCGAATCTCGGCCTCATACTGGTTTAGCTCTTCCCGATATCGAAGAAAAGTCTCGTGATGAAGTACCGAAGCCTACATACACAGAGAAAGAAGTTATGATCATCTACAAATTGATCTAAGTACAAACTAGAAATCACCAAGAGGTATCTGAAGTTACTCGGTTTAATGCATGTTGAGCTTCATTGAACAGGCACGGAGCTTCCACCTCGTTTATCTTGGCTTGGTCCTCTTCGGTCATCGAGCACCAAAGGTAACTAGCCACCCCTACGGGAGTATAAAGTACCCGGGCATCCTCCGGAATCGAGATGATGATCGATCGCTTTCGGCTAGGACCATACTTAGAGCTGGGAACCAAATGATTAATTTCGGGCTCGAGGAAGGCCCGCTTGTTCCCGATGATGGACTCTTCCTCGGCACCTCTAAGTCACCCAATCCCGTGATGTCCTCCGTGGCGGTGGAATCCACGCCACTAAAAAAGCCTCGGAAGGGGTCGTCCACTCCATGGGCCCCCTTGTTAGGGAGAGGTTTCACTGAGCCTCGTTGATCATAGACTTAGTGAACAAAGGCGACTCGGTGATGTCTATCACACCAAGTATATCCTTCGGGGCGCTACCCTCATCTCGGGAGGCCTCGACCACGGCCCCCACATTGGCCCCGGCCACGACCTCCTCGTCGGCCTCCCTGGCTCGAGGCAGATTGGCCTCACCTCTCTCTTATTCGGAGGCCCCTTGTCCTCGAACTGTGACCGCACGCAGGCCACCAGTTCAGAGGCTTCTTCTTCTTCGATTTTGTCCCGCAGCCGGCGGAGAGAGTCCGATGATGGTACTTGAGAACTGGTGCTTTCTTTAGATTTTCGCAACAACCTCCTCCTCGGTTTTTTCTTATCCAAGTTCGGAGAACTTGGAGTCCTCATTCTTTTCTTCTCATCACCCTGTCTCGGAGCAGGGGACTCGGCGGGGTCATCCTTTTTACTGGATGGAGGCCTCATCATGACATCCTTGGATAAACCTGCAAAGGTAACCGAAACAGATGAGAACCCAGTAACACAAAAAGAGCAAAATATTACTCACTCAGGAAAGGAAGCCTCACTATGAGAACGGGCCTCCCACCGGCCCTTCCAAAGTTCGCGCCATGCGCGCTGGAATATGGCTTCTATGACACAATGCCCTCGACCCACTCCTTGAGTCGAGGGACCGCATTCGGAACCCGAGCAATAGCTGCACCACCACCTAACACCGTTAAGAAAGAAGGAAAGGAGAGTAAAATTTTGGAAAAAATAAATTTTACATATGTTTTGTATTCCAATTCTCGAGGAACGGCATGCACTCTGTTGGGATCCGGTCCGAGGCCCTCACTCGGACAAAATGGCCTAGCCAGCCTCGATCCCAATCTTCATCGATGCTCGAGAACGGGGCTCTACTAGCCCGGCGCGGGAGTTTGATCAGTACCCCTAAAATAGTCGGGGACTGTATAGGCACATAAGGTGGTCAACAGTGAACGAGCATCTGTCGATCTTGCTCACAAAGAACCGGAGAAGGATGACGATCCTCCAGAATGAAGGGTGGACCTGGCCAAGGCACACCTCGTACCTTTTGCAGAAGTCAATGATTACAGGGCCCAACGGGCCCAGCATAAAGGGATAAGTATAAACACTTAAGTATCCCTCGACGTGGGTAGTGATACCTTCACCGGGCCTAGGAACCATCACGTCTTTACCGACCCAGTTCCAATCCTTTTTGACCGTGGGGAGAATTTCTTCAGTGATCGAGCAGATTTACCTCAAGACCTTCTCAGACTGGCTCGGTACGGGTGAAGGTTTTTCAACCTTAAAATCGGCGGTTACAAAACACCCGCCAGGAATGAACGTGCCAGAGGAGGTTCCGCCACTGGTTCCTCGCCGGCAGGCCGCGATGTAGAAAGGGTTTCTTTTTGGGGAACTATTTTCGTGTTTTCGCCATTTCTTTTAAAGATGGAGGAAGAAAAAGAAGAGGAAGTTAGATCAATACGCTTAATGATTTGGGGTGGAGAAAAACAAAATTCTTCACAAAGGATCTCAAGAGAATCAGAGTATAAGAGCTAGAAAATAGAGAAATTTCTAAGAAACAATAGGTAGGAAGCTTGGAAGTAAAGTTTGAATGGATAAGGAAGGGGGTATTTATAGTTTTCAAATGACAGTTCAAATCCAGGAGTGGCCGACCAACAACTAAAAAGCATTTAATGCCCTTAAGACATGACTGACGAGACGTTTTGTTCATTTTGTCGTTTCATACACAGAGTATCGAAGTGAAAATCGGAAGCTCATATCGTTTCTTGTTGTTTAATCTCCGAAAAATGAGAGGACATCTGTATATGGTCGAAATTGGGTTCGTCTATTACATGACAAATCGGGCTCAGAACCTGGGGGTTGGAGATCGACCCCGAGTCTCACCGGGCCAGAATCCCAAATCAGAATGTCCGTCCTCAAGAACAATGAGTCTGTGATCCCGAACTCGACCCTGACCCTGACCCCGAATGAGCTCGAGGAAACATTGTCAATAGAAGACCGAAATAACAGAAGGCCGAAATGCCCGTGACCGGTCAGATATTTATCGGCGGGAATCTCGGCACGTATCAATAAAGAACCGACAAATCAGCAAATCATGAAATCTTTTACCTTTTATAGAGCTGTACCTAATATAGGACTTCCGTACTATACAGAGGATGTCTGATTACTTGTAAAAGACATTGTAACATGCATCCCAAAGCAGTATAATATTATTTTCTTTCTATAAGCTATTGTTCTTCTGTTTCTTGATATCGTTTGAATTGCATCCAGTTCAAGTGTGATTGACTTGCCAAGGTTGTAACTGTTCAAGTTGTGCAGTTTGAATCTACTTTATCATTGCTTATTTTAATCGTATTTTCAATTTATCGCTTTGTGTCAATTTAATCCACGTATCCTTAGAACCACTTGCAAATTAAATTGTTATCCGATTTTAAAGGTAAACAATAATAATTCCGGGATAACTAATACCAAGATAAAATACCAAAATGACAATGATACCCTTCTCCAAGGCACTTCTTTCAAAGTCCTTAAGAGATTCAAGGTTAAAAAAGAAACAAAATTTTATCACAACTTACCTAATGTAAACCAAACACATATTCTATATTTTACCTAGTATATTCCATTTGTGGTCCACTAAACTAAATATTTACCAATAAATGTATATCCACTAAATAATCTCATCATTATTTAATTTTCATATTATAATTCCATTATTATTATTATCATCATTATTATTATTATTACTCCCTTTGTTTCATTATATATGAACCCATTTGACTGGGCACGGAGTTTAATAAAAGAGAAAAGACTTTTGAACTTGTGGTGTAAAATAAGCCACATATATTTTGTAAGGCTAAATCAGTACACAAAGATAAATTGTTTCTAAATAGAAAAATATGTCACTCTTTTTGGCACGCACTAAAAAGTAAATAGGGTATTATTTTGAATAACTAGTTCCCAACCAAACGATATGAGAAGTGAAGTCAATAATTATTTTACTCAATAGTTCTTCAATTAAAAGACTATAACTATAAACAATAATAAGACCAGAAATTATTCAATAGAAATTGCTACTGCAATTATGAGGTTGGTGCATTATATCGATTGAATTATGTATATATCCATGTGGAGAAAAAAAATGTGTATCCACATACAATAATGTTGCATTGTTGGCATATGGTTTCCTTGTAATTGGTGAGTTTGTGGGGGCTCTTATCTTTCTTTTTTCTCTTCCAGAGTGGGGGCTATTATCCTAAAATGCCGAATTGGTAGAGACAGAGTCAGCTACGCGGTGAAAGTGAAACTACAGTGGGTAACAACCAAATACTAACCGATAATATAGCAAATAATTAGTAACCCAGATACCAATATTTTGGATTCTGTCCTCCTGAAAAGCATCTCATCCAATCATCCAAAATGATGAATACATATGAAAATGCCAACTCAAATACACGCACATATCTTCCTATAAACAAGCCTTAAATCCGCATCCTTCCCTATGTTCTGGATAAAACTTCGATTTAATGGTGTCAAAATATGTTTTACGCGTTATACAGACGTACACTAATTTTGCTTTCCGTTAATCAAGAAGATTATGTGGGTAAAGTTCAAAGATTTTAATCTGAGTCAATGGCCCCACTAATTATCTCCTTTTCCCTACACTTTTCACCTTTAATAATTCAATTCATCCCCCACCAGCCAACACTGGCCAGGATACTATTTTTATTCAACTTCTTAGACTTCCATTTGGCCCTTCTTCCTTCCCAACGATCAAAGTATTTATTGTTCCAAACGATACAAGCTTTACCTTAAATTTCCTATCGAAAAAGTTGAGTAGTTCTTGCCTGGATATATTTCTTCTTCCATTTCTATTTGTTGATGATCTAAAAGTGAAGGTGGGATTTGGTGGGAATTTGTTGTTACATGCATTAAGCTTGACAAGTCCAAAGATTCTTAGCAAAAATGACAGCTTCTTTGAAGACTGGTTTCTCTGTTTATAATTCCTGTGAAGCAAACTTCAAGTCCAAAGCCAAAGGGTCTTCTGGTTTTGGCACTCTGCAACTTCTCGAGTTATCAACCAAAGAGTTTCTTGGAAAATCCTTGGATTTGTCGAATCAAATTGGTTTGAACCATTGGAATGTTAAAGATTCAAAACCCATCTTGGTCAACGTATGTTTTAATTTGTTGGACATTAATTTTAAGGATTATATTCCTTCTTGTGTTCTCCTTTTTTACAAGATATTTTTAATTTGGTTTAATTAAATCAGTAAGGTTTTATTATGTGGTGACAGGCACAAGCATCAATATGTTTTAGCAAAGCAATGAGATGGTGGGAAAAGACCCTTAAACCCAACATGGTAGAGATCCATTCAGCAAAAGAACTTGTGAATTCATTGTTGAATGCTGGTGACAGATTAGTGATTATTGACTTTTATTCCCCTGGTTGTGGAGGTTGCAAGGCTTTACATCCTAAGGTACTAGATTTTGGGATCAAATTGACCAATTGACAATTTTTCTTATTTTTTGTGCTAATATTAATGTTTTTGCAGATCTGTCAGCTGGCTGAATCAAACCCTGATGCCATTTTCCTCAAAGTGAATTATGAAGAACTAAAAACCATGTGCCATGCTCTTCATATACATGTCTTACCCTTCTTCAGATTCTACAGGGGTGCACGAGGCAAAGTTTGTAGCTTTAGTTGTACTAATGCAACAGTAAGTACTGTGGTTTTTGGACAGTTAAATTATATACACTGTCAGTGAAAGAATTTATAGGTTATCAGTGCAATTTAACCGGTTATATCAAAAATATAAAAGAATCAAACTTTCTTATGGTAAAATTTGTATTTGTGCAGATCAAGAAATTCAAGGATGCATTAGCAAGGTATGGGACTGATCAGTGCAGTCTTGGTCCTGCAAAAGGACTTGATGAATCTGAGCTTTTGGCTTTAGCCTCAATTGGCCTATTATCAAGAAATTCATCTTTGGATTCAAAGCAGAGATTTGAAGAAATTGTTTTAGCAGGTGTAGATATGTCTAGCAGTTTAGATAGATCTGACAACAGGGTTGGGCTAAAAGAAGACAAACAGTTGTTGATGGCCTAGCTAGGATTACAGAAAGTTTCTTGATTCCTATGGTATTTTTACTAAAAGCAGTTTTGGTAAAATAAAAAAAAAATGTACATATTATTCATAGGTTTGCCATAAGCGGGGTATTGAGTGTTTTTGGGATAAGCCCTGCATGTAATGGTCAATTTGTCGTGGATCCAACATTATGATTTGGTTAAGGAGATACAACACTTTGGTTTATGTTTGGTAACTATCAAATTTTATTACTAGATAAAATATTTACAAGTATATCAAAAAACCTCTAGAGTTGGACATAAGACCTCAACTCTAGTATAAACAAATTACTGCAACAGCTCATTCTCCGTTGTTCCTCTCTTACAAATCAGTTTATAGACTAGGACAGAAGTTTAGACAATTCTGTTGCTTTGTCAATTTTGACTTCATAATTCCTCGATAGTAGACTTCTTGCACTATCAATCTTGCTATCTCTTCTAGTATCCTCTTCTTCTGTTGGAATATCGTGTAGTTCCTTTCTTGCCATACATGATATATAGAGATGGCAATGGGACGGAGCGGTTGCGGGGCGAGTTCATCCTTAACCCGCATAAAGTTCAACCCGCCGCGCCCCGCACCGCATAACAAGATATTCTGTTTCCAAACCGCCCTGCAAAGAAAAAAATTATTTTTTCATTTTTTAACGAGTAGTTTCTCTTTTAAAAAAAGTTCCCAAAAAAATTAATGATAACCTATGGCCTTCTTTTCTCTTTTTCTCGGTAGTTCCAGCTATGTTCATAATGTTTTTCATGTGGTACTGTATGTCTATTACTAACTTGTTAGAAAATATCTTTTAGCATATGACTCCATAATAAAAGTAGTAATTTGATTAGTGAGTTAATTATAATCAATTTTAATATATTTTCTTAAAACTAGTACATGCTACATTCCTATCGGATAGATGCACCAATATTTTAATGACCCAAAAATTGGTAATATCTGAATATGTTCATATTTATAACTAGAATATATTATATGACCCACATATTTAAGCTTAAAGGAGCAAGAAAAGAGAAGATTAATGAACTAACAAAATTTAAAATAAAAATAAAGATATAAAGATGAGCAAGGGAAAGTTTATCAAGCAGATTCCAATTGAGAAAGCAGATTTCAACTCTGCGACAACATTTGAATCTTCTTTGACGAAAAGCAGCAAATGTGCGATACAGGTATTAAACAAATGCATAACCCGCAACCGCCCGCAACTGCAGTTAAATTAAAAAAAAATTCTTGAACCCGCACCGCATAAGCTTAAACCCGCCCCGCCCCGTTCGCCATCCCTAATGATATATTGTAAGAGCCAAACTCATTCTATATATAGATCTCTGCCAGGGAATTCCTTCCATTAGCTTGTACTCTTGCCCATTCGATCTCCTCGCTCCATTTCATATAACCTCTTTTGATACCAAGCCAATGCAGGATATGCAGCCACACCCTTGCAGATGTGCAACACATGAAGAATAGGTGTTGGTGGCGTTCTAGTTCAGCTTCACACAATGCACACATAGGATCAGTTCCCGTTCCCCAACTTATTAACTTATCTTTAGTATATAGCCTTTCTTGAACTGCTATGAATAGTTTGAATATCCATTTTGGGATGGCTTGAGTATTACATATCAGCTTCT
Organism: Nicotiana attenuata; assembly: GCF_001879085.1. Classification (NCBI taxonomy): domain Eukaryota; kingdom Viridiplantae; phylum Streptophyta; class Magnoliopsida; order Solanales; family Solanaceae; genus Nicotiana; species Nicotiana attenuata. The sequence continues at coordinate 837,742 of NW_017670234.1, forward strand.
TCCAGTTTACTTTAGGGAAATCTCCTCTTAGAAGATAGTACATTCCCCTTATAGAGTAGTCCTCAGCTACCACAACAACTCCTATCCTCAAAGCTACCTCTTCCAGGTATTTCTAGCATTTAGAATTTTCTAAATAGTCTGTGAAGCATGATTGGCATCTACTGTATTGACATCCCTGTCTTTGACTATCACAACTCAATTTCCACCATAGGCCGTGATGGCGCCAAACGATACCGTTAGACAAGCCAGCGGTAAACCATCAACACAAACAACTGTTCATAATACTTTTTAAAATAAAGAATTACAATAATAAAGCGGAGATAAGTTTATAAACCATGATAAAGTATCTTCATTCTTACTTGTATTGGGTAAAACTGAGTTTATACATATCGAAGTGATTGAAAGATGACATGTCATGACACGTAGGCAGGTCAAAGAATGATGATTAGCAAAGAGGCACGAGTTGCAACAGATACGAGCGGAAGCACAAGAAGAGGCACGAGCAAATATTCAAGAAGACTCGAAGCTCGTACCTATTTAAGTCTAAAAGCTGAGAAGAATGAACCTGACAGCATAGGAGAGCCCAGATACAGTATTTAGTAAGCATTAAATACTGAAAGCGTTAGAGAATCTGTATTAAATTATAATGATTATGTAACGTAGCATTTAATACCTTTAATCGTCCATAATGACCTTATTATGACAAAGGCAAAACGTATAACTTAGAAATAACTATAAAAGGGAGAAGACTGATCATTTGTAGGGACACGAAAAATCAACTGAATATACTTGATTACTTTGTTTTCTGCTATCTATTTGTTATCAAAATCAATTTCTTTTATTCATTTTCGATTATCAGTAACCCGAGTTCTTCTAAAAATAAAGCTTTGACTGAAATTCCATTTTTTGGTTAAACAAATTGGTTCCGTTACCGGGAATCTGATAATCTATTCTTTCTTAACCTAACCTATTTCTTTACATCAACAATCATGTCAAATGTTAACGATAACACCCAAGGAAACCATCAACTCCAAAGGACCCACAAGATGTTCACACTCCGATTCCTTCTCCACAAAGTTCGCCTCGGCGGTCTCGAGAAGGAACTCCTGATGGATCTCACTCAAACGCAAATGCTCAATTTGACAACGATGAAGCTATCAATGAAGCTTTGCAGAAGCTGATCGCTCAACAGGTCAATAAAGCTCTTGAGGCCTCAGCCAGTTACCTGTTGCACCATCAACACCAATTCCAAATGCCAACACTTTGGAAAACCCTCGTTCTGGGCTTGTTAATTCAGGCAGTGGCGGAATCCCCAGTGAGTCATGAGATGTAGAACCAGGTAACTTAGTCAATCCCGATTTACAAAATTTAGTTTTAACGTTGCAGAAACAGCTCAAGGAGCAAAGTGACCGCATAGAGCAAATACCTGGAGTACCGCCTGTAATCAAAGGAATAGATATGGATAAATATTCACAGCAACCTTGGAAGCCAACCGCTGCTCCTCTACCAATTCCAAAGAAATTTAAAATGCCCGATATTCCAAAATATTATGGAACAACTGATCCACGAGACCACGTGACTGCATTCACAACTGGCGTAAAAGGCAATGACCTGACCAAACCGGAAATCGAATTAGTATTGGTCAAAAAATTCGGTGAAACACTCACTAAGGGAGCATTAACATGGTATTCTCTTTTACCCGAAAATTCCATAAATTCTTTTGCTGAGCTTGCAGATTCATTTATCAAAGCACATTCGGGAGCTCAAAAAGTCGAAAAAAGAATGGAGGATATTTTCAAAATCAAGCAAGGGGACTCAGAGTTGCTTAGAGAATTCGTAGATAGGTTCCAGCGTGAAAGAATGACGTTACCACAAGTACCAGACAATTGGGCAGCTATAGCCTTCACTAGTAATTTGAATGAAAAAAGCTCAGAAGCCACGAGGCGACTCAAGGAAAGTCTTCGTGAATTCCCAGCAACAACATGGAATGACGTATACAATAGGTATAGCACGAAGCTAAGGATAGAAGAAGATATTATCTCACGGTCTCAAAAAGAGGAAAAGGTAAGTTCGAGACGGGCGAAAACCGAAAAAAGGTCCGGTAAAAATAGGTACGAACCATATATGGGCCCAACGGGAAGAGATGTACGATCAAAACAGGACAATTCAAGGTACGATCATAAATCGAGGAATAGAGAGTCGGGCTCATCATCAAGATTTGGGAATGATCGAAACACGCGAGAGTCGCGGGGCGATGATAGAAACTCGGAGGCAAGATTTGGCGGTTATAATTTTAATGTAAGCACTTCCGAGCTCGTAGCTGTTTTAAGAAGCATGGGTGACAAGGTGCGGTGGCCAAAAGAAATGAGATCGAATCCAAACAGGCGCAATCCCGATCATTGGTGCGAATTTCACAATGATCATGGTCATAAAATGGCAGATTGTAGGTTGCTACAAGGAGAAGTTGATCATCTATTGAAGCAAGGGTATCTCACCAAATTATTCAGTGAGAAAGGTAAGAAAGCATACATGAAGAATAGGCAGGAGCCCCCAAAACCGCCTTCTCCCAAAAGAACCGTCAATGTTATACGCGGAGGGGGAAGAAATCAATGGTGTGACGTACACAGTATCCAATAAAGTTTCCAAAGTCACAATTACCCACGGGAAGCGGGTGCGACATGTCTTAGAGGAAGAAAGTATTAAATTTGATGATGCAGATGCGGATGGCGTATTATCTCCACATAACGATGCACTGGTAATATCTCTACTTGTACATGATACTAATGTGAAACGAGTTTTGATTGATCCAGGTAGTTCCGTGAATATTATTCTGCTAAGAGTACTACACGAGATGCAAGCTGAAGATAAATTAGTACCAAAGGCACATACTTTGTCTGGATTCGACAATTCCAGCGTCGTAACGAAAGGAGAGGTAATACTTACTACATTTGCAGAAGGAGTTGTCAAGGATACAAAATTTCAGGTGGTAGATATGGAGATGGCTTACAATATGATTCTCGGGAGACCATGGATCCATAAGATGGATGCTGTTCCATCAACCTTACATCAAGTTATTAAATTTCCATCACCATGGGGGATATGTCAAATTCTTGGGGATCAACAGACATTCAGGAGCATCAACTGTATTGCAGATTCAAGTATGAGAAACGAAGAAAAATATCGGTTACAGAATCTAGTTGAGGGTACCACAACACAAACCTCAACTGAACAAGGGCGAACAGATGTGGACTCAAGGCCTGATACCATTCAAGAACCAGAGGAAAACGAAAATATCAAAGCAACAATTGAAGAGCTGGAGGCAGTAGTGTTGTCTACACAATGGCCTGAAAAGAAAGTCTACGTAGGGGCCAATCTAAGCCAGGATATGAAAGGTAAGTTGATTGAATTTTTGTTTGCTAATGTGGATTGTTTTGCTTGGTCCCATTCTGATATGACAGGACTACTGCCAGAGGTAATGACTCACAAATTAAATGAAGACCTATCATATCCGCCTGTCAAACAAAAGAAGAGAAAGCAAGTAGCTTTCAAGAATCAGGTGATTCAAGATGAAGTTCAAAAATTACTAAAAATTGGGTCTATTCGCGAGGTAAAGTATCCTAACTGGTTAGCCAATACTGTTGTGGTATCGACGAAGAATGGCAAATGGCGAGTTTGTGTAGATTACGCAGACCTTAACAAGGTTGTCCTAAAGATTCTTTTCCATTACCGTATATAGATCAACTAATTGATGCTACTGCACGGCATGAATTGTTAAGCTTTTTAGATGCGTATTCAGGATACAACCAGATCAAAATGGATCCTATTGATGAAGAAAAAACTTCATTTATAACAGACATGGGGACTTACTGTTATAAAGTAATGCCCATTGGTCTTAAAAATACTGGTGCAACATATCATATGACTAGTGACCAAAATGTTTCAAGAACACTTGGGAAAAACTATGGAGGTCTATATAGACGATATGCTCGTTAAAACTCAACATTCAGGGATCACATATCACACTTGTCTGATACTTTTCAGATCTTGCAAAAATTCAATATGAAATTAAATCCTGAGAAATGTGCATTTGGTGTTGCATCAGGTAAGTTTTTGGATTTTCTTGTTTCTAACCGTGGTATTGAAGTAAATCCCGCACAGATTAAGGCCATTGAAGAAATCCCTAACATGCTTACAAGCAAAAAAGAAGTGCAGAGGTTGACAGGAAGAATTGCAGCCTTGGGGAGATTTATTTCCAAATCATCAAAAAAGTGCTTTAAATTCTTTTCAGCTCTTAAAAAGCAAGATCAGTTCGAATGGACTGAGGAATGTCAATAGTCACTCAAAAATTTGAAGACATACTTATCAAATCCGCCATTGCTCGCCGAACCAAAAGTTGGGGAAAGATTGCTCATCTAACTTGCTGTCTCCGAAGTAGCAGTAAGTGCAGTGTTGGTTCGTGAAGATCAAGGTAAACAATCTCTGATTTATTATGTCAGCAAATCTCTATTAGATGCGGAGACGCGGTATCCTCAATTAGAAAAGCTTGCACTTGCACTAATCATGGCATCTAGAAAATTAAGGCCTTATTTTCAGTGTCACCCTATTGTTGTAGTAACTGCTTATCCATTACGCAATATATTACACAAACATGAGTTGTCAGGTAGGTTAGCCAAATGGGCTATAGAATTAAGTGAATATGACATCACATACCAGCCTAGAACCACGATAAAATCTCAAGTGTTAGCAGATTTTGTGGCTGATTTTAGTCAAGGAATGCAATTAGAAGCAGAAAAAGAATTACAGGTGTTCAACGGATCTAATCTGGGAATTTGGACCTTATTTACTGATGGTTCGTCTAATGTGAAGGGTGCAGGCTTAGGAATTGTTTTGGTACCACCTATGGGTGAGACCATTCGACAAGCCATTAAATGTCATTCTATAACTAATAATGAAGCAGAGTATGAAGCTGTGATTGCAGGTTTAGAACTGGCACGGGAACTCGGCATTAATCAGACTGTAATCAAAAGCGATTCACAGCTTGTAGTTAACCAAATGCTGGGGACTTATACAGCCAAGGAAGCACGAATGCAACAGTATTTAGAGAAGGTACGGGATCTGATCAGGCAATACCAAACCTGGAAAGTTATGCAAATACCAAGAGATGAAAATGTCGAGGCGGACGCCCTAGCCAATCTCGCATCTGCGGCAGATGTGGCAAGCAATGAAAATGTTTCCGTAATTCATTTGTTTCATTCAGTACTCGATCCAGATAAAAATGAGGTAAATTTTAATAACTTAACCTGGGATTGGAGGAACGAGATTGTTGCTTTTTTGCAGTATGGAACCGTCCCTGAAGATGAGAAAAAAGCTCACTCGCTTCGAAAAAAGGCTGCTCGATATTGTTTAAAGCAAGGCAATCTTTATCAAAAAATGTTCGGTGGTCCCTTAGCAAGATGCCGAGCGGCCTTCTCATACAGAATATGTAATGAGAGAAATACATGAAGAGCATTGTGGAAATCACGCAAGAGGAAGATCACTGGTAAGAACCATGATTAGAGCAGGTTATTATTGGCCTAAAATGGAAGAAGAAATGGAAAGTTTTGTGGCTAAATGTGATAAATGTCAAAGATACGGTAATAACATGCGTAGACCTGCGGAGTTGTTACATCCGGTTATTGCACCGTGGCCTTCTATAAAATAGGGGATGGATATCGTGGGTCCACTACTACAAGCAAAAGGACAGGTAAAATTTTTGCTTGTACTCACCGACTATTTTACTAAATGGGTGGAAGCAGGAGCATTCAAACAGGTGCGGGAAGAAATTAGAGATTTCATTTGGCGAAATATCATATGTCGATTCGGTGTGCCAAAGGAAATCGTGTGCGATAATGGCCCTCTCAGTCAGAGTCTGAGTGGGGCAGCTCTGGAGTGGTACACCCGCCAAGACGCTAGTAAGTGGCATGTATGGGGTGACCTGGCTCGAGATTTTGTTCGGCACTATCAGTACAATGTGGACATTATCCCAAACCGCTGCTCTCTATCTCAGATGGAAAAGAAACCCAAGGGAAGGCTTTAGGGAGTTTTGGTTCAGATGGAACGAACAAGTTGCTCGGGTTAGTTCTCCGATTGGTAGAAAAGATGTTGCTAAGCCCCGCCAACGACAGAATCTAGTGGGCATTCCTGCTAAACGCTTTCAGCCTCAATACCAACCCCATGAATATCCTCGTACTCCAGATAATCCTTCCCACTGCTACTTTTCTCCACAAAATCCCCAAAGTCATACCTCACCTTCCTAGTACTCTATCCACAATGCACCGCCATATGCTCCACACCCACGAGACCCGTAATGGCCTACACCACCTCCATAAATGTCTTACCCACCTCCTCAAGCATATCAACCACCTACCCGAAAGAGGTTCCAACCAAGGCTGGAGTTCAAAATGGGAAGGCAGCAACAAAGAAAAAAGTCTTTCACTCCTATTGGAGAATCATATGCCAGTTTGTTCCAAAGATTGAGGCAATGGGACATGTTGAAGTCGATTCAGATAAAAATGTCGAATCCCCTTCCAAAGAATTTTGATTATTCTCAAAGGTGCGCATATTGCTCTAATGCCCCGGGGCACGACATAGAAAAGTGTTGGCATCTGAAAAGAGCAGTCCAGAAGCTTATTGATGCAGGTTACATTACCGTGCAAAATCCAAATGCAGCAGATACTAGCCAAAGTCCATTGCCTGTTTATAATGATACGCACATGGTGGGCATGATTTGGTGTTGAAAAGGAATACGAAAACTCTTCTGAGTTCCTTGGAAAGCCACTTGCTGCAAAGTTTTCAGCGCTATCAGTCTCGGTTCCAGAAGTTGATCCTAAGAACAAGTTGGCAAAAGGGACCCAAAAGCAATTTGCTAAGGTCGATGTGATGGAGACTTGTGAGGGTCTTAGTAATGTTGATGCGGAACTCAGTGGCTAAGATGTCGATCTTGGTGATTGGAAAGATGCTCCTTTCTTGGCTAGCCGGGGAGGAATCTTGGTGGTTTATTTTGTTGTCATTTCTGTTGTCCGGGTTATTTCAAGGTTGTAATTCGGATATTGTCTTGTGACTCAAACCCTTCTATCCTTTTATTTTGTCTAGTTTGTTTAGTCGTAGTAACTCATTTAGTGTTATCTAGGTTTGAATCTCAAAGTGTCTGATATACATAGGGCTCAACTTTCCTTTCTTCTCGAACCTCATAACACCCTTCATGGGCGAAACCCGGAACAAGACCCGCTCCCCAACCATGAATGCAACGTCACGAACCTTCCGATATGTATAACTCTTCTGTCCAGATTGGGTTGTACGAAGTCGATCAATCTGCAGGAACCCTCCATGCGGAAAGCATGGTTCAGGGGCAAGGAATTTTGTTCGTTCTGCAGAGATCCTCCAAGAAGAGAGCATGGCTCAGGTAAGTTCATTCTCAGCTTTTCAGGACACTCATGGATAATGGGATTTAGTTCAACTTGCAAGAACTGATCCAAAGAACCACCAAACTCCATCACACATGCACGAAGTATATCCTCCAATATCTGAATAGTGCCCTTAGACTATCCGTCCATCTGAGGGTGGAATATTGTACTCAACTCAACTTGCATGACTAGCTCATGTTGTATGGCCCTTCAGAACCGCGATGTAAACTGCATACCCTGGTCAGAGATGATTGATACTGGTACTCCATGAAGTCTGACAATCTCGCGGATATAAACCTGAGCCAGCTGCAGTTGGACAAGGATTTGTCTTATGTTGAGGATCCAGTAGCCATTTTGGACAGGCAGGTTTGAAAGTTGAGGTCAACTAACATTGCTTCAATAAAGGTTCAATGGCGGGGTCAACCAGTCGAGAAGGTGACTTGGGAGACAGATCATGATATGCGTAGCCGTTACCCTCATCTTTTTACCACTTCAGATATGTCTCTATACTCGTTCGAGGACGAATGTTTGTTTTAAAAGGGGGAGGATGTAACGACCCGTCCGGTCGTTCTGAGTATTTTAGCCCCAACTCCCTGTTTATTGCCTTATCTATGTTGTATCATGGTTGTGTGATTTTCTGGGTGTGTTTGGTATTGGTTTCGGGTAAGTTTCGGAGTGAAATGGGACACGCAGTCCCTATGTTGAAGGTTTAAGTTGTAAAAGTTGACCGTAGTTTGACTTTTGTATAGATGACTCCAAAATGGAGTTTTGTCGGTTCTAATAGCTCCATATGGTATTTTGGATTGAGGAGCATGTCCGGTTGTTGATTTTGAGGCCCGTAGGTCATTTCGGCGTGAATTGGCAAAAGTTAGAAAAATTAAGGTTTGGAAGATTTGGAATGTTTGACTGGGAGTTGACTTTGTTGATACCAGGGTCGGATTCCTATTTCAGAAGTTGGAATAAGTCCATTATGTCATTTATGACTTGTGTGCGAAATTTGATGTCAATTGAAATTGATTTGGTAGGTTTCGACATCAATTATACAAGTTGGGAATTCATAAGTTTCTTACGCTTGAATCGATGCGCGATTCGTGGTTCTAGTGTTGATTGATGTGATTTGATGCTTCGAGCATATTTGTATGATTTTTAGGACTTGTTGGCATGTTTGGTTGAGGTTCCGGGGGCCTCGGGTGTCATTCGGATCAAATTCGGAACATTTTTGGACCTTAAGCACTTCTGAGCACTGCTGCTTTTGGTGTGATCGCACCTTTGATGGGTATAGCCGCAGGTGCGATGCCGCTGGTGTGGCATTTGGAGCGCAGATGCGGAGGTGAGTGGGGGATGCTGGGATTGCAGAAGTGGAAAACGCTCCGCAGAAGCGACTTCGCTTCTGCGATAGAAAGAGCGTAGAAGCGGTAAGTGGTCGCAGGTGCGACATTCCTTCCGCATGCACGCGTGCACAGGTGAGGATAATTGTCCGTAGAAGTGGAGGGGTCTGGGCTGAGTGTTATGCACAGGTGCGCTTCTTTTCCGCAGGAGCGGTCTCATAGAAGTGGACCTCCTGGTCGCAAAAGCGAGTTCTCTGGGCAAAAATAGAAATTTTTGGAGTTTTGGTATCATTTCACATTTTTGGACATAGAGAGCTCGTGTAAGGCGATTGTTTGGGAGATTTTCAAGGGAAACATTGGAGTAAGAATTCCTAACTCGATTTTGCTTAATTACACGATCCTATTGTTGTTTTTATCATTTAATTGGTGTTTTGATTTGAAAATTGTATAAAATTTCTTAGGCGGAAATAGAGAATTTGAGGTCTGAGTTGTGATCGGAATTTAGTAAGTTTGGTATGGTTGGACTCGTCGTTGAATGCGGGTTTGGATTTTGTAATTTTTAGTCGGGTTCTTAGACGCGGGCCAGGTTGACTTTTAATATCGTAATTGTATTGTTCGAATGAGTTTTCTATTGTTGTATTTATAGTATAAAGTTGTTTTGACTAGATTCGAGCCGTTCAGAGTTGGATAATTGAGAGAAAGTCCTACTAGTTGACTGAGTTAGCGTGATTGGAGGTAAGTGACTTGTCTAACCTACTGTGGGGGAATTACCCCTTAGGAATTGTGGTTGTTTTGGTAATTGTGATATGTGAAATCCATGTACGCAAGGTGACGAGTGTGTACATGGACTAAATGTGGAAATTACCGGTTTTAGCTATGTAGATGTCTTTCATGCCTTAATTGAGTTATCATATCATGTTATATTCGTCATCATTAGTCTATTTTCACATGTTCTATTTATTTTATCTCTTACTTGCTAATTGCTATACATGCTTAGTTGAAGTTCTTGTTTCCCTTATTTCGCATTCATTATTTAATCGTTGAACCCTTTACTTGAAGTTGTTAAATTGTGGAATATCTAGTTGTTGAAATTAGTATTGAGTTATAAAGTTCGTGATTCACATTAAGGCAAAGTGTTAAGTTGTGAAATACTATTCTGTTGAGTTATTCACTTTCAATTGTTATTGTTGTAACTATGTGTACAATGTGGTTGAGCCGGGGCTACTTATTGTGGAAATACTGTTATTGTTGATTTCTTTTGGTAAGTTCTGATATTGGGCACTTGAGGTGCATCTGTGGTACATTGTGATATTAATACGCATGCGGTGATATAAGGTTTTGGATTTGAAACGCATGTGGTGAGATAAGGTGGGCTTGATACGCATGGCTAGTAGATGAACTACTAGAAGTCACGCGGTGTGATAAGGTGAGCTAAAATACGGGATGCTATTTGGGGAAAATAATTTTTAAAACTAAATGTAAAGGCTCCCGCGGTGAGATAAGGAAAGATTGTGATTTATTTTTGTAAATTGAGACTACAAGGCGGTACCTCGATAGTGACTCTTATTGGCATTTCTTCGTTTTCGCACATGTCTTTGGTTGTTGATTCTTTTGCATATTATTAGTTATTTTTCTATGTTGCATTGAATTGCTTTAGCTCCGTGTAGCCAACCTTGATATGCCATTTGTTGTTTAAATTTCATTACTGCCATTATTACGATGCCTTACGCTTGTTCAGTCTTTTATTTATTCTAGTAGGGCCTTGACCTGACCTCGTCACTACTCTACCAAGGTTAGGCTTGGCACTTACTAGGTACTGTTGTAATGTACTCATGCTACGCTTCTGCACATCTCTTTTGCAGATCCAGGTACTTCCTACTAGACCAAGCATCAGTGAGCTGAGTCCGTACACGAAGACTTCAAGGTATACCTGTCGGCATCCGCAGGCCTCGAGTCCCCCTCTATCTAGATTATTTTATTTCTTATCCTTTATTGACTCTGATGTATAAAGATGTTCAGTATCACTTCATAGAGCTTGTGACTTGTATTTTGCCGGGTTTTGGGCAATTATGTATATACTAGTTGTTGGATTTTAAGACTTTAATTGTTATTTCAGTTATATTTCGCATGTTGTTAGGCTTACCTAGTCTTAGAGACTAGGTGCTGTCACGACATCATACGGAGGGAAATTTGGGGTCGTGGCAGAAAAATACATTGGGAGAACGGAAAAAAGAGATAACATGGGGAGGGGAAAAAATAGGGTTGGGCCTGTGCACCCCCGGGATTAGTCGGGGCTCTTAGAGACTCGGGCACCCGGTGCAAATCAAAAAAAAATGATGCCCAAAAAAAAATAGGGTTGGAAAGAAAAAATACATTAGAAAGAGAAAAAGTTATGCTTATGAACAAGGATTTGTTAATTAATTTAATTTCATTGGATATTTCAGATAGTTCCATAATAGTGAGGTTAAAATGTGTTTTCGTTTATAAGTTTGAATAAGTCTAAGTGTGAATAAGACTTTGTAACTTGAATACGTTATTTTGTATTTGTTCATAGTTTTCTGGGATCTTTTCACATATTTAGGATTGTAGTTGGGACATCATTATATGTATACATTTTTCATTAATGTATTACAATACACAGAAATACGAAAATAAGCTTTTTTTTCTCTCACAATCTCCATGGTATTAGAGTCATTACTGCCTTTTGAGGTGAGTTTTCTCCATCTGCAGTACTAGGGTTGCATATATTATGAAGAGGTTGAGTTTTCTTCCTCCTTAATTTTCCAGACAAGTTTGTTGATACAGTTCTGCCACCTTCTATCAGTCTTGTGCACAAACTGAGACCATTGGACTTTCAATTTGTATGGGAGTCAAACCTTATTTAGGAAATCTTTTAGTTATTTCCTGAAGGCAACACCAAGCTATTGGTTGATTTTCTTATTCTGCAAATATTTTTGTTCGCTTGCTGGAATTATTATTTATATTATGGCGCCTATCGTGGAACTAGGCCAGCCTCAACTCAATAATCCAACACCGCAAAAATATTTTAAACAATAAATACGGAAGCGATAATTCATTAAGGAACATTTTTTAAAACATAATAAAATCCAAATTACGATACAACTGCCCAAAACTGGGGTGTCGCTGAGTGCATGAGCGTCTAGAGGAGAACATAGTCTAATAAAATATTTAAAGGAACAAACTGAAATACATCTGGAGATAAAGAAGGAGAGTCAAGGCCTGCGAATGCCGTGCAGATACATCGATAGTCTCCTAAAGCCTGAAGCCTCGATCAGCGACTGCCACTGGGACAAAAAGTGCCTGAATCTGCACACAAAGTGCAGGAGGTAACGTGAGTACACCAACTCAGTAAGTAACGAGTCCAAACTGTGGACTGAAAGGTAGTGACGAATTTAACCGCAACAGAAATAATAGAAATGAATGTGCAGAAAGGTAGGCACGTTTTCAATGTAATAGGCAGCTGAAACAGTAAAATAGAGCAGATACGAACAAGGTAAAGAATAAAACTCTGCTATATCTACATGCCAATGCACATGCTGTATGTGATGCACCATGCTGAATATCTCATGTGCTCACACTCTCAAATGCTCGTCCACTCAGTACTATATGTGGCTCATACGGCCTAGGGAAGATCCGTATTATATACATCTCTGACAACAATCAGTCGGTATGAGGAAGTCCAATCCAGCCCTATGGAGAAGATCTATCTCCAGGTAATAATAATAACCTCACAACCACTCGGTACTATATATGGCTCACACGACCCAGGGAAGATCCATCACGGAATATATACATCACTGACTATCAATCTCCAGTACCGAGGACATAGGCCAATCCAGCCTCATGGAGAAGATCCATCTCTAAATAATAATATCAACTGCGCGCACTGGGGGTGTGTATAAACTCCGGAGGGGCTCCTTTAGCCCAAGCGCTATCACAAATCAATACAATTGCTGCGGTGTGCAGCCCGATCCCATAACTGTCACTCATAATTAGGCCCTCGGCCTCACTCAGTTATCACTCCCCAGTCTCACCCACGGGCTCACAATGTCATGAAACTAGCCCGGAACAATGATATGATGTGCCAATAAATAACAACTGAGACTGAGATATGATATGGAATGCATGAATATGACTGAGTACAGAATATCAATGGAATCAATGAGATGACTGCAAGAAACGACCATTAGGGGCCCCAAAAGTATCGGCGTAAAGCCTTAACATGATATCTAGCATGATTTACAGCTCATTTACTTTATCACATGATGGAAACATGGATATCAACAAGAAAGAGCCACTAAACGGTAACATGGAATGAACCAGGTCACGATTCTCACGGTGCACGCTCGTACGCCCGTCACTTGGCATGTGCATCACCTTAATACTAACCACATAACACATAGTTCGGTGTTTCGAACCCTCAGGACCAAGTTTAAAAGCGTTACTTACCTCAAACCAATGAAAAATCCTACTCCGTGATGCCTTTGCCTCTCAAATCAGCCTCCAAGAGTCCCGAATCTAGCCACAAGCAACACAATATGATCAATATAGGCTAAAGAAACCAATTCCACAAGAAAAATGTCAAATTATAATCAAAATCCGAAATCAGCTCAAACCTGGCCCCCGAGATCACGTCTCGGAATCCGACAAAAGTCACAAAACTCGAAAGCCCATTAACTCACGAGTCTAACCATACCAAATTTATCAAAATCCGACCTCATATGTTCACTTAAATCCCCAAAATACACTCTCCAATTTTCAAGCCCTAAATCCCCAAATTTCTAGCTCAAATCCCTAATTAGATGATGAATAAAGCCATGGATTCACAAAATTTATACCATTATGGGTTAGAATCACTTACCCCAATGTTGCTCCTCGAAATCCTTTGAAAAATCGCCTCTCTCCCGAGTTCCTCACGTCCAAAATTGAAAATGGAGAACAAAACCTCGAGCTGGGGTTTTTCTGCCTAACTAAACCGCACCTGTGGTCCTAGTTCCGCACCTGCATAACCGCATCTGTGAGTAGGGCTCCGCTTCTACGGAGATTCATTAAAAAGGCTGGCTTCGCTCCTGCGATCACCTGACCAAATCTGCAGCCATCGCACATGCGGGGACCAAGACGCACCTATGATCCAACTGTGCTTCTGCGCCTCACCATCCGCTTCTGCAACCTCGCACCTGCAGTTCCCACTCCGCAGGTGCGGAAACACCAACAACAACAACTTCGGCTGCATTTTTCCAACACCAAACACTCTGATAACAACCCGAAATCACCCCGAGGCCCTCGGGACCACAACCAAACATACCAACAGATCCTATAACATCATACGAACTTAGTCAAACTTCCGAATCACTCAAAAAAAAAATTGAAATGCCAAATTACACTCGGATTCAAGCCTAAGATCCTCTAAACTTCCAAATTCCACAAACGATGCCGGAACCTACCAAACCACGTCCGAATAACCTTAAATTTTGCACACAAGTTAGCAATGACACCACGAACCTAATCCAACTTCCGAAAATCCAATCCGACCCTGATATCAAAATTTCCACTGCCGGCCAAAATCGCCAAAATTCCAACTTTCGCCAATTCAAGCCTAATTCTACTACGGGCCTCCAAATCGCATTCCGGACGTGCTCCTAAGTCCAAAATCACCTATCGGAGCTAACGGAACCATCAAAATTCAAATCCGAGGCCGTTTACACATAAGTTAACATCCGGTCAACTTTCCCAACTTAAACCTTCTTACAAGAGACTAAGTGTCTCAACTCACTCCAAAATCATTCCGGACCCGAAAAAACTAATCCGGTATGTCAAAATACAGCTGAAGAACACAAAAGAAGCAGGAAGTGGGGGGGGAGGGGGGAGGGGGCTATAACTCTCAAAACGATCGGTTGGGTCGTTACATCCTCCACCTCTTAAACAAACATTCGTCCTCGAACGGATCTAGAAACATACCTGAAGTCTCAAATAGGTGTGGGTATCTGCTCCGCATCTCCCGCTCGGTCTCCCTATTAGCCTCCTCCGCGGGCTGACCTCTCCACTGCACTTTCGGTGATGCTATATCCTTTGACCTCAACTTTCGAACCTGACGCCCCAAAATAGCCACCGGCTCCACATCATAAGTCAAATCACCATCCAACTGAACCGTGTTGAAATCCAAAACATGAGATGGATCGGCGATATACTTTCGAAGCATAGAAACATGAAATACTGGATGCACACTCGATAAGCAGGGTGGTAAAGCAAGCTCATAGGCCAGCTCCCTTATCCTCCGAAGCACCTCAAACGGCCCAATAAACCGAGGGCTCAACTTGCCCTTCTTTCCGAACCTCATAACACCCTTCATGGGTGAAACCTTCTCCCCAACCATGTAAGACACATCACGGACCTTTCTATCAGCATAACTCTTTTGTCTCGACTGCGCCGTACAAAGCTGCTCCTGAATCAATTTTGCCTTGTCCAATGCATCCTGAACCAAGTCTGTACCCAAAAGTCTAGCCTCACCCGGCTCAAACCATCCCACTGGAGATCTACATCGCCTCCCATATAAAGCCTCATACGGAGCCATCTGAATACTCGATTGATAAATGTTGTTGTAAGCAAACTCCACGAGTGGCAGAAACTGGTCACATGAACCCCCAAAATCAATGACACAAGCGCATAGCATGTCCTCCAATATCAGAATAGTGCGCTCGGACTGTCCGTCCGTCTGAGGGTGAAATGTTGTGCTCAACTCAACCTAATTGTCCAACACTTGCTGCACGACTCTCCAAAACTGCGATGTAAACTGCGTACCTCTGTCTGAAATGATAGAAACTAGCACCCCATGAAGGCGAACAATGTCTCGGATGTAAATCTCAGACAACTGCTCTCAAGAATAGGTAGTGCTCACAAGAATGAAGTGTGTGAACTTGGTCAGCCGATCCACAATCACCCAAATAGCATCAAACTTTCTCGAAGTCCGTGGGAGCCCAACTACGAAATTCATGGTGATTCGCTCCCACTTCCACTTCTGAATCTCTATCTGCTGAAGCAAGCCACCCGGCCTCTGATGCTCATATTTCACCTGCTGACATTTGTGACACCGAGCTATAAACCCAACTATATCTTTCTTCATTCTTCTCCACCAATAGTGTTGTCTCAAATCCTGATACATCTTTCCGGCACCCGAATGGATCGAATACCGCGAACTGTGGGCCTCCTCCAGAATCAAATCCTGTAGCCCATCCACATTGGGCACACATATCCGGCCCTGTATCCTCAATACCCCATCATCACTAATAGTCACATCCATGGCATCACCGCGCTGAAACCTGTCCTTGAGTACAAGCAAATGAGGATCATCATATTGGCGCTCTTTGATGCGATCGAATAGGGAAGACCAAGAAGCCACACAAGCTAGGACCCGACTGGGCTCCGAAATATCCAATCTCACAAACCGACTGGCCAAAGACTGAACATCAACTACAAGAGATCTCTCCCCAACAGGCAGGAATGCAAGACTACCCATACTCACTGCCTTCCTACTCAAGGCATCGACCATCGCATTGGCCTTTCCCGGATGGTACGAAATGGTAATATCATAGACCTTTAGCAGCTCCAACCATCCCCGTTGCCTCAAATTGAGATCCTTCTGCTTGAACAAGTGCTGGAGGCTATGATGATTAGTAAACACCTCACAAGACACACCATAGAGATAGTGCCTCCAAATCTTCAACGTGTGAACAGTGGCAGCCAACTCCAAATCATGAACAGGATAGTTCTTATCATGGGGCTATAACTGGCGCGAAGCATAAGAAATCACTCTACCCTCCTACATCAAGATACACTCAATACCGATCCCAGAAGTATCACAATATACTGCATAAGAACCAGAAGCTGATGGCAGAACTAACACTAGAGCTGTGGTCAAGTCAGTCTTGAGCTTCTGAAAGCTCGTCTCACACTTATCCGACCACCTGAAAGGAAGCACCCTTCTAGGTCAATTTGGTCAATGGAGATACAATATAAGAGAAACCCTACACGAACCGGTGGTAATAACCCGCCAAACCAAGAAAGCTTCGAATCTCTGTTGCTGAGGACGGTCTAGGCCAACTCTGAACCACCTCTATCTTCTTCGGATCAACCTGAATACCCTCATTGGATACCACGTGTCCCAAGAACGCTACTGAACCGAGCCAATACTCACACTTCGAGAACTTGGCATAAAGTTTCTCCTCCCTCAGCCGCTGCAATACAACCCTCAAATGCTCGGCGTGCTCCTCCTGGCTACAAGAGTACACCAGGATATCATCAGTTAATACAATAACGAACGAGTCTAGATAAGGCCGAAACACGCTGTTCATCAAATGCATGAATACTGTCAGGGCATTGGTCATCCCAAAAGAAATCACAAAGAACTCATAATGATCATATGGGGTCCTGAAAGTTGTCTTAAGAATGTTCGAGTCCCTACTCGTCAACTGGTGATACCCTAACCTCAAAATAAATCTTGGATAACACCCTCGCTCCCTGAATCTGGTCAAATAAATCATCAATACGAGGCAGGGATACTTGTTCTTGATTGTGACTTTGTTCAATTGCCTGTAATCAATGCACATTCTCATGGTGCCATCTTTCTTCTTCACAACTAGAATTGGTGCACCCCAAGGTGACACACTAGGCCGAATAAACTCCTTATCAAGGACTTCCAGAAGCTGCTCCTTCAATTTCTTTAACTCCGCCGGTGCTATATGATACGGTGGAATAGAAATGAGCTAAGTGCCCGGCACCAAATCAATACCGAAGTCAATATCCCTGTTCGGCGGCATGCCCGGCAGGTCTACAGGAAACACATCCGAAAAATCTCTCACCACCAAAACTGAATCAATAGTAAGAGTCTCTGCACTGACGTCCCTCACAAAGGCCAAATAAGAAAGACAACCCTTCCCAACCATCCGCTGGGCCTTCAAGATGAAATCACTTTACTAGGGACATAATCCAACGAATCTCGCCACTCAATCGGTGGCAATCTCGGCATAGCCAACGTCACCGTCTTAGCGTGACAGTCCAGAATAGCATGACACGGAGACAACCAATCCATGCCCAATATCACATCAAAGTCAACCATATTAAGCAGCAACAGACGACCGGTATACACGATCCACGATAATAGTATCGCCCACCGACGTAGATACATGAACAGATAAAATAAGAGACTCGTGGGGCGTATCCAAATAATGAGCAAAATACGAAGACACATATGAAAAAGTGGAACCACGAACAAATAATACAAAGGCATCCCCATGGCAAACTGAGATAATACTTGTGATCACAGCATCTAAAGCAATAGCATCGAGTCTGGCAGGGAGTGCATAGAAACGGGCCTGACCGCTACCTAATCGGCCTCCTCCTCTAGGGCGACCCTTAGTTGACTGAACCTCATCCCGAGCTGGCTGGGCGGGTGGTGAAGTGACATGTGCTGAAGTCGAAGGCTGACTCCTCTACTGAGATGAACCTCCCAAAAGGCGGGGATAATACCTCTTGATATGACCTAGATCTCCACACTAAAAGCAACCTCGCCCTGTAAATGGCGATGGGGATTGAAGGGAGCCCCGAGCACCGAGATGACCGCTAGAAGGATCAGGCACAGATGAACCCTGAGTTGATGGTGCATGAGACGAACTCTGAGCTGGAAAGGCACTGAGAGATGAGTGACCCAGCTGAGAACTGTGAGAACCATGGCTATATGATGCACCATGGTGAACTGGACGAGCCGTCTAAGTATGCCTGTAGGGACGACCCCTGCCATGGTAAAACTGACCTCCAGAAGGAACACCACCAAAACTACTAGATCCCTGAGGCCTCTTGGCCTCCCTCTCAACTCGCTCCTGGCGGCGAACCGACTCTATCTCACGAGCAATGTCAACCACCTCCTCAAAAGAAGCACCACACACCCTCTCTCTAGTCATAAGAATCCTTAGCTGATATGCGAGGCCATCCACGGACCTCCTGATCCTCTCCCTATCTGTGGGAACCAACCAAACAGCATGACAGGCTAACTCAGAAAATCTCATCTCGTACTGCGTCACAGTCGTGTCGTCCTGACGCAGCTGCTCAAACTGTCTACGCAGCTCCTCCCTGCGAGACTGCGGCACATACTTCTATAGGAAGAGAACGGAGAACTCCTGCCATGTAAGGGGCGCTGCACCAACCGGCCTACGCCTCTCATAAGCCTCCCACCAAGTGAAGGCAGCTCTAGAGAACTGAAAAATAGTAAACGAGACCCCACTGGTCTCCAAAATACCTGCTGTACGGAGAATCCTCTGACACTTATCCAAGAAACCCTGGGCATTCTCGCCCTCTGCACCGCTGAAAGTCGGAGGCTGAAGTCTACCAAAACTCTCCAATCTATGTTGCTCATCATCAGGCATGATAGGAACCACATAGTTCGGAGCAGATGCAACCAGCTGGGCTGGTGGTGTCCCCGGTGTTTGAAGTCCCTATACCACCTGCTCAAATGTGCGGGCTGCGAGAGTCTGAGCACCTTCCCCGGCCTGAGAAGTAGCTGCTGCGGCCGGAACAGAGACCGCCTGATCAAGACTGGTGCACACGATCAAAATCTGAGCTAGGGCCTCTTGAAGGCCTGGGATAAATACGGAACCTAATCTTGAATTGGGGAAACTGGTGGATCTGCAGGTGCCGCCCTAGCTGATGTGCAGGCTACACCTCTACCCCTACCACGGCCTCTACCGCGACTCGGCCCCTCGACGCCCCAACTAGTGGTACTGGTGGTTGTCCGTCTTGCCCGGTCGCACGTATCCTCACCATCTGTGAGATAATAGAATAACAAAAGTTTAGTTACGAGAATCAGCATATTCGCACGGCAAGAATTCAAGGATGTGAAGTTTTTTTCCTAAAGGTTCTGCAGCCTCTCGAAGATAAGTACAGACGTCTCCGTACCTATCCGCAAGACTCTACTAAACCCGCTCATGACTCGTGAGACCAATGTAACCTAGGCTCTGATACCAACTTGTCACGACTGAAAACTCGACCCGTCGTGATGGCGCCTATTGTGGAACTAGGCAAGCCACAACTCAATAATCCAACACTGCAAAAATATTTTAAACAATAAATACGGAAGCGATAATTCATTAAGGAACATTTTTGAAAAAATAATAAAATCCAAATTACGATACAACTGCCCAAAATCGGGGTGTCACTAAGTGCATGAGCGTTTAGAGGAGAACATAGTCTATTATAATGTTTAAAGGAACAAACTGAAATACATCTGGAGATAACGAAGGAGAGTCAAGGCCTGCGAACGCGGTGGAGATACCTCGATAGTCTCCTAAAGCTTAAAGCCTCGATCAGCGACTGCCACTGGGACCAAAAGTGCCTGAATCTGCACACAAGGTGTAGGGGGTAACGTGAGTACACCAACTTAGTAAGTAACAAGTCCAAACTATGGAGTGAAAGGTAGTGACAAACTCAAACGCAACAGAAATAATAGAAATGAATGTGCAGAAACGTAGGCATGATTCCAATTTAATAAGCAGCTGAAACTATAAAATAGAGCAGATACGAACAAGGTAAAGAATAAAACTCTACTACATCTACATGTAAATGCACATGCTGTATATGATGCACCATGCTGAATATCTCATGTGCTCACACTCTCAAATTCTCGTCCACTCAGTACTGTATATGGCTCATACGGCCCAGGGAAGATCCATCCCGGATTATATACATATCTGACAGCAGTCAATCAATACTGAGGAAGGCCAATCCTTTGAAAAATCGCCTCTCTCCCAAGTTCCTCACGTCCAAAATTGAAAATGGAGAACAGAACCTCGAGCTGGGGTTTTTCTGCCCAACTAAACCGTACCTGCAGTCCTAGTTCCACACCTGCGGAACCGCATCTGCGAGCAGGGCTTCGCTTCTGCGGAGATTCATTAAAAAGGCTGGCTCCGCTCCTACGATCACCTAACCGCATCTGCGGCCATCGCAGATACGGAGACCAAGCCGCACTTGCGATCCAACTTTGTTTCTACGCCTCACCATCCTCTTCTACGACCTCGCACCTGCGGTACCCACTCCGCAGGTGCGGAAACACCAGCAACAGCAGCTTCAGCTGCATTTTTCCAACTCCAAACACTTCGATAACAACCAGAAATCACCCCAAGGCCGTCGGGACCACAACCAAACATACCAACAGATCCTATAACATCGTACAAACTTAGTCAAACTTTCAATCACTCAAAACAATATCGAAACGCCAAATTACACTCGGATTCAAACCTAAGAACCTCTAAACTTCCAAATTCCGCTGAAACCTATTAAACCACGTCCGAATGACCTCAAATTTTGCACACAAATCATAAATGACACCACAAACCTACTCCAACTTCTAGAAATCTAATCCGACCCCGATATCAAAATTTCCAATGCCGGCCAAAATCGCCAAAATTTCAACTTTCGCCAATTCAAGCCTAATTTTACTACGGACCTCCAAATCACATCCCGGACGCGCTCCTAAGTCCAAAATTACCTAACGGAGCTAACGGAACCATCAAAATTTATATCCGAGGTTGTTTACACATAAGTCAACATCCGGTTAACTTTTCTAACTTAAACCTTCTCACAAGAGACTAAGTATCTCAACTCACTCCAATATCATTTTGGACCCGAACCAACTAACCCGGTAAGTCAAAATACAGCTGAAGAACACAAAAGAAGCAGGAAATAGGGGGACGCAACTATAACTCTCGAAACAACCAACCGGGTTGTTACAGTGCACTGACTCTCATAAGAAAACTATTGCCCAGATTTTTGAGATTTAAAGTAAAATACATGCCACAAGCAAGGTAAGTTGACTAAGTAAAATACATGCCACAAGCAAGGTAAGTTGACTATCACTGATTATTATTTCAGGTTAACTAGGTTATGAAAGGAGATTGATTATATTAGGATCTCCAAGGAAAGTGGACCGATAATGCAGTTCTCTTTCAACAAGTAATCGGAAAAAGGAGTCTATGATTTTCTAGCCAGTTTAAACTAAGAATATGAACATATCAGGGCTCAAGTTCTCGATAAAGTTCATTTTCCTTATCCTTAGGATGCATACTCGTATGTTCAACAGGAAGAGAACTAATGAGGATCATGCTTTATTCAATGCCGAGTAAGAACCAGGTTACCTGTGTCTCATGAGCAACCAAAGGCATTCCTTTATGATAAATATCAATTGTACTGTGATTATTATGGAAAGACAAGGCATACAAAAGAGACATGTTGAAAACTATATGGTAGACCAACTAGAGATTGTGGAAGAAAATGTATAGGACCATCAAGGTGTCCGGTCATTATTGTAGAAAATATGGAGTCATCCAAGCAAACTGCTCCCGGAGAAGTTTTGTCTTTGGATGAAATTCTGTATCTTCGATGTCTCCCGAACAAGTTGGACTCTTCTTATGTTTCCATTCCAATTATGTGCAGTTAGGTATTACTTTTAACGCTTACTTGAATTCTTGAATTATTAATTCTGGTGAAACCCATGGTAAACTCCTCTAAAAGCTTTCAAAACTACTCTCCTCCTCTTGTCTCTGGAACAGGTTATGTTGTATGTATACCTGATCTTTTATTGTCATTCGTTTGCTATGTACCTGAGTTTCCTCTTAACCTGTTATCTGTTAGCGCTATCACCAAAAAATATATTGTAGTCTCGAGTTCTCTCTTGATCATTGTATTTTTAGGATCTTCAAACAAGAAAGAGAATTGGTAGTGATAGATTGCATAATGACTTATATTAGATTGATAGAACTCGAGGTTGGTCACGCCTTTTTTGGGGGAAATAAGGATGTCAACCAAGAATAATATAGTGGCATAGAGGGTTGAGACATACATAATTTTTTACTTTGGAGAACTTATACCATAGTTTATTTTCCAAAATTTAGTTCGAATATTTATTTTGTGATGCTTGTGCATTTTCCAAGCATACTAGAAACTCTTATAATTTTAGTGATAATAAAAGTATAACACATTTTTACCTATTTATTCTGATGTATATAGTCCTATTCAAATAGTTTCTTTGTCTGTTAGTAGATAATTTGTTACTTTTATTGATTGTTGCATTACCATGACTTGAGTGTATTTGTTAAAAGCTAAAAGTTAAGTTTATTTCAGTTTTTGGTCATTTCACAAGATGATTTGTGCCAAATTGAGACTAAGGTAAAAATTTGCAAACAGACAATGGCACTGAATACATGGATAAGAAATTTAGTGCTTATTTAGAGACTTATGGGATAGTCTACAAAATTAATTGTCCTTATACTACAACACAAAATAGGGCTACTGAAAGAAAAAATAAGTATCTATTAGAAGTGACAAGATCAATTATGTTTTCGATGAATCTACCAAAACCTTACTAGGGGGATGCCATTCTAATAGCTGCCTATCTCATCAACACAATGGTACTTAAACTCAATTTTCAGAAATTGCTAGAAGCTTTAAAAGGTAAAAATAATTATATTGTTCCTCCAAAGGTATTTGAATGTATCTGCTTTGTTCACACTAAGAACCTGAGAAATTTGATTCTAGAGTTCTTAAAGGTATATTTATTGGGTATTGTCCAACACGGAAAGAGTACAAATACTATCATCTTTCCTCAAGGAGATCCTTTATCAACATGGATATTACCTTTCGAGAATTTGAACCCCATTTTAGTATTACACCATACCTCTTTAGCGAGGAGAGCTATAAGCAGGAAAAGATTATTCTTTCAAGTTCCACTGATGAAACCACTACAACTTTCTATGGAAAAAGTACAATTGGAGAAAAATTCGGGAGGGGGGGGGTACTATTGGACGTTTGGATATGGCTGATTTAAAACTTACTCAAGGAGAAATAGAGCCGAAGAAGCTATCATGTAATCTATCGAAGATGAACTTTCTTCTAACTGTGAGTTATTTATATTTCTTAATGAGTTAAATTTACCTATTGATCACCAAAAAGGAATTAAATCTTGTACCACTAAACACCCTTTATCTAAGTTTTTCTCCTATAATTCTTTGTCTCCCTCATATAGAGCTTTTGCGTTGTTCATTTCCTTTGTGTCTATTTCCTAGAATTAGAAGGAAGCTTTGTAGATCCTAATGGAAGCAAGATATGATTGAAGAAATGAAGGCCTTGTCAAAAAATAAAACTTAGGAGCTTGTCCCTTCATCATCAAACAAGAAGATGGTTGGCTGCAAATGGGTCTTCAATATGAAGTACAAAGCTGATGATGCAAGATTAGTAGATAAGAGATTCACTTAGATTTATGGAGTGGATTATCAAGAGATATTCGCCTATATTGCTAAAATGAATACTATTAAAATTCTTTTATTTTGTGCAAGCTAATCTTAAATGGGACTTACTATAGTTTGATGTGAAAAAATATATTTTTTCATGGAGTCTTAAAAAAGAAGTATATATGGAGATTCCTCCTGGATTTGATACTGAACAAAGTCAAGGAAGGGTGGCCAGAATGAAGAAAGCCCTGCACAAATTGAAGTAATCTCCTTGAGCTTGGTTAGACGGATTCTGCAAAGGAATGATCCCCTTTGATTACCAACAGAGTAATGCGACTCACACTCTCTTCATAAGACATGGAGGTTGCCTAATAAAAAAAGGGAACTTTTATTTCTAAAAAAAGTATATTCCGGATCTCTTGAAAGAAACTGGTATAATAGGTTCCAAACCAGCAGAATTACCTATTGAAAACAATCACAAGTTACAAGCAGGAATTTGAGAGTCTATTGATAAGGAGAGATATCAGATGTTGGTTGAAAGACCATTTGTCTCTCCCAAACCAGATCGTATATAGCTTATTCAGTCAGCATGGTGAGCCAATTCATGCATAATCCCCAGGATTCTCATATGCAAGTTGTTTTTTCATATTTTGTGATATCTGAAATCTGCTTCAAGAAAAGGTATCCTTTCTCCAACTATGGCCACCTCGAGGTAGAAGACTATATAAATGTAGATCCTAAATGACAGAAAATCTAGACTATAAGCTTGTAGGAGCGAACTTAGTTACTTGGAGAAGAAAGAAGCAAAGAGTAGTTGTTGAATCAAGTGTAGAGGCAAAATCTAGAGCTATGGACCAGAGTGTATGTGAACTTCTGTGGTTACCAAACTACTAGAAGAATTGAGATTGTCTGAGAAAGAGAAACTTTCCTTATATTATGATATAAAGCTGCAATCAGTATAGCTCGTATCATGTTCAACATGACCGAGCGAAATATATTGAAATTGATAGACACTTCATAAAAAAAAAAAGATTACAAGTGGTGTCTTGACTTTGCTTCATGTGTCATCAGAGAAACAGCTAGCTGATGTGTATACAAAATGACTCAATAAAAGATCCTTTCGCACTGTGGTTTGTAAGTTGAGTATGTGTGACATCTCTACACCAACTTGGCGGGTAGTGTTAATAAGTTTGAATTAGTCTTTGTGTTTATTCTCTATTTTTCAGGCAAATTTTCAGATATTTAAGATTGTATTTGGGATATTATTCTATATATGCCCTTCTAATCAATGTATTACAATATACAGAAATCCAAAAAAGACACTTTTTCTTCTCTCAAAATCTTCCGTTTTCTTATATTTTTTTAGTAGTCACACGATGTAAAAATTCCGAAAACATCTTTCATATGGTATCAAAGCCTATACCCTCGAGCCAATATGTCATAGAGGTAGAATTTGTTACAAGGTTATTGCTAAACTTATCATGTTTTTTTGTACTCTAACAATAAACATGTAATTTAAAAAAAATATATTTACATATACATATACGAAGTCCAAACTCGATATGTGCACCCACGCACGATTAGTATGCTGGATGAGACCATATTTCAAGAGTCTATTACTCGTCCCTACTTTGACACTGCAGACAAGTTGAATTCCAGACATATTGATCAGGTGAATCATGTGAGAACACAAGGCTTCAACTATGGCGGAGTCTCAGAATTGTTTCCGAGTGGACGTACACGATGAACATTGACAGTTAGCTTAAATATGCATTAGCAGACATAAGTACAAAGGCTTAATGTGATCCTGCCATTAAGCAATTGGCGCATTGATGTATGGCTTTATAGTTTTTCTCTCTGAGATTTTTGCAATCAGTAAAGGTATTTGCAATGATTCTGTATAATGCCACAGCTTGCCTATAATGAGAATCTTGCATCACATTGAAGGGAAAACAACCATGTTCCAAATGACTGATATTTCTTATTTCTTATTAGCTTTTCTCAGCAAGTAGTGAAAGTCTGTATTTTGGAACTGCAAAATCATATCATATATACGTAACAAGAAGCATCATAAAATTTGTTCATAATATATATACTGAGATGATCATTTGACCAGCTCTTCCTTCTTCCCAGCTTCTTCAAGCTCTCTAAGACCCCCAACCTTTTGTTCAATCTCCTCTATCAGTTCCTCGCGCCATAGCTTTGCTCTTGCTTCTTCTTCAATGTCTTCTTGCTGCATAACCACAAAATCAAATTCATAGTGTCACTTTCCTACCCTTCTCCCTCTCTTTGGACCCCTTTTTGTCCTTAAAATTAAGATGGTCTAAAATATACGCACATGAGATATTTTGCTGGATAAAGCAGATACCCAACGTTGTGTGTTGGGGTGCTTATCGGGCGGATAATTAGGCTTAACGGTTCGGCTTATCGGTTATCAGATTACAAATGTAGTAATCCGCTAGCCATCCAATAAGAAAACGGGCGGATTGGTATCGGATTAACAATTATAGGGCGGTTATCGGACGGTCTATCGGCTAAACCAAATAGAATTTTTTTGAACAATCAATACCAAACGGCCAAATGCATAGTTCAAGCTGTCTCTGTTAGTTGTAGTAGCTTTTCCTGATTAGAAGCCAAAGACGACTGCCAATGCCATTGGCTACAGTTAGACGACAGTTCTATTGAGAATTAGAAATTAGAGATTTAGCCATTTAGGTTTTAATAGTACTTTATATACATAGGGGTAAAAGTATAAATATAAAAATTCTTAACGGGTTAACGGTCTATCCGATAAGAAAATTGAGTAATCCCCCCAAACCGTTAAGCCGTTAATTATAAAATCTCAATTCGTCCACAATCCATTACTCCGATAATCCGATATGAATAAGCCAATAAGTCATCGGTTCGGTTCGGTTAACGGTTTCGGTTCAGTTTTGAACAGCTATACAAATATTTCACACAAGCTTTAGATTTTGATGTTATATCTATTGATTGTTTCACTTTAAATTAATGTCTTTGACAAAAGAGATGTTTCTTAAACAAAAACTGTGGTTGGTCACATTTTGCAAGTAAGATTGAAGCTTTTTCTGCATTCTGATAAGAAGTTTTGTTCATAAAAAGAAGAAGCATTTCCTTATTTTCCAAAAGATAATGTACCTTCTCATAGACCCAATGTCCAGTACCATCACCTCCATCTCCTCTGTACTGTTCTGAATCATAGTAAGGATCCTAAAACACAGACAGACCAACAAATTAAGATTACAACTTTATCTTATGAAGTAATTTGGAATACAAATACCTAACTATTCGGAAAATCTTACTTTGGTTGAACCGAAGAAACAGCATCCCCAAACAGTGAACATGATGTAAAATGTATCTAAAATAGAAAGAATACATAGAAAATTAACTGATAAAATCCAAACTGCAAAACAATCTTATGTTCACAAGACTATAAACAGTGGAAAATAATGAAACAGAAAACAAAAATAAAACTACTCACAAACATTCTTCATAGCTTCATCACTAAGGTGCCAAACAGATTTGTGAGTTATGAGGTCCCTTTGACCTTCCATATGCTCAACTAATACTGCCATTAATGGCCAATCCGGGAGAGCCTTCACTCTGAAACCACAATTTCTTTTGCTCTTTCCACTTTGAATCTAATCATAGTAGTTCCCAAAAAGTAACGTTAGTTAATACGTTAGTTAATTCATCCACGGGGCGGCCCTTCCCTAAAGCAGGTAAAATAATTGCTTTAGGCCCCACATTTATGGGGCTCATTTTTTGTTACACCTAATAGGCTACATATAAGTTTAAAAAAAAAGGTGTGCGAGTGAAAAAGGTTTGATTTCTTTCTTTAAAAATATAGAGAAGAAAGATTTGCAACTGCTATGATTTCTGCCAAGGAAATTGCATTTGAAAAGGAATATTGAACCCGAATTTTGTAAGAAACGTGTGATATATAGGAACAAATAATTTGATGAGAATTGTGAGGCCCGTGAAAGATTTTTACTCTAAACCCGAAAGCTCGTAGTGCCAGTACCTTGACAATGCATTAAAAAGTCAAGGAATAATGTTTCCAGAAAAGTGCGATTTTGCGGTCGAAAATGCGGTCGCATAACAGCTATACGGACCGTATAGTCGCCGCAGAGTGAAGCAGTGTGTTGGTCAATTTGAGGTCAACTATACGGCCAATTATGTGATCGCATAATCGATGTGCGGGCCGCAAAGTCGTCGCATAATTCCCTTGGGATTTTGTAAGGGGCAGTTCTGCGGTGCATTATGCAACCGCAGAACGGGTATGCGGATCGCATTTCTACCACATACCCAGACAGTGTGTTCAGGTTTTGGGAAGCATTTTTGCGGTCCATTATGCGGGCCGCATGTCAACTTTGCGATCGCAAATGCGATCGCAGATCTGAGTTGGGCTCCTATTTTCTAATTTATAAAAACCCGACCCCACTCCATTAAAAACACCCCATTAGACTATTTTCCTGTTATTTCACGACATATAGAGTGAGAGGGGGAGTTCTAGAGTGAGAGGGAGTCATCTTTATCAAGTCCTCTCTCAATCCTTGCCCCAAATCCTTGAAGATTTTTCAATTGAAGCTACTAGGTCTTCATCCTAAGAGGTAAGAACTGTACCCTCATCAATAATTTCAAAATTTCTGTTAAAATAGGTAATTAGCAAGTGGGTACATGGGTATAAGGGCTAGTAATCTTGTATGCACAAGAGATAATGGGTATGGGGAGGATGAGAACTAAAGAGACAACAATTGGGGTATAATATTGAAGAAATTTCTTTCAAAAGGGGCCTAAGATCATAATGCACCTTTTATGTTTGATAATATGCTCAAACGAGCTAGAATCTTAATCTCGTCTCTAATTCTTGGTTCAATTGTAATTCTTATACAACAGATTGAAGTGCTAAGAGTCTCGGAATTTTATAAGAATTAGGGGAAAGCTTTATTGAGGTATGTATGGCTAAAAACCCCTCCTCTTAGAAATTGAGCTTCCATGGTGCCTGTGAAGTGTTGTAAGTTCGAAACGTGATTGATGCAATGCTTGTTATGTTAAGTGAATTGACGTTGTGAAAATGTATGTGGTAAGTACTTCTTATGTGTTTAATGTGTTATTCTTGTAAATGGAAGATGTGTGGAGAACATGATTTATGTGCTAAATACCTAACTATCATGCCAAGGTTACTTTGGGACTAATATGCCAAACTTGACGAATTCCTCTCTATGCTTATGACTTAAATTGCTTTTGTATATGCCTATGACTTTAAGTGGCAAGGTAAATGTTGAAAATGGGAACAATGTGAAATGTGAGTTATGGAATGTGGAAATTGTGGCCCCAAGTGCCGGTAAACTAATACATGTGTAACCAAAGATTGGTGTGAGATGAATAACGGAAAATGATAACGTCTTGGGAAGACGGCTTAGTCGATCGGGTCGTGATCGGACGCCATGATATATATGCACATGGTGGTAATGTATTGATGATTGAAACTGGAAAGAGTGAATGAAATAATGGTAACGTCTCGGGGAGACGGCTTAGCCGATCGGGCCGTGATCGGACTCCGCTCACGGAAGCGGTAGTAATATGGATAATGATGCAACAGTGTGGGATGCTCCAATCTAAAATTTCAATTACTATGTGAAAATCATGTGAACCTCCTTATATTGTTGGCATGGTGCTTATTTGAAACTTTGTTGTCTTTGCGATTTCCTCTTTACTCTTGTATGGTTGTTCTTTCTAACAGGATGGTGTTTAGTTATACATACTAGTACTATTCCATGGTACTAACGTCCCTTTTGCCCGGGGCGCTACATTTTTAAATGAATGTAGGTGGCTCCATAGCGGATAGTGCCGATCGTGTGTAGCGGAGCATCCTCTTCTCAAAATCTTGGTGAGCCCCTTCCTCCTTCAAGGGGTTATGTTGTACACCTTTTGTTATAGATATCCATTTTGAGGTATAGCCGGGGCCTTGTTGCCGGCGTGGTTATCATTGTCTTTTGTATCCTTAGAGGCTCTGTAGACGTTTGTGTGGGTTATGTACGGGTATTGGATAGGTCAATGAACCATGTTTTAACCTTGTACTCTTGCTTTCTTCTAAACTATAACTGTATGGAATCTTGGAAGCCTAACTACGGTTAAGGTTGTGTTATAAAATAAGCTATCCATGTTAAATGTACAACCCTTTTATTGTCTAATTAAACGGAGTCGGATCCCTTAATCGCATTGAGTTGAGTAGGAAGTGTATGATAAGACTTGCTCGGTTGGGTTCACTCGATTGAGCGCTGGTCGCACCTCCCGAGGTTGGGGTGTGATAAGAATGATGATAATGAAATCTCAAAATCTCTCAAAGTGTCCAGAGTTGATTACTTTTTATACATATTAGACAAGACTATTTTTTTTCACTTCAAAATTGATTTAAACAACTCGAAGCATATGAAAATATTTTTGATTTTCATTTAGCGTAAAAAAGTGAGATCACTAGTCGATGAAAATTTGAAAAAACATTACCTTAATCTTGAATGTTTAATAAAGCATAATAATCAATCCGATATTGATGGTTTAGATTTATTTTTTGAATTAAAAGTGTTAAGAAAAATAGTACTCCAATTAGAATATAACAGTTTAATTGATATACTCCAACAAATAAAAATTTTGGTTTTTTTCAAATGCATATATTTCTTATAAAATAATGTTAATAACTCCTGTTACGGTTGCTTTAGTAGAAAGAAGTTTTTCAAAATTAAAATTGATAAAATCTTACCTTAAAATCAACAATGTCTCAAGATAGGTTAAATGGATTAGCTATAATGTCAATTGAGAAAGACTTATTAAGAGAAATTGATTATAAGAAAATTATTAATTACTTTGCATCTAAAAGAAACTAGAAGAATAGACTTCCAATAAAAAATAAAAAATAAAATTTTTAGAAAAAGTTAAGGCCGCTCGTAAAGTTTGACTTTAGGCGACAAAATTTGTCGGACCGCCCCTGTTCATCGAAATATTGTGAGAATTCTTTTGATCCAACATATAAGTGCACTTACTGCGTCGAGCATCATACTATATATAAGTATATAGAATAACAATAACAACTTCTACGCTTCAATCGCTATGAATCATAAGCCCATCTCAAAATGAAATATAATAAAAGGATTAACTTTATTAACATTAGAAGTTGTCCATGTATCTACTTATTAACTTATATTGAATGGTGCACCATCTTTAAATTTGGATTGATCTTCGTTATGAATATGGGATGATAAAATGAAACATATATACCTGGTGCCTGCCATTCCCGAAGGCTGAGCTTGAGCAGTGCCTAAGCTGCAAATTCAAAACAGAAAAAAAAAAAAGAAAAAAAAGAAGAAAGAAATAAGCAGAACACATAGAAGTGATGGAATTTGAGAGTAGAGTAAAGAGGTGAAAGGAAATGCTAATTAACTGATTTTGTGAAAGAGTGCAACTCCAATTTAGTAGCGTGACATTGAACAGTGGGTTTGATTACGGTGAAGCTCATTACAGCTTCAGCCATGAATGGTCGTTACAATTTTGAGTTTTGGATAATTAGTTGTCTTCCTCCGTTCCTTTTACGTTGTAAGGTTAGGAAGCAGATAAGAAATTGTATAATTAATATTTATTTATTATCTTCTACATCATGAACAAATGGCCCATTAGCTCAGTTGGTTAGAGCGTCGTGCTAATAACGCGAAGGTCGCAGGTTCGAGACCTGCATGGGCCAATTGTTTTTTCTTTTTTTTTTTTTTCCTTAAAATACCCAAATAATACCCCCAATCACTGTAAAAGAATAAGGACGAGTACTCTTTTCTTGGAAAGTTCTAATATATGTAGCCAAATCTCTTCATAATTTTCAATTAGGAGGAATAAGAGAAAGATGAGATTATTTGATGTAGAGAAGCAATTCGCCTTTTATGGAGCATACCACAGCAACCCAGTGAATTTCTTGATTCACATGGTGTTTGTGGGGCCAATCTTTTTCACAGCTCTTATTCTCTTCTACTTTACACCCCCACTTTTGAATTCCACTCCAATTCAGCTATATGTAGATAATTGTTTTTTAGTCTTGAATCTTGGGTTCTTGTTTACTTTGATTTATGCCTTTTTCTATGTGTGTTTGGACAAGAAAGCTGGCTCTTTAGCTGCTTTGCTCTGTTTATTTTATTGGGTATCGAGCAGTTTTGTTGCTCATTATCTCGGGTTCTCTCTCGCCTGGAAGGTAATGAGTTTCTTTCTTTTTATACTTTCATTCTTATTGTTTTGGTCAAATGGAATATTGATGATTCATATAGTTGACTTCAACTAGCTTGGGATGGAGTTTGGGTTGTTTTTGTTGTAGTTTATTTTAATGATCTCTAGCAATTAATTTATCTACTTGTTAATTTGCGTGATACTTTTTTCTTGGAATGATTCACAAATAGTCACTTTTGCAGTTGCTATTTGAAAATAAGCCACAGTTCCAAATCTAATCAAAATTTAACAACTTTTTTATGTGGAAATAGTAGTTGGACAAAAAGCGGTAACGACTCGGTTCTTCAACTTTTCCACGAAATCCAGGTCAGGAGTTTCACTTGTACATGTTCCGACTCCAGGATATTGTCTTGGAGTTCAGCTTTTGCTACTTAATAACCCTAAGACAATGTCGTGGAGTTGGTGTTGCTGCAGCGCAGCACCAACATGCCGGACTTCTAGCAACCTTCCTTTTGAGATGAAATTGCAGTTATTCATAGGTGTTTGCTGTGACTACTAATCTACTACATGTGGAACCCATGCTGATTTTAGGAATCACACAGGCTCTCTCTGTGTCTCAACTTCTATAACCATTCCCACTACAAGAATTTGGGAATATCGACAGAAAAAGACTTCAAAAAGTCATCATGAATCCAAATTTTTATGACTTTCTGATGGCAACAAGTGTGTAGATCCTCGTCGATGATTCAATTTTTTTTTACTGCAGCTAATTATGTTGTAGAACCAACCAAAAGGGGTGGTGATGATCATCGTTTTACGGCTAGGAGGGTTAGATAGATTGGAACAGAGTTAATGGAGACCTAGTGTGAAATTCATAAAGCTGCAAAAACTGAACTCCAGGACAGCATCTTGGAGTTCACTTGTAGAAGTAGAAACTCCAGGACGATATGCTGTAGGTTTTACTTGTATGAGTTCGAACTCCATGATACTTGATGGAGTTTTTCCGTGTTTAAGCTAAGGGTACATTTGTTGAGAATTTATTTCCGCATTCAAAAATGGCTATTTTTCAATTACCTTGCAAGCGCTAAGTGTTTTCAATGGCAGGTCCAAATAGTGGCCAGCCACGCTAGTTTTACATTTTTCCTTGTTTGATGTCCAGTAGCTTCAGCTTTTGCTGTTCTCAGCTTAATTTCACACGTGCTGGTGCATTTTTCTTCTTGATTGTTTTGTCTCTATACTTGTAATTGACACTTAGGACTTCACCCTGCAACGACAACTGCTACACCTCAACCCAAACTAGTTGGGATATGAGTTCTCAATATCTACGTACTCTGCTGCATTTGCACCATTTCGGCTCAATCATTTGCTGTTAAGATAAATTCGGAGTTCTCTAATACTGAAGGTTCTCTACATTTTTATCTCTCAGCTGAAAAGACTCCTAATTATCATCACTATTTGAACATAACTGGACTTGAATCCCAACTAGTTGGTATTGATTACAGAAATCTTTTGTTTCTATATTTGCTAAGTCCTGTTGATTCCAAGAAATTATATTTCTTTTAACACAGAATGCTTCCATGTATTTTAGGACTTCACCCTAATCTAACTAAAATTTTAGCCTCTAATCGTGTTAAGCCATATGTTAATTCTGTAAAGGAAAATTACCAGTGGTTCACCTGCTTCATTAATTCGCCAAACAGCATGATGAGTACATCAATTTCTTGCAGAGGCGGAGCTAGGATTTGAACTCTATGGGTTCGAGATTATAATCCTTTTAAGTTACTGGATTCTAAATTAGTAGTTTTTACATAGTCATTGGATTTCTTAATACAAATACAAGGTTTGAACAAAAGCTACTGGGTTCGGCCGAACCCGCAGGCAGCACTGTGGCTCCGTTCCTGACTGCTTGAGTAATAACTTTATTGCACCCCTTTCTTGTCTTAAATCTGGAATAGTTCCTGTCCTGATAAGACCTGTTGGACAAGCTAGTTCAGTGTAAGAAGGAGAACTGGAGGAATCAGTTTATTTATTTGTGGAACTTTCCTGGAAGTCAAACAGAATAATGCTATACGAATTAAGACTCTGCTTATCAGAGTTCCAGTTACCACTCATTTTTTGTCTGTTGTATTGAATATTTTCTCTAGATTCCATGGGACTCCCTACTTGTTTTTTTATGACTTGACCTAAAGAGTTGTTTAGTATAATCCTATATTTACTGGCGCAACTAACAAACAATGCTGAAAAGGGAGGTTTTAGTTATAACTGTATGGTGGCTTATTTGCATGCCTTGGATATGATGCTGATAGTACTAGCGTGATTCTAAGCATGACTCTAGTTATTACACTGAATCTTCTAATCAGTTCCACCAATTTCTGGCAAATGAAGTATCACGTAGCCACCATGGTTGAGTACAATCCACATTTATTTGATGAGGGTTGTTAAATGTCACATGGGATTAGCCTTTCCCGACTGCATACCCTTTGTTTGAGTTTGTTAACTCCATACACTTATCGGTAAACTGCTTCTCTTCTGATCCTTGGTCATATACCTTAATAGATTCTGTGGTTTGCTCATGGGAAGGCTTCAGTGATGCTTAGCGCCTAATTTCAGAACTTCTTTTGCTGTAGCAGTTCTTTGATGTTCATCCCTGCCTTATATCCACTTTGGATCTAATTCACACTTGACCATCATCTATTTCTGGATAAAGGACAAGAACAAAAAGCCAAGTACTATTTTGACTCTCCCTGTCTATCTGATGTGGACTGATCATAGATACATAATTTCACGATCCATTGTGTTAGAAATACATCTGCATCTGTTGAATTTATCTTGAAATATCTGAGTGCTTGGTGCTAACAATAAACATCTTATCAGGTTGTTCTTGTCGCTCAGTTATTCTGCTGGACTGGACTGGTTATAGGCCATGGAGTGTTTGAGGTGACATTTGCGCCATTTATGATCCTTAGAACTTCGTCTTATATCTTTTTCTGTTTGTATATCGTCTTGCTTATTTAATTTTGTAGAAACGAGCGCCTGCTCTGTTGGACAATTTTGCGGAAGCATTCCTTATGGAACCTTTCTTTGTACTTTTAGAGGTAAATCTACTAGTTCTGTGTTAAATAGGAAATGCTTTCACTAGATTGATATAATCTATCTTTTCTTGACTTGCAGGCTCTCTGGACATTTACTGGCTATGAACCATATCCTGGATTTCATGCAAAAGTAAAATCTACAATAGATGCTGAAATCAAACAATGGCAGGAGAAGAAACATAAGAAAATGTCCTAGGTTTGAATCTGGTGAAGTTGTTACCTTATCTAATTGCCTCTGTTAATGAGACCAAGTTGGTGGGCAGGCCAACTGCTTGTGTGCACATTAGCTTAGGTTTGTGTAACTCCTTTGCAAAACCAACCCTTTATTCTTAATGTAAAGATGGGTCTTCTGTATTTTGTTGGAATTATTCATTTTACTAGAATATAAAGGAACTTTTGAGTCTCTTAGCTGCATTTGTCAAAGTCAGAGGAAATTTTCTACCTTGGTTGCTAATTGGCCATTTCATGCATTTTAGTTATATGGAGATATGTTAAAATTCTGAACTTTGTTTTTCCTTTTGGTAACAAAATTCTGAACAACTTAAATATATTTATTTCATGGGATTACTTAAGCAAATAACAGTTTGGAGAACATTAGATGCTCTCCATATTCATATGATAAGCGGTAGGGGACATGAAATCACAAGATTAATGACCAGCCTGATGCACTAAGATTGCTGCTATGCTGGGGTCTGGGGAAGAGCCCGAACTGCAAGAGGTTACAAACAATCCCACAGTGTTGTTTTTAAAGGTACTCCTCATTTAAATTACACAGTGTCCATGGAAGTGTCAAAACTAACCAACTAGTGGTTGCATTATTACACTTGGATTTGCCTTGAAAACACAACAAATAACAGCATAACGTCAATACTTCTAATATTGATCTTTAACTTTTCTTTGAAGTATAAAGAGTTGTAGCTATTCTGTTAGAAATATGCTATAGAAGCTGCTCTCAGTAAAAATATGGAATTATAACCAAATATCACTACCCAACACTTAAACGTGGCTCGTCCTCGAGTCAACTAACAATTTACACTATCCTTGAGCACTTTTTTACACAATTGAGGCACACTACACCAATCACCATGGTTTATAGTAACAAATAGCAACAATTAAACCTTAGCCTATGCCATCACGTAAACTTCCCTTTTTCTTATGCCAAACTTCAAAAATATTCAAACAAAAACAACATGCTCGTAACAATCCTAGCCTCAAAAACTAACTCAATGTCACAATGCACTCATGGCTTGAACACCCAACATCATAGAGAGAAGTCTAATAACATTACTTATCCCTTGTGAAACCATGTGCCCTCACAACAAGAACAAGAGAGTAAGTTGAATCCGTACATTCAAATCAATGCTCAAATATATTTTAAGGACTCATATATATCAAAGAAAATCTCTCACTCTCACAAAAAAAAGTCACATGCATGCAATTGGCACCATAGGCTTGCCCTTAAATGTAAATCTCTACTAATATAGGCTCACTCAGTCTAAAATCAATTAGGACTTTTTTTATGGTTGTAATGTGGGTTAAGGGACGGGTAAGATATATTTTAGGAATAGTGGTTAACCCTCCTAAACACTTTAACACATCATATAATCAACTGTAAGCGCAAATTCTTCGGTCCCAATTTAATTTCACAACTTCAATCACTCCCAACAATGTTTCTTTTTTTTCTTTAAGCACTACTTTATATTATATCGCACTAGCAAGAACAAGACAACAATTTATTCACTTATATTTTTTTTTTCTTCTTCAATTTCCGCTAGTGGTGTATTATTTGACAAAACAAGTGCACCTTTCTTTCTTTCATTGGTTCCACTCAAAAGCCACCCCACACTTAGTCCCTTCTTACTTCTCGCTCATTTCACAATTAAAGTGCTTTAAGAGGTAAAAAGATCAAAACAACGTCACTTAAGAATAAAAAGGGTATAGGCTTGTAATGTAGGTGCCAAATAAAATCTATAGGCTCAAAAAGGGTTAACTAGGGACAAGTTTTATTTGTGATAAGCATTGTAGCTCAAAAAGATCAAAGAAAGCCTAAAATCACTTTTCAAACCGAGCATCACCTAAAATTTCGCTTCAACTCACATATTGGGCAAGTTCTAGACAGAAGTACAATGACATGGACTACACAAAAATCTTACTTCACACATGGCACATAACTCACTAAGGGAAGGTCTCATTCCGACTCTCAACTAATGCAAATATTCACGGAGCCACGAGATATTAATCATTAAGCACAGAGTGAACATAAGTCAAGAAAATGAGACATAGGTGTCACAAAACATGCTATCCAGTATACAAAAGGCATCAAGATCAACTTCAAAATATAGGGAAGATACTACACATGACAAAGCCTAAATATGTTACTATCAAACAAGTCAAGGCGCCTAGGAATCTCATCTTTCTTCCTCCATTTATTCCCTAAATTCTAATCTACAACAACAACAACAACAACCCAGAAAAATCCCACAAGTGGGGTCTGGGGAGGGTAGTATGTACGCAGACCTTACCCCTACCCCGAAGAGGTAGGGAGGCTATTTCCGGAAGACCCTCGGCTCAAGATAAGAAGACAAACAAAAAGGAGAGAATGTTAGTTTCATCACAGAGATCATAGGAAAATAGGAACATAAAATGCAGAAGGAAAAAGGCAAAAACAAAAACAAAAATGATGGCTAGTAAATAGGTCCTGCATCGAAAAGAGAAAATAGTAAGACACGACAATGCCCCTAGCTATCTCAGATAAAAATCCTACCAGACTATGCTCACAACAGTACAAGGTAACGCAAGACTCAACTACCTCCTAGCCTACAACCGTAATACTCGACCTCCACAACTTCCTATCAAGTGTCATGTCCTTGGAAATCTGAAGCCTCGCCATATCCTGCCTGATCCATTCTCCCCAATACTTCTTAGGCCTCCCTCTACCTCTTCTCGTGCCCTCCACAACCAGTCGCTCACACCTCCTTACTGAAGCATCTGGGCTTCTCCTCTGAACATGTCCGAACCATCTGAGCCTCGCTTCCCGCATCTTGTCATCAATGGGAGCCACGTGCACCTTCTCCCGGATATCATCATTTCTAATCTTGTCCATCCTAGTGTACCTGCACATCCAGCTCAACATCCTCATTTCTGCTACTTTCATCTTTTGGATATGTGAGTTCTTAACAGGCCAACACTCAGCCCCATACATCATGACCGGTCTAACCACCGCTTTATAGAACTTACCTTTGAGTATCGTTGGCACTCTCTTGTCACACAAAACTCCGGATGCTAACCTCCACTTCATCCAACCTACCCCAATACGGTGTGCGACATCCTCATCGATCTCCCCTCCCCCGTGGATAACCGACCAAGGTACTTGAAGCTGCCTCTACTAGGGATAACCTGTGATTCAACCCTCACATCCACGCCTACCTCCCGCGGCTCAGTGCTGAACTTACACTCCAGGTATTCCGTCTTCGTTCTGCTCAGCTTGAAACCTTTAGACTCAAGAGTCTGTCTCCAAACTTCTAGTCTCTCGTTAACACCGGCTCGTGACTCATCAATCAGAACTATGTCATCGGCAAATAGCATGCACCATGGCACCTCCTCTTGAATATGGTTTGTTAATGCATCCATCACCAGGGCGAATAAGAACGGACTGAGCGCAGAGCCTTGGTGTAACCCCATTTCAACCGGAAAATGCTCAGAGTCGCCTCTTACTGTCCTAACCCGAGTCTTAGCCCCATCATACATGTCCATAATCGCCATAATGTAGGGAACCGACACACCTTTTGTCTCCAAGCATCTCCAGAGAACTTCTCTTGGAACCTTGTCATACGCTTTCTCTAGGTCAATAAACACCATGTGCAGATCCTTCTTTCTCTCTCTGTACAGTTCCACCAACCTCCTAACAAGGTGTATAGCTTCTGTGGTAGAACGACTCGGCATGGACCTGAACTGGTTGGCAGATACAGACACTATCATCCTCACCCTCGCTTCAACGACCCTCTCCCATACTTTCATGGTATGACTCAGTAATTTGATACCCCTATAATTGTTACAACTTTGGATATCACCTTTGTTCTTATACAATGGAACCACCGTACTCCACCTCCACTCATCCGGCATCCTCTTCGCCTTAAAAATAACATTAAACAACCCAGTCAACCACTCCAAACCTGCTCTCACTACACACTTCTAAAATTC
Source organism: Nicotiana attenuata (assembly GCF_001879085.1). NCBI lineage: Eukaryota > Viridiplantae > Streptophyta > Magnoliopsida > Solanales > Solanaceae > Nicotiana > Nicotiana attenuata. The sequence continues at coordinate 877,317 of NW_017670234.1, forward strand.
CACCGGAATCTCGTCTGGCCCGGTTGCTCTGCCCCTACTCATCTTACGCATAGCCCCCACAACCTCCTCAGCCTTGATACGCCTGCAGTGCCCGAAGTCACGGTGACTCTCGGAATTCTCCAATTCGCCGAGCACAATATCCCGATCCCCTTTTTCATTCAGAAGTTTCTGGAAGTAAGTCTGCCATCTCCTCTTAATCTGGGCATCTTCCATCAGTATCCTACCATCTTCGTCCTTGATGCATCTCACTTGGTCCAAATCCCGAGCCTTCCTCTCTCTCAACTTGGCTAGCCGAAATAACTTCTTCTCCCCGCCCTTTTCCCCTAGTTCCTCGTACATACGACCATAAGCCGCAGTCTTAGCCTCCGTGACTGACAGTTTAGCTTCCTTCCTAGCTACCTTATATCTCTCCATGCACGCTCGCCTCTCCTCCTCACCTATGCTCCCCACTAACTTCATGTATGCTGCCTTCTTCGCTTCCACTTTACCTTGGACCACTTCATTCCACCACCAGTCTCCTTTATGCCCACCAGAGACACCGGTCGAGACCCCTAATACCTCTCTCGCAGACGCCCTTATACGGTCTGCTGTTGCTGACCACATAGTGTTTGCGTCCCCACTGCTCCTCCAAGCACCAATAGCCGACAGCCTCCACTCCAACTCTTGGGCTTTATCCTTAGTCAAGGCTCCCCACCTGATTCTCGGTGTTCCCCGAGCAGTCCGTTTCCTCCTCTTGAGCCTAATACCAACGTCCATCACCAAGAGTCTATGATGCATCGCGAATGTCTCACTCGGAATCACCTTGCAGTCTTTGCACAGTCCGCTGTCACACCTCCTGAGGAGGAGATAGTCAATTTGAGTCTTCGCTACCGCATTCTGAAAAGTAACCAAATGTTCATTCCTCTTCGGAAACCTAGAGTTCGCAATCACCAACCCGAAAGCCTTAGCGAAGTCCAACAGCATGGTACCTCCTCCGTTTCTCTCCCCAAAACCAAAGCCTCCATGCACCTCGCCATAACCACCTGCGGTCGCCCCAATATGACCATTGAAATCCCCTCCTATGAATAGCTTCTCGGCAGGCGGAACCTGGCGCACAATCTCATCTATCCCCTCCCAGAAGCGTCGTTTAACCTCCTCATCTAGGCCCGCATGCGGCGCATAGACGCTAATGACGTTTAGGGTGTACTCACCAACCACCAACTTAATAACCATCAATCTATCATTCACTCGTCTAACTTCGACCACAGACTCTCTAAGTTCCCTATCTACCAAGATACCCACTCCATTCTTACCTCTCTCGACATCTGAGTACCAAAGTTTATACCCGTCCGCATCCTTCGCACTCGACCCTACCCACCTTGTCTCCTGGACACACGCTATATTGACCCTCCTCTTCTGGAGAATCTTCGCCAACTCTATAGACTTACCCGTCAATGTACCTACGTTCCATGATTCGATTCTTAACCTATAGACACCCTTGTTCCCTTTACCTCCCTCGCCTCCCGACCCACCCCCTAACCCCTGCCCTACCTCCCGCCCCACCTCCCGCTCCCCCCGAGGACATGACCTCACTCGACCATCCCAGACCACATCCACTATACCTACGACAGACTAAGGGGAATCACTAACACATACAAGGCAACAGACCAAGCAAGACAAAGACACTCTACAACTATAAGCGCACTAATACGATGGATAAACATATAGGAACAAAGATTGCAATAATTTAACTAACACAATAAAAGGAAAATGAATAAGGGGAGGTACCAACTCCCGCGAGTAGAACCTGGGGGTTGTCTTGGTATATACGACGATGTTGCGTCCACCTAGCACGTTCGCGTCCAACTCCTGCCGACCCTTGTTGACCCTTATCGGGGATGTTCCTTTTGTTTGCACATGCACGTCCCGCTCACCGCTAATAGCCACAGTCCCGCTCACCGGTAATAGCCACAGTCCCTTACCTGAAATACACACAAAACACCACGAAGACAAACATAGAAGGAGGGTTGTCACCGCTACCACTGGTGAGGCCCCACCCGTAGCAAAGGAACGCAAAAAGGATGTAATAAAACCTCAATTTTTTTTTAAATAAAATAAATAAAACTATAAAACTCTTTTTTTCAAAATACCAGCAAAAAGTTAAATAAGCCTGAAAAGTCAAACTTTAGTGAATTACCATAAAACAAGCACAAAATTGATATTGAAACAAAAATATTACAACAACAAAGTATATAGCACACATTTAACCATGGAACACAGTAATTAACTGAAATGGTAATTAAAAAAACAAAATTTTAATCTAGAATAGGAAACCCTAATTGCCACTAATTAATATCCAAACAGCCTACAAATTCACAAAAATTGAAAATATATTACCTGAATCAATCTGAATACTGAAACAAAGCAGTTATTCAATGAAAATTCAAAGAAAAAATGGTAAAAATTTAATAATGTATTGCCTAAATAGATCCGATATACTTGAAAACCCAAGCAGATCGAGTCAAATCCGACGAAAATTACCGAAAGGGACGTGAATGCGAAGCAAAAACGAAATGATTCTGGATCTGGCAAAAACAGCCACAACGGGATTGAGGGTAACGATAAGATTTGACAAGTAAGAGAAAATCTAAATTCTAATCTACACAAAAATTAAAAAAAAAGAAGGAAAAACTACTACACGGTTTAAACTACATCCCATGAAAAAGAACCGAGGCAAAAAGAAAAACCACAGGGGATTATTTACCTAAAGGAAGCTAAAAGAAATATTTCTGGATTTTTGTTTAGACTTTAATCCCTCAAGAAAACTGTCTAGGAGATCCATTGTCGGGAAAAGTCCAATTTTTCTACCTTTTTTGATTTTTTTTTTCTTATTTTCCATATTTAAAAAAAAAATAAGTTACAAAAACTACTACTAAAATACTACACTATTACGAAAACAAAAATAAGAAGCTAAAATCAAAATAAGAAGTTAATATTTTTCTAACATACTACTACTAATTATCTAGAGGAATTCTCCCACCCCATACTTAAAAGAGTGCAGCATCCCAAATGCACAAATAAAGCAAAATAATAACAAGGGTGGACAAGAAACTTCCTGAAAAGCCAAAGGCCGAAGCACTAGCGGCTCACAAGGTACTCAGACTTCCCCCAGGCATGATCCCATGTGCGGGCACCCCACACTTAGTTCTCACCATCTAGCTCGCTTTTGCACTCCTCCAATGGCTTGCTCCCTATGCTCAAAATCCTACAAAATAAAAACAAACACTACAAAAATAATATAATAAAAAATAAATAAATATTAAAATAAAAGAAAGCAGTAAAACTGGTTTGCCTCCCAACAAGTGCCTAATTTAACGTCGCGGCACGACTTGAATCACTTTTTGCCTCCATCTCGAACTTATGAATTGAACCCCCAATAGGGCATCCAGTCTGTGGCTATACTCCTTCGGTGGGGCTACAAAGAAAACCAGGCCAAGCAATAAATTTTCCACTCTACACTTCTTGGCCTTTAGATGAGGAATGTAATTTTTACTTTTTGGCACAACGAATTCAAGAATGTAATCACCCCGTTCCTCGTCCATTGGCTCCTCCAAAGGATCAGATGACTCGATTTCCATGTCATCATCCAAACACAATGTTGAAAAATGTATGGAATGAGGATCAATACTCCGTAACTCTAGAATTGTATTACTCTTTACATCCTCATATTTATATGCACTAGAATCTTCAAACATAACATTATCCGCTTCCTCGCATGGCCCTAGTGTACTTTTCTCAACATGGACATTATCAACAAATATATGCTCGAATGATTGACTCTCCACTTTTAGCTCCTCAATTTTGCGTATAATCTCCTTTTCAGTTTCACACAACTCAGAACTATTTTATTGGGCGTTCGACGCATCAATCTTTGCAATCAATTGAGCTCCCAAGTCGTGAATAACATTGCCAAATTTTTCGATCTCTTGTCCCTGTTCAGCTCTTTCTTCTATTAAGTCTTTTATCCCATCTGTAATTTTCTCACGTTGAGCCTCATCAAAATAAGAATAACCATCATTTGAACAATTTGCATTCCAAGATGCCACGTGAAAGTAAGTAAAAGAAAAAAAAATACTAACTAAATAAGAAAATCAAAAACTTGAACAAAAATCAATTAAAAGCTAAACTTAGATAAACAATCAATAATTAAGTCCCCGGCGACCGCGCCAAAAACTTGTTGGTTCCCCGAGTACACGCAATTATACGTGGTCGTCAAGTAATAAAGTGACTCAAAAGTCGGATGTCGAACCCACAGAGACTTAGATTGATCGTTAACTAAGCAAACTAAAATCAGTTTAATATCCAAGATAATAAAAACTATTAATTTTCTACCAAACTACTATTGCAAAAATTTAAACACGTAACCAAGGGAGATATATATTCCAGGGTTGTAGTCGGTTTATCAATCCTATTAATTCGTAATTACACCTGTTAATCCAAATTACTATGATTGCTAGTTGATCGGATCGTGTATATAAATAGCATTGGCACAATACTATCAGTCTATCCATAATATATCAACCCTATATTCCTATGGTCTTGAATCTATCATGAACGAATATAATACGGTATTCAACTAAGCAAGACTGTTAGGTATATTCCTATCCTAACTGCGAAATTTTTCCCCGAGCCACGGGTTCAGAAACAAGCTCTCTCTAATTCTACTCTAATCTAAACACAAGTTTCCCAAGCATAGCATATATAGTAAATAGAACTCAACTGTTGGCCAAACGATTGAGCAATTATGCACAAAATTAGAGAAACAACCCAAGATGATAACTCGAATTAACAGTAATATAATTAATAAACTTCAATATTCATGACAACCACAACTCTAGAACGTGAAGTTTAGCTCCACATAGACATAGTAGAAAAATAATAAATCATCAAGAAAAAGTAAAAGTTACTAAGTTTGATGGAAGAAAGATGGAATCTGATGAATTCCGGCCTCCACGGCAGCTCCGTGCTCTCCCTCGGTCTAAATCGAGTCCGGAACCAATATGTGGTTCTTTTGGACTCACAATACTTTTTTAGGTGGAAAAAAATATAGTAACTAAAATATATAAAACGGGGTTATGAACCACGATTTACCTTAACGACCGTTTGGGACGTTAAGGTAAAACGCGGTTTGTTACTGCGTTTTATATAAAACGCGTTAATGAACCGCGCTTTACCTGGAAGCTGAAAAGACGGCTATATAAAGCGCGGTTCATTACTGCGTTTTATAGAACGCAGTAATAAACCACGCTATATTTCCCCCCTACGTTTCTGGATAGAAACAAAAAATCCCATTTTAAAAAAACGAAAAGCGGTACCCCCCCCCCCCCCCCACCATTAGCTCGATAAAAAATTCGAGTGGACCCAACCTGTCCCAAAAAAACTAATCAAAGTTGGTCCCACATCCTAGCCAAGCCTTCTATTGTTGTGGGTTGCTTGTTTCGGAGTCAAATTTTCAAATCTTCAACTTTCCGAAAAACATAAATCGAGGTATTCCGATTTAGTTTATGTCCAAACTCGTATAAATAATGCATATTAGTTGTTTTGAATGTGTTGTATGTTGTTTTGTATTTTTTTTGCGATTAAATTGGTATGTTATTTTTATCCGGACTAAGATATTAATGTTGTAAAAAATATGTAAAAATTGTGAAAAAATGTTAATAAATTACTATTACTGTTTTATATGTATTTTTGTGAATGTTTTGTGATAACAATGTATTTGTTGTGTTTTATCTGGTTTAAATTATTTATTTGCTTAAAGACTAGTAATATAGTGCCCTTTTAGGGTAGTAAAATATAATGCCTTTTAGCGTAGTAAAATGTAGTGCCTTTTAGCATAGTATAATATAGTGCCTTTTAGCGTAGTAAAATGTAGTGCCTTTTAGCGTAGTTTCCCTGTAGTTTAAGTATCTCTTATACTCAAAAATACGTCAAAATAACTGATAGATCAAACACAAACTCTGTCCAATTATTAGTTAACATATAATTGGTGCTAGTGGGCCGCAAATATCGAGCCTGGAACCCATATATGAATATTTAATAATTAAATATTGTATAATTATAAAAATTAATTGTTTAATTTACAAAAAATAATATAAAATTATAAAACTAACATATAAAATAATAAAACTAACAAATATAAGAATTCAGGATAAATTGATGCTACTGGGGTCCAAATATCGAGCCTGGAAACCATATGTGAATATTTAATTATAAAAATTAATTATTTAATTTACAAACTCACATATAAAATTATAATAAAACTAACACATACAAGAATTCAGGATATCTTGGTACTACTGGGCCGCAAATATAGAGCCTCGAATCCATATATGAATATTTAATAATAAAAAATAATTATTCAATTTACAAACTAACATGTAAAATAATAAAACTAACACATAGAAGAAATTCAGGATAACTTGATGCTACTGGGCTCCAAATATCGAGTGTGGAACCCATATGTGAATATTTATTTATAAAAAAAATTATTATTTAATTTACAAACTAACATATAAAATTATAAAACTAACACACAGAAGAATTCATGATAAATTGGTGCTACTGGACTCCAAATATCGAGCCTAGAACTTATATGTGAATATTTATTTATAAAAATTAATTATTTAATTTGCAAACTAACACATAAATTTATAATAAAACTAACACATACATAAATTCAGGATATGTTGGTGCTACTGGGCCGCAAATATCGAGCCTGGAACCCATATGTGAATTTTTAATTTATAAATATTCTATAATTATGAAATTTAATTATTTATATACAAACTAACATATAAAATTATAAAACTAACATGTAATTAATGTTGTTTAATTTACAGTAAACGACATGGAGGTACCGCCTATTTATCCCGGACCTTCCATCGATGAGCTACTGTCTTTACAGGGCGATCATAGGTCTGTCCACATATGGGAGGGAGAGTTACTGACCCAAACTCTCCGCGTCAGGAGAGTGGACGACATGTGGGACTTTCTGCATGACAGAGTACTCTATGACCGTGTAGTCACACGCCTGCGGGAGACGGGTTTCTACAGGATTTTGGAGATCGGGTGGCTGTAGCTCGATTGGTCTTTGGTCACGGCCCTGATAGAGCGGTGACGACCGGAGACGCACACATTTCACCTGCCTATTAGCGAGGCAACCATCACACTACATGACGTGGAGGTTTTATATGGGATGCCCGTTGATGGACACCCCGTTGCTCTACCTCCTGGCATGAGAGAGATTACACGTGTGCAGTACCTGGAGCTATAGCGGCTCACTTCTTTCCGGCCAGAGGATGAGAATGTATTGGCTGGGACCAGTCGTTTTCCATTGACGACTATTCCACAGTGGTTGGAGGCATTGCATCCCGAGATCGATGGCGATACACCGGATTATCATGTTGACCGGTATACGAGGTTGCTGCTACTCCTTATGTTTGGAGGGGTCTTGTTCCCGAACACTTCGGGGAACCTAGTCAGCTTGAGATTTCTTCATCATCTTGAGCTGCTAGATGATTTACCCCAGTACAGTTGGGGTGTTGCTGTTCTCGGCTACTTGTACAGGCAGATGTGCCGGTCGAGCATGGGCACCCAGCATGACGTTGCTAGATTTTTGCCGCTACTACAGGTGACAACATATTCGAATACTCTATTCATTTTAACATACCTAGTAAAAATATATCTTAAATTTTACGTCACCTTTTTATGTTAGGTTTGGGCCTGGGAGCGGTTCCTGCAGTTGCAGCAACCTCTACCACCATTAGATCTGGCAGTACCATCTCAGTTTCTCCCTCTAGCTAGGAGGTGGGTTCTCCGGCGGGGATATATGCGCGAGTACGAGGCTCGGCATAATCTCTCCTTGTTAAGGGATATAATGGATTTGCTGGATGGAGCACAGGTAAATGTATATCTAAGTTTACTTGTCATAACTTCAAACAAGTTGCGTATACTGACGTTTTCTGTTCTTACTTTATAGTTCATCTGGACGCCATACAGCGACGAGTTGATAGCTGGCTTGCCTTGTTATTGCTCGGCCGACCGACTTATGTGGGGCTCTTCCGTCCCGTTGTTCTGCCTTGATATTGTGGAGCATCGTGCCACCGAGCAGGTACTTTGCCAGTTTGGCCGTCCGCAGCTCGTACCGACGCCGCCCACCTGGGAGACCACACATTACCAGCGGGATGATCGTACAAGGGTAGACGATGCATTTTTGGCATGGCTACAGGAGCAGATATTTACTTGGGATCGGCAATCTGACATGATTTCGCCCCCCCCCCCCCTTCACCGAGTCGGCTGGATATTGAGCATGATTACATGGGCTGGTACCGCGGTGTTACCCGACTTATCGTCGGGAATCCCATTCATTGAGCTGGCGGTCGGTACGTTCCATACGCCGGGAGGCACGAGGCACTGGTATGTTATTTGGTATTCTTACTTATAACTGTGATCTAGCATTCCGTAATTTATATTTTACATGATCTGCAGGCTATTGGCCTAAATTTAGTCCACCAGTTGGGGCTGCTGATGCAGCAGCATGCCGGTGATCCTGCGGTCGCTTTGCACGAGTATGGCCGGTAGGTTACAGAGCTGGCTTCCCGGACACTGCATCGAGCCAGAGAGTACGAGCTCTTAGAGCACGTCCCTGCTTATGTGGCGCCAGAGCACTACCATCGAGGTAGGCCTGTCCCACGAGCTAGGGACGACGAGGCAGGGCTGTCCCACGAGACAGGGGTGCCCCACGAGGCAGGGCTGTCCCACGGGGTCGTGGGGGCCGGCGAGGAGGTGGTCCCCAGCAAGGGGGCGTTGAGGCACCTGTTCAGGCACCTGTTGAGGATGTTGGAGTTGATCTGCCGGGTGACCTCCATCTGCTAGACGAGCATCCCAGCAGCATGCCGCCGTATAGCCTTTAGCTGGCATTCACTCCATCCGCATCGCAGGTGATCCCATCAGATCCATTGTTGATCACCGCCACGAGCATTACCGGAGATGATTGGGAGCAGATGTTTTTAGGCCCATCGATTGCTGCTGAGGATCTGCCGACCCGAGATGTAGATGGTGGGCGCCGGTTGAGTTATGGCTCATCATCGACGGGTGTTGTGGATCTTTCACAGGCGCAAGTATGTTTGTATTACTATTAAATTTAAATATGTTTTTATCTCATTGATTCGCAATAAATAACTTTATAATTTTCTTATTAAGGCTTCATCCCAGCCCGTCACGGAGGCCACTTTGTGCGATGCTGAGCAGGATGCGGCGGATGCTTATATTCAGGAGCCCGACGAGACCATGGTAAGAAAATTTTTGTGACTTAACACGTACACTACTAATATATATTTTCATATACTGAGCTGGCTTATTCTTTTGTAGGTTGCTGATGGACCTACGGCCCCTTCTACCGATCCTGCCAGCATTACTGACGATCATGCTGCAGCGCATCCTCCGATAAAGAGGCGACGTGATGAGGATGATCCTGATAGCGTAGCCGGGCGGGATTGGATGCGCCTCAGGCCAGCGGTTGCATTGAAGCACACAGGTTGTGGGACACATTGATTTTCTTTTTTTGTATTTTATGTACGCTATATAAATATTATTTTATGAAAATAACAACAATTTTTTATGTTTACATATTATCTGCATTATGTTTTTATTTCCCCGTTTCTTCTTTATTTTAACACTACAACACAAACCCAAACCCAAACATAGAAACTTAACATAATTTAAATTCAGTACAACTAATGAAAATACATGACACGGGAAACATAAAGATAAACTACAACACTCAACTCCGCTTAAATTTCTCTTCCAGCTTATTTTTTCTTCTTCCACCTCTTTGAGTTTCTCCTTCAACTCCGCAATTTCTCGTTTATATTCTCATTCGTATTCCCACTGTTTTTTGATCAAATCATGAAGATACTGCAAAGATCGTTTGTAGCATTCCTGCTGACAAGGTTCATCAAGCCATACCTCAAAATTGCAAAAATTTCCGTTGTTTCCTCCAAACCTATTCACACACATTCAATATCTGTGCCCAACTTGACCGTCATCTCAACAGTCCGCCATCATACAGCGTTTGGCACATTGGTACATACATGCGGTCAGACATTTGTTAAGGCGAAAAAAACCCTGCTTTTATGGAAAGTTTTGCTATTTGTTATGGTTAAGCACAGAAAATAACTAGAATGCGCCCGTTATTTATAGGCAAGGCAACACACAAAACGTAGTATTTAACCGTGCTATATATATATTCACACAAAATGTAGAATTTAATCGCGCTATGCTTGGCGTGTTAAAGATTCTTTCTGATATAAAATAACTTTTTCGTAGTCGGGCGGCTTTTCAGTCGACAAGGAAACACACAAAACGTAGTATTTAACCGCGCTATATATATTCACACAAAACGTAGTATTTAATCGCGCTATGCTTGGCATGTTAAAGATTCTTTCTGATACAAAATAACTTTTTAGCAGTCGGGAAGCTTTTCAGATCGACAAGACAACACACAAAATGTAGTATTTAACCGCGCTATATATATTCACACAAAACATAGTATTTAACCGCGCTATGCTTGGCGTGTTAAAGATTCTTTCTGATACAAAATAGCTTTTTCGCAGTCGGGCAGCTTTTCATATCGACAAGACAATACACAAAACGTAGTATTTAACCGTGCGATATATATTCACGTAAAATGTTGTATTTAACCGCGTTATGCTTGGCGTGTTAAAGATTTTTTCTGATACAAAATAGCTTTTTCGCAGTCGGGCAGCTTTTCAGATCGACAAGACAACACACAAAACGTAGTATTTCACCGCGCTATATATATTCACTTATTTATCAAACATCTTCCTCCTCTGACAGTATAGTTTTCTAATAATTTTAGAGTGAAACTCGAAAGTGAACGTAAAAATTTTCCGTTTTTTTAATCCAATACTATTTTTCATTACATGAACGGGAGGGAGAAATTCATTCATTTACTCAACTGAAAAATGTTAAATATCAATAAGATGTAACAAGGCTGTGGAAACATAATTTTATTTGATACATCTTGCAACATAAACAAGTACATACATTTATTACAAAAAAAAATTATGAAAATAAAACACTACGTGTATCCTTGATAGTTGGGCACATTAGATGAACTTGCACTGCAACCCAAACCAGCTGAAGGACATTTACGACTATCGTGTCCTGTTTGCGAGCATATGCCACATTTACGCGCATAAACGGTATCACCAACATCCATTTGGTTCGGTATACGCGTTCTCTTTTGCACTTGTAGCTTGCGCAAATAGCTCTTGTTACACAACATTTTAAATGGTTCCGGCGGCCAATAATGCTCAGCACCCACTGGTAGCAACTGCCCACTATATGTGTTTAAGTATGCAGCAACACTGTATTGCCTATCAACATAGTTGGTTGGACCTAAACTTGTATGTTGAAAGCACTTCATGGCATGTGAGCAAGGCATGTGGTAGATGGACCATTTCCCACAAGAACACAACCTGCTGGCTTCATTTATGGTGTGTACATTATTCCCCCGGTATTGATGGATAGCGGTGCGAACTTCAAAAATACCGCGGTCGTGATCATACTGTAAAAATAAATGCCAATGTGCTCGCCTCCTGTATTTCTCAAATCTTTTTATCGGTATTGGCATAAATTCAGCACCCCTCTCCATCAATTCCGATGCACCTCTATGCCTTTCAACAATCCTCTCCGCCGTCTGTTTGAATGTCATCCAGACCATGGCAGTGACAGGCAATCCACGTGCAGACTTCAATAACTCGTTGAAAGACTCCGACACATTTGTAGTCAGGGTTCCCCATCATCTGCCACCATCAGCATGCAATGTCCACTTATGAAGCTCATGTCGCATCAACCAATTATAGGCACTTTCGTCTAACTGCCGGATCGATTCCATGCGTCTCCTGAATTTGCACTGTTGGTGATCAGTTGCAGCCATCCACATTAAATCATGCAAGTCCTTGTTGGGATATTTTTTCTGGAAATTGGCCTTCAGGTGCCTCACACAGTAACGGTGGTATGCATAGTGTTCCTGCCATTCATGCAAATGCTCTACAGAACTTAATATATCACCACACCGATCAGATATTAGACAAATACCTGAACGTTATTTGACAACGTGCTGCTTCAAGTGGTTCAAAAATAGCATCCACGTCTCTTGGCTTTCATTGGCATAGATGGCAAAAGCTAGTGGAAATATTTTTCCATTGACATCTACTGCAACGGCAATCAATAGCTTAATATCATACTTTTCATAGACATGAGTACCGTCTATGGAAATTACCGGACGACAATGCACAAAATCATCAATTGTTGGCTTAAATGCCCAAAACACGTATCTGAATATATATTCCGGTATTCCTGCACTCTGCTCAAACTTCCATTCAACAACAGTCCCAGGGTTAAAGTGTTTCAGTGCGGCCAAGTACCTGGGTAGAGATGCAAATGACTTATCCCAGTCACCATAATTTCAAATATACGTTTGCGCCCGAGATATGCCTTTCTTTTGGTAATAGTACACCTATATTCCTGGTGGATGGATGTAATACACTCCTTGATCTTGTACCTAATGGGCACTTCCATGTGTGGAATGAGTTGAAGAGAAATCAAGTCAACATCCAAGTTGAAGTGATTCCCATTGAATGTTTCCATTTCACAAACATGGGTGCCAATATATTTACTCACTTTCCACAACCCTGTTTCCTTCTTGGTCGCACGCAGCATCCAGTGACAACCCGTAAACCATCTATGGCAAACAACCTTGTATACTTCCGGACTTGACTCCCATACTATCATCTCACTACACTCTCTTACGCTGTTCATTTTACAAGCCCCGGATAGGCGAGCTTTATTGGGAAAAAACATGCCCTTTGCCAGCACCGTTGGTCTAGTCTCATCCCACATTGCTGACCGAATTTCATCAAGATCCCTTGTGAGGGCATCCACATCTGGCATACTTGGCAAATTATCAAGGTAGGGAATATGTCTTGAATGAAACGACATGTGGGACTCGTACGCTCTTGGTCTAACGGGAGGTGGAGCATGCTCCCTCGTCAGCTCAGGTTCGACATTCACTTCCTCCTCATCATCACCCTCGTCAGGGAAGGGTGTGTCATCTCCAGACTCATCGGCATTATTGTCGTAATCACTATTATCTTCCTGACTCTGCGCATCTGCCAAATCCCGAGTAAATACGTCGTCTACGGGCAACTGAGTGAGGCCAGGTCCATCAAGTTGCTCGTTTTCACTGCACAAACAACAAAATGATAAGCTACTCAAATTGATAAATACTTTACATATAGCTATATCACTTCACTTACAAGTCGTAATGTGTTGACATTCCATGATGGACATTATCCTGTTGGTGATGACTCTCGGATGGACCACCGTGATCCAACACACCAAAACTACGGATATTTCAACTGGGCGTGGGGTCATAACTTGTAAAATTTATATTTGGACGGTACCCCCTGTGGAATATATGAGTGTTAATACAAATTCAATACAACAATAATAAACATCGTAACACAAAGGAAAATTGAAGTTTACTAATCGTCTTATGTATTATGTAAAGTAGGAGAGAAATTATTTCCTCGCTCCTCGTTCGCCCGTGGAGATAAGTTTAGATCCGGCCGAACTCTTTCAGCCGGAACCTGTTGGGCTAAAACTGCTCCAGAATAACCACCCTATGATTGAGGGTTATCCCTGCTTTGCGCAACATCATTATTGCGAACGTCTTCAACCTTCACGTACATTTCCAATATTTTTATCAAAATAAGTTCGCGGTATTAATCCGGAGTCCCCAAAAAATCTCTCAGAGTTTCATCATCCTCGATGTTAAACCCAGCGTAACAAGCAACCCCTTGCGGAGTCACAGAATACGGATATCTTCCGGTTATTTTAAGATTCACCGAACGTTTGCTCAACCTCATTTTATTGCATAACAACGATATCGGTCTATCGTACTCCATTGTAAGTGGCAACTTAACATGACTCTATGGAGATAAACTATAGCTCACTAAATTATTTTCCACCACAACCTCACCCCCCCCTCCCCCAATATAATGAAACCCTTACTTTTCGCTCTTCAGACATTATGAAAAAAGCTTGAGAATTTAAGAACAAGAAAAATTTATCACGAAGTTGGGGTATTTCTAAATGATTTTTCTCAAAACCCTTAACGCCTTTAAATAAAGCAATGCCCAATCCGGGGGGTCAAATTTTTANGGGGGGGGGGGGGGAGGTCAAATTTTTGGAAGTAAAACGCAGTTTAAAAGGGCGTTTTACATATTTGAATTATTGTTATGTCAGTTAAGCACAAAAGAGTTATTGGTGGGCCCACAAAACATGTAAAGCGCGGTTTATTGCTGCGTTTTATATCAAACGCAGTAATGAACCACGCTTTATATAGCGGTCTTATCAGCTTCCAGGTAAAGTGCGGTTCATTAAAGCGTTTTATGTAAAACGCAGTAACAAATCGCGTTTTACGTTAACGTCCCAAACGGCCGTTAAGGTAAAACATGGTTCATAACCGCGTTTTATATATTATGGTAACTATGTTTTTTTTTCCACCTAAAAAAGTATTTTGAGTCCAAAAGAACCACATTTTGGTTCCGGACTCTAATATTCGGTCTCCCCTTAAAAATTGTATTTAATGACTAGACCGTGCCTCGCGAGCTCAAACGCGAGCTCGTTTTCTCGCTTCAGGCCTTGCGGCGCCAGCTCCCTAGCGAGCTGTGAATCCTGCGTCGCCTGCCTCCTTAGCTCCAATTTCTTTCTGATTTATTCAACTTTTGCTGCCTAACATTTCAATTTCCAATATATTCATTCTCGTTTCTTGCATTTGCTTTTGGTTCTTTTTCAGTTGTTCTCCTTTCTTTGTTTTGATTTCCTTTGTAATATTCAACTTTAATCCTTGTATATTCAATAATCAAATAATCATAGCTCCATTCTTGTAGTGTATAAAATACACATAAAATCTCTACTTTGTTCTCAATTTCGTCTTCAACGTACCTACACATAAAATAGACTCAATTAAGCACAAACATAGTACTATAATTTAGCATTAAAGCCACAAAATGTAAGGTAAGTAATGCACTAAAAATACAAAATTATAGCCAAACATCAGGAAGAAAGTTGGCAAGTCTCAAGGCTAGATGCAAATTAAGCCGAAAAAAGAGCCAACTTATTTCATTGACAATCATGAGATGCAACAAAATAGAAAAGTGAACTCAATTTACTGCAAGTCCAAAGATCAGTTGGCAGATTTACATACAAAGTCGCTTCCAGTTAAAGGTTACAAGGCATAAATTCAGAATTTGCAGCTTCAAAAGCAAGGAGGAGTGTTAGAAATATGCTTTAGAAGCTGCTCTCAGTAAAATTATTTTGTTGTTTCAGCTTAAGAGTATTTACTGCAGTAATTTAGTTTGAATTTGAACTAACCTTTTTGAACTAGTCTTTAGGAGTGAACCAATCTCTAGGAGTTTCTTATTTCAGCAGATTTTGTGCTGATTTTTGAGTCTTTTAAGTTAGTAGTTCTCTTATAAATTGTAGTCTAGATGCAATGAAATAAAATAGAATTTTCAGCTTCAGTTCTTTAGAGTTCCTTTTACATCTATTCCAGTATACTCCTTTTATTTTCCTGTCATCTTCCCCTGTTATTTCTCTTAGTTTCTTTTATCAAGAACCAACAAATTCACACCGAATAGTTTATAAATGTACTTGAGAGTTGAGATAATCAGTACCGATTAGAATGATGAGGATACTCTACCACTCTGTGTTGATCTGTTTTGCAGTATGTAAAAATGTTCCTGCCAACTTATTTAACTACAACCCCAAATGGATAAGCTGCCCGCAGTTTGATCCCATGTTACGCCCAATTGTCAAGCATTTGATTTCTTCTGAACTATTGTCTTGAGAATTTTAATATTCCATTTATGCATAAGTAAAATAAGATAAGTCCATCGTTATCTGTTTGAGACGAAACAGTTTCTGAAAATTAAAACTATAAGTCCAATGAAAATGAGCTTTCTGTTTCAATCCCAATTATTTCTTGATGTTGTTTCATCTCCTTCCTTCGATTGCCTGGCATGAGATAGAGTTAGCAAGTAACACTAGTATTTCAATTTTCAACAGCTTTAATGGCGACTTTGTTCTTGACAAATGTAACATCTGGTTTATAACAGTAGTTGAAGGTGATTTCTCCCAAGTTAGCTATTTCATCTTATCAGTGCTAGTTCATATTATGTAGAAGAAGGAAAGAACAAATGTCGTCTCTGGTCATAATTAAATGATACTCTCTTTGTTCCATTTTATGTGACACTCTTTTTTTACTAGTATGTTTTAAAAAGAGTGACACGATTATAAATTTGGAAACAATATAAATTTAAACTTTCCATTTTACCCTTAATGGAGCAGGTTCACGAGTATGAGAACTTGACTGCTGATGTTTTGAACGAAGGCATGGAGATGTGTGAGATTCTTTAGGCTAATGTTCTGCTTGAAAATTTTTCACCTTCCTAGAGTGATTACAGGAATCAACTGAAATATAAGAAGAAAAACTTAACTCTTCAAGAACTGATCAGTCACATGAGGACCGAGGAAGCAAATCGTCTCAAAGATGAGGAGTCTGAACGGATTAAGGATAAGATGAAATCTCTCTCTTTTAATTCTTCTAAAGCTAACCTTGTAGAGTCTTCTAGTACTTTTGTGAAAGACAGGTTAAAGGGAAAACAGAAGAAAGGCCAGAAGAAAGGACATGTAAAGAAGTAGAATTACTTCAATAAGCCGAGGGCCATATTCAAAAGTCGAAATGACCTTGCTATGCCTGCGACAAAATTGGTTACAAGGCTTTTCAGTTCGACCAGAGACAAGGACAAAGCTCAAAGAATGGAGGAAAAGCTCCAGTCCAAGCTAAACTTACTGAGGGTGGTGATGTCATTGATGATGTGGTTGTTGAAGCGAACATGGTGGCTAACAAGACTGACTGGATACTAGACACAGGCGCTTGAAGGCACCTTTGCGCCAACAAGGAGTTGTTTCACAATTTTGAGGAATCTGCTGATGGCGAGTGTGTCTACATGGGTAACTCCACTACAGCTGGAGTTATGGGTAAAAGAAAAATTCTCCTTAAGTTACCTTTTGGAAAAACCTTAGCCTTGAACAATGTTCTGTATGTACCCTCCCTTTGTAGAAACTTAGCTTCTGGTGCATTTCTCAACAAAGCAGGTCTTAAACTTATTTTTGAATCTGATAAAGTTGTTATTTCTTGTGGGGGAGACATTGTTGGGAAGGGTTACCTTAGTGGGGGTTTATTTGTATTAAATATCACTCAAAAGATTACTAATAATGCTAGTACTTTCAATTTTGCTTGTATTGCCGAGTCTATTGATTTGTGGCATGGTAGACTAGGTCATGTTAATAGTGCTTCTATTAAAAGACTTAGAAAAATGGAATTAATTCCTGCAGTTAATGTTGATAATTTTTCTAAGTGTCCAGTTTGTGTAGAAGCAAAACATACCAAAAAGCCTTTTAAGAATGTAACTAGTAAAAAAACAGAATTGCTTGAACTAGTGCATTCAGAATTAGCAGATTTCAAAAACATTGTTAGTAAGGATGGAAAGAAATACTACATCACCTTTGTAGATGATTTTTCTAGATACACTAAGGTATATCTTCTTAAGTCAAAAGATGAGGTGAAAGCATGCTTTTGAAATACAAAGCAGAAATAGAAAATCAATTAGACAGAAAAATCAAGAGACTTAGGTCTGACAGGGATGGTGAATATAGTACTAATACCTAGAAGCCTTTTGTGAGAAAAATGGTATTATACATGAGGTTAGTGCTCCCTATACTCCCCAACAAAATGGTGTAGCCGAACGAAAAAACCCTTAAGGAAATGATGAATTCTATACTTTTGAGCTCGGGTTTATCTGATAATATGTGGGGGGAAGCTCTTTTATCTGCATGCTATGTTCTTGATAAAGTCCCTCATAAGAAGTTAGATAAAATCCCGTATGAGTTATGGAAAGGGTTTGCCCCTAACTTGAAAATTCTAAAAGTATGGGGGTGTTTGGCTAAGGTTGGTCTACCTGATTTTAAACAAGTAACTGTTGGACCCAAGACTTTTGTTGTTATTTTCATTGTTTATGCTCAAAATAGTGTTGCATATAGATTTATGTCTTTGAATGATAGTTTTATTTGTGAATCTAGAGATGCAGAATTTTTTGAGCATCTTTTTTCATTGAAAAATAATGTGCCTAGTGATGTGCCTAATAATGCTTCTACATCTATGTCTGTTAATTCTCATATTGTGCCTTCTTCTAGTGTTACTGCTAATGAGCATGAAAATGAACTTAGAAGGAGTAAGAGGCGTAAAATTCAAGCTAGCTTTGGTCCTGACTTTATCACTACTTTCTTGACTGAAAATATTGATCTTGATATTTTGAGTGATGAATTAGTGTCAATCTATTTAATAGAAGAAGACCTTAAGACTTATAGTGAAGCAATGAGGTGAATAGATGCTCGTTTTTGGAAAGAGGCCATTAAAAGTGAATTAGACTCTATAGTTTCTAATCACACTTTGGACTTGTCTGATTTGCCTAAAGGTTACAAACCCATAAGTAGCAAGTGGATATTCAAAAGGAAATTGAGACCTGATGGTACAATTGAGAAATATAAAGCTAGACTTGTTATTAGGGGTTTTAACCAAAAGAAAGACATTGATTACTTTGACACTTATTCACTTGTGACTAAGATGACGACTATTAGAATTCCTGTTACTTTAGTCGCTAGTGATACATCAAATGCATGTTAAAACGACTTTCCTAAATGGTGATTTAGAGGAAGAGATTTATATGTCTCAACCAGAGGGATTTGTGATCCAAGGACAGGAGAGTAAAGTATGCAAATTGAGAAAGTCTCTGTATGGTCTAAAGCAGACACCTAAGCAATGGTATGAAAAGTTTAATAGCACATTAGTGGGTAATGGTTTTGATCCTATACTTGTGTTTATTCCAAGATGATAGGATCAGATTGTGTTATTATATGTCTGCATGTGGATAACAAGTTAATCTTTGGCCCTAATGTGAATGTTGTTAATGAGACTAAGAATTTTTTGTCTTCTAAATTTGAAATGAAAGATCTTGGAGAAGCAAATGTGATTTTAGGGATTAAAATCAACAGAACTTCTAATGGTTTTTCGTTATCTCAGTCTTATTATATTGAAAAAACATTGAAAAGGTTTAATTGTTTTGATGTAGCACCTGTGAGAACTCCTTATGGTCCTAGCATACACTTGAGAAAGAATAAGGACTATAGTATTTCTCAAACTGAATATGCTAAGATAATTGGTAATATAATGTTTCTTAATGAATTATCCACGACCTGATATTGCTTATGTTGTTAGTAGATTGAGTAGATATACTCACAATCCAGTAGTGAACATTGGAATGCTCTTCATCATCTGTTAAGGCATTTGAGAGGTACTATGGATTGGTGTTTGCATTTTAATAAATTTCCTGCTATTTTAGAAGGATTTTGTGTGCAAACTGGGTTACCGGTAATGATGAAGTTAGCTCCACTAGTGGCTATGTGTTTATTTTGGGTGCAGGTGCTATTTCTTGGAAGTCTTCAAAACAGACTTGAATAACACAATCTACTATGGAGTCTGAATTTATTGCGCTTGAGTTGGCAGGGCAAGAAGCTAAGTGGTTGAGAAACTTATTGGCAGACGTGCCTTTGTGGGAAGACAAGCTTCACCAGTTTCTCTACACTGTGACTCGCAGACGGCAATTGGAATTGCCAAAAATAGTGTGTACAATGGAAAAAAAAGACATATCCGCACATTAGACATGGTGAGGTAAAACAATTGTTGAAACATGATCTTATTTCCTTGGAATATGTAAGATCCGAAAGAAATTTGGCGGATCCTTTAACCAAGGGTTTGGCAAGGAGAGTTATCCTTGAAACGTCGAGGGGGATGGGGTTAAAGCCCATGGATTGAGGAAGTATGGTGGATACCCGTTTGTGGTCAAACAAAGCCATATGATACCTCAATATGCAATGCATTTCCTATCCCTATGGCTTGTGGTAGTGCTTTATAAGGTTGAGCTTATTTTGCTCTTAATGATTCCATAGCCTTAAGATGGTCTATGTGTAGATAGACTTAATGGAATCACCTACGCGAGTGGAAAGGTGCAGTCGCCTTTTATGAAAGACTTGGGATGTCTTTCTAGAGCACTCATGAGACCCAAGGTATGTGCATGACCATAAAATCACTTTGTTAGTATCGCGGAGTTTGCATAGAATTAAGGATATAGTATGTGTTGTGCGGGTCTCAACTAATGTCCATTCAGTTTAAGAGTACTTCACTTTGTGGATGTTAGTTGTTGCCTCATTTCACTACGTCTCAATTCAAATCAAAAGATATTGACACTTAAGTACATGTTCCTTCTTTTGCCCAGAATTGTTCTTATTCTTTTATTGTCTTTGCATTAGTAAGGGATTGTTGGTATTATTTTATATTTTATAATGCAAAGTCAAAGATTTCTTTGTAGTCTCTTTTCCTTCTTTACTTCTTTTTCTTTTGTGAAAGACAAAGTGTCCCTCATTGGTTGTGGAAAGTCTTTTTCTTTATTTTATAATGAATTACTCTTTGTTTGGCTTGTAAAGAGCTAGTAAAAGGGAGTGGTCTCGCGCACACGAGAAGTTGGTCCTAAAGGCAAACCCACCCACCCACCCACCCCCACCCCCCCCCCCCCCCCTCGCGAGATATGCTGCAC
>NW_017670234.1:898179-1021934 GCF_001879085.1 Nicotiana attenuata
AGATATGCTGCACCTGCATTATGAACATCATTTTCCTGCATTGTCTTGAAGGGTTGAAATGCTTTCTCTAGTTTGTTTGCCTACAAATCCTCTAGTAAACCTATCTGGAGCTTTAATTTTCTGCAAAAGAAATAGCACAATCCATTGAACTGTGCTCTAAAAAAGCGCAAATCAGGATGTGCTGGGTAAGCCTGCCTGGAGAAGTCACACACGAACATGTATATTAGTAACCAAAAGGAGAATACATGAGAAACAGGAACTAAAAATCTAAGTTCCTCAAATGTGCCATGTGGTTTGAACATGCTCAGTCCAGTACAAAAAACTGCAAGATGTACATGACTAACTATGTTAGCTATGATGTTGATGTTGAGAATATTCTCATATACATTTTTAGATGTATCACTTAAGCTTTCAAAAGATGTATACATCATTCCTATATACAGTCTGAAACTGATCATGTGATTGGAATTGAAGCAGAACCTCCTTTTTGGTTCTTCATTATGCATTTCCCGGTCCTAAATGGCCAACGCATCAGCCACTGAATTACCCTCCCTGAAACAATGTTGGACGGAGATTTGGTTCTACTGGTCTTACTTTTATTTATTTTCTTCCTCTTTGTTTGCCATTAGGGGGAAGAGTTACTTATGTATTTTCTTTCTTCTTCTTTATTGTTTTCTCTTAGCTTCCTTCCATGGCTTTTCACCGGGGAAACGCGACATCACACTGTTTCAACAAAGGCTTATAATGGCTGTCAAACTGTATAGATTTAGGTTTCATAATTGAGCGGTCTATATGATTTATGAGGTGATACTTTGGTTTTCAAAGTTATAGTGACAAAAAGTTTTTCCCACTAGACTAGAAGAATTGAAGAATTTTATGGAGTTCCACTTGAATCAGTTTCATTTTTGCATGCAACAAAGGTAAAATTATACTGTAATATATAGATAGGTGTAGAATCTCCAGCACACTATTGGTAGTTGTTCAAAATGTTTAACGCTGCTTCCACCAGAAAGAAAAGGACATTTGTTTCCTCCTTCATCCATCACCGTATAATCTTTAAAACACTAGGTATGTTAAATTAAAAAATTTGCTAATATTATGTGGATACACATTTAATTATTATTATTATTATGTTATGATAACATTTAGTCATTATATTACATTTGACATCAGTAATGTTACTAATGCCCATGTCGCAGCTACTTCATGCAGCAACAAAGCACAGCAATAAGAGTCTATTGATGTTTCCAAACCCCTGACTGATTTTATTGTACATATTCTGCTTAATCAGTCTATATCCTGTAGAACCCATTTAAATAAACGGAAAAGGGCCTGAACTAACCTATCGTTTGCTAATGGTTTATAAATACCCTCCGTCCATCTATCCGTCCAAAAAAACACACAACGTTAATTCTATATNCAAGCCCGGTCGCGGATGAAGAAAGGAACAAGAGAGTAATGCCTTTTACAGTAGCTAAAAGACAAAAGTAAACTTTTATTGCTTTGAATTGCATGTTACAATGTGTCAGACTAAAGAAAAAATTCCTCTTTATATAGTAGGAGAATTTCGGTCCTAGTAAAAATCTAAAAAGGGTAAATCTTCTTTTTCTGGTAATTATTGATCCACAATCGATACTGAATGATATTCGCGCCGTAATATTGTCACGCTCCAAACTCGGGGAGTGCGACCGATGCTCAACCGAGTGAACCCGACTGAGCAAGCCTGTTAAATTCTTTCTACCCAAACTCACTCATGAATGAAGAGAAGACATATTCTCATTAATTAAACATTAAGAAGATCATTTATACAGTACCAAATCATTTCCATTTAGTTACTTCATTTTTAAAGTCTCAAAATACACATTTTCATAGTCTGAAGTGGAACAAGTGATTCAAACATAACATGAATTGTTTAACTTTCCCCAACACCGACATACAACCCACACTATGTCTACGGAGCGTCTAATAGATACAAAAGAGTATGATGATAGTGCCAGCAACAAGGCTCCGGCTATACCTCATACCGTGATAATATAATGAACAGAAGAAACATGATCCCAAAATAAAATGGGGCTCACCGAGTCAAACTGTATAGATTTAGGTTTCATAATTGAGCGGTCTATATGATTTATGAGGTGATACTTTGGTTTTCAAAGTTATAGTGACAAAAAGTTTTTCCCACTAGACTAGAAGAATTGAAGAAGTTTATGGAGTTCCACTTGAATCAGTTTCATTTTTGCATGCAACAAAGGTAAAATTATACTGTAATATATAGATAGGTGTAGAATCTCCAGCACACTATTGGTAGTTGTTCAAAATGTTTAACGCTGCTTCCACCAGAAAGAAAAGGACATTTGTTTCCTCCTTCATCCATCACCGTATAATCTTTAAAACACTAGGTATGTTAAATTAAAAAATTTGCTAATATTATGTGGATACACATTTAATTATTATTATTATTATGTTATGATAACATTTAGTCATTATATTACATTTGACATCAGTAATGTTACTAATGCCCATGTCGCAGCTACTTCATGCAGCAACAAAGCACAGCAATAAGAGTCTATTGATGTTTCCAAACCCCTGACTGATTTTATTGTACATATTCTGCTTAATCAGTCTATATCCTGTAGAACCCATTTAAATAAACGGAAAAGGGCCTGAACTAACCTATCGTTTGCTAATGGTTTATAAATACCCTCCGTCCATCTATCCGTCCAAAAAAACACATAACGTTAATTCTATATCTAAAAGTACCCCTCTTTTTAACGGCAACAGATGTGAGCCCCACTTTTAATGAGTTGGCAACGTATTACAGGACCATGTGGCTTATTGGGTCAAATAAAAATTATGGGTAGAATATACCCGCCCCAATTATTTGACCCGCTCTAATTATTTTTTTAACTTAAAAAAGAAAAAGAAAAATACTTAGCATCTTCTTCCTTTACTATTGCCACCATCGTCTAAAGCTGATGCACCGTCAATTTTCCTGCTGCACTTGTTACAATGCACCACAGAACAACTCTAGTTTGGTGGATGTGTGTATAAGCATGCGAGCAAGAATTAGCTGGTGCTTCTGAGATTGCCTTCAAAGCTAGGAGGATAACCGTCCAATCTAGTTCAATCCTAAGACCTTCAAGGTTCAACAATGGCACTTCTGTTTTTTAAATTTTGTGAACCAATAGCTCTCGAAATTTTAGCAATGAGATTCTTCTTCTTCAATCCAAATTTCAACAGTGTACTAACAACTGAAGCTTGATAAACAATACTAATTACAATAGAAAGAGCCAATTCGAACAAACATCAACGAAATTAAAATACCCAGTTCGTCTTTTTCGAGTTTAAACATCAAACCCACTTCTAAAATTCAAAGTTTGTTCATCAGTGGTGGATCTAAAATTTTCGCACAAACTCAAACTACTATCATCACAAAGAACTTGAAAGTTATTCAAGTGTTCGAATACCAAATCGTCCAAACAATGAGCCACAATTTGAGTTTATGTTTTCAGCTCCCGATTTGAAACACAACCAACTCTTAAAACTCAAACTTGAAATTTCTACTAAGGATTTCCCCAAATATCGAAGCAAAAGAATTATCTGATTTCTTTTTTTTTTTTGAATCCAGCAGCCTTAGATGGGCTGAAACAGTTTCCTCTATATAAACGATGGAGAAGAACCCACCCAGCCAAAACTTCTCTTTTCTGACCCATCAAAGGAAGAAGGAAGAAAGAGAAAGGGAAAAGATTAAGAAAAAAAGAAAGTAATGGGTCGGGCAAATAATTGGGCGGGTTTGGTTAATGGGGCAAATATTTGGATTCTGAACGAGAGCCACATGGCCCAATAAAAAAATGACAGCACATTAGACGTGGAGCCCACGTGCTGCGCCATTAAAAAGAGGGGTACTTTTAGATATAGAAATAACGTTGTGTGCTTTTTTGGACGGATAGATGGACGGAGGGTATTTATATACTATTTAGCAAATGATAGGGGTAGTTTTGACCCTTTTCCGTTAAATAAATAAACTAAAGAAAAGGAGAAAGCTGGCAACAAGTTGCAACCAGAGACAAAACAAAGTTGGCAACTTGAAAATTGCAAAACCAACGCATCTGATTGGTTAGAGTGGGTGGTTCTCTTCCTATAAATAGAAGCATTTGCTTCTCAGATCAAACACACCAAATCGAGAGAAGCAACAGAGAGTTAGAGAGAGTAATCCACAGATTGTAGTCTGTGAGATAAATAGTGAGTGGGAGTAATATTGTAGTGAGGTGTTTAAAATAAAGAGTGTTATTTCTTTCGATGTTGTAATAGTCTCTTGACACTACTAAGTTGTTATATTATAGTATGGTAATATTATTGCTCCGCTGGGGTATTGTATTTTATCCCGTTAAAATATTTGGTGTCGTTGTTACTCTCTTGTGTTATTGTTATTTGCCGTGGATATTATTCCTGGGCGGGATTATTATTTTTTCCCAACATATCCGATCTTTTGTTCAATGAAATCTTTTCGCTTCTCGAATTCACTTGCTCTAAAACATTTGAAAGGATTAAAATTGTTTCCCCTAAAATTGGATAACAATTAAATTTGTACGCGGTTTAAAGGATACTGGTTAAATTCAACACGAATAATTAAAAATAACATATAAATGAATTAAAGACGAAATAAACGACCAAACTAATCGCAATGCTATGACCAAGCCTGATCTTAGATTAAATAGTGGGACACGTCCTCGATTGGACCCTCTGCTCAAGCCCGGTCGCGGATGAAGAAAGGAACAAGAGAGTAATGCCTTTTACAGTAGCTAAAAGACAAAAGTAAACTTTTATTGCTTTGAATTGCATGTTACAATGTGTCAGACTAAAGAAAAAATTCCTCTTTATATAGTAGGAGAATTTCGGTCCTAGTAAAAGTCTAAAAAGGGTAAATCTTCTTTTTCTGGTAATTGTTGATCCATAATCGATACTGAATGATATTCGCGCCGTAATATTGTCACGCTCCAAACTCGGGGAATGCGACCGATGCTCAACCGAGTGAACCCGACTGAGCAAGCCTGTTAAATTCTTTCTACCCAAACTCACTCATGAATGAAGAGAAGACATATTCTCATTAATTAAACATTAAGGAGATCATTTATACAGTACCAAATCATTTCCATTTAGTTACTTCATTTTTAAAGTCTCAAAATACACATTTTCATAGTCTGAAGTGGAACTAGTGATTCAAACATAACATGAATTATTTAACTTTCCCCAACACCGACATACAACCCACACTATGTCTACGGAGCCTCTAATAGATACAAAAGAGTATGATGATAGTGCCAGCAACAAGGCTCCGGCTATACCTCATACCGTGATAATATAATGAACAAAAGAAACATGACCCCAAAATAAAATGGGGCTCACCAAGTCTGCTGAGAGGAGGGTGTACTGCTATCACTAGTCAATGGTGCCTGCTGTGGAACCACCTGCATCCATTAAAGATGCAGCGCCCCCGGCAAAAGGGACGTTAGTACTGTCGAATAGTACTAGTATGTATAACTAACCACCATCTCAATAGAATGAATAATAGTACAAGGGGGGCAATCATGAAATCAATAGAAGCCTCAAACAATACCAAAACATCAAGTTAAGAACCACATAAATTTTTAAGTAAGCTTTCATGTTTTTAGGTTAGGAGATCTTTAGTACTGATATACCATCATTCACAATACCACCTTACTTTTACACGGAGTACGATCACGATCCGATCGTCTAGGTCGCCTCATTTGAGACATCAACCACAATCACCATTTCAATTAGAATTTCCAGCACAATCACCACCATGTGTGCGGCATGCCATCCGATCACGGCCCGATCGGCTAGGCCGTATTAGCCGAGACATTACCATTTTCTATCAACCATCTTACTTCATACTTCTTTCACATCTTTTCAATTCATTGGCACTAGTGGCCACAATTCTAAAGTCATTCTTGGCACTTGGCCGTATTTCATAATTCAAGTTCTTTTTCCACATTCAAACATCATTATCATCATCAACAATAACAAAGCTTTCCATTCAAGATTTTAAATACACATGTGAGCCATTGAGAATCTTAGGCACGCAGAGACTTTTCACACAATTTGGCATAACAACCTTCATTCGAACTTGACTTGGAGTCTTAACATTTTTAACACACATTCCATATTTTGAACACATCCTCAAATGACAAGATGACATGATAAAAGCATTTGGAATACATATTGAATATAAATCTTTCAACACAAGCATATTTGGAATAGTCAATTTTGTAATGATCAATTTGGGACTTACAACAATTACATGAACACCGTAGGATTCAATTATAAGAGAAGAGTTTAGCCAACATACCTCAATTGATCTTCTTTAAACTCTAAAATGTTCCGGAATTCTTAACAACTTCAATCTATTTTAGAACTATAACAAGTTGAATCAAAATTAGGAAGATGATCATGGTTCTAGCTCATCTGAGCTTTTTATCAAACACTAGGTGTGCATTAAGGTTCCTAGGTCCTTTTATGGAGGATTCCATCATCCCACATCCCTTTCTTTACCATCTTTAGCTCACACTCTTCCTACACCCTTTGATAACACATGCGTGCAAAATAAACAACTTCCATACCCAAGAATTGTCTTGCTAATTACACATTTTTAGTTAATTTTTGAAATTAAGGACTAGGGTGTAGAATCTTACCTCTAGGATGAAGACTTAGTGAGTTTTCCTTGTTAATCTTCAAAGATTTGAGCAAGAATTGAAGGATAATTTGTCGAAGATCACTCCCTCACTCTAGGGCAATCTCTTACTCTAAAAGTATCAGATTTTGCTAAAAAATGATCCATTGCATCTATTTTAATGAAGTAGGGTTGGGTTATAAAAACCCAAAATAAAGCTTCGGAACAGGATTTGCGGTCGCATATGCAATCGCAAAATGCGTCTACGATCCGTGAAATGGGCCGCGAAATGGCCCTTCGGAACTGGGCAGGTCTGCCCTACTCTGCGGCCATTATGCGGTCCGCAAACCTGTTCTGCGGCCGCATAATGCACCGCATAACCTCCCTCCGAAAACTTTCCATGCTGAATCTGCGATCGGTGTGCGGCCGCATAATGGATCGCGAATTGGTCCACAATTTTTGCTCAAGTTTCTGCTTCACTCTGCGGCCGCATAGTGGGCCGCAGAAATGCCTTTTTTTGCCAACAATTTCTTTTAACTCCTCAGCGCACTGTTCAACCCAAAAAATCTGTACCGTGGCGAGCTTTGAAGAATATCTACAATCCTTAACACATAAGTCTATCTCGGCACCACGAATTTTGGGGTTTTAGGTAAAATTTTACGGGGCCTTACAAATATCCGCTTGAGGGTAATATTACGGCCCCTTATCTATCATGCATAACCTTTCACCACATCTCCCAAGGTCTAGAAGTTATACTTGGTCTTGGATGCATCTCTTTACCATGTTCGATGTCGGATACATCGTTCATTCTTCCTGGATCTCGATATGAGGGGTTTCTGGCCTTAATTTCAATCACGTCGATCGTACTAGCTTCTCCTTCATTCTCTCATCGGGGAATTGCGAAAAACTTTGCCCCCCATTTTACCCGTACACAGATAGTCCCCTCGTTTTCTGGAGAGTAGATTAATTGAAGCGACGGGAAGCGATAAACTAACCTGGTTCCTTCCTTCGTACGCTACAACTGGGTTGACGGGTCAGCGAAACATCCTATCAGTCGCGTCGTTCTGACTTCGGACACGTGTCAGCCGTCGGTTGACTGTCACCAAATGTGAATCGTCGCGCATTGATTATCCTTCTCCTATAAAAGTGCCGACCCTTTTTCACTTTTTCACTTTCCGATTCCATAGCTCTTTGACTTACCTTCGAATTCTCCATTAACCTCTTCAAATCTTCATATATTGCTTCTTAGATTGTCATATCTTCATCTTTACCTTCAAATCTTCATCCTCATCTTCAAACCTTCATATCTTTCTTCAACCCTTCATATTTTCCAGAATTCGATGGCAAAAACATCCAATTCTGTGCCTCAGCAAACCGCCCCTTCAACTTCTAATCCGGACACGGATGCCAGGTATCCATCCCCAATGTGGTAGCGAAGCCTCCCTTGAAGAATTTCGTTCCCGAGGGTCTATTGAAAACGACTTCAAAGTAGAAGGCCTCCAGTCAACAAGACCGGGGCGAGGGAGCATGGAGGTATATATGCTCCATTACCGAGGACACCCTCCCCACAGTTCGGGTCGACTGCAACTGGAAGGGCAAGGAGGTGGTCGTTCCTGGGCCCAACAAAGGCATCACTACTCACATGGAGGGGTATCTAAGTGTTTACACTTACCCCTTCACGCTCGCCCTGGTGGACCCTATAATCCTCGGCTTCTGCAAAAGGTACGAGGTCTGCCTTAGGAAGATTCACCCGTCCTTTTAGAGGATTGTAATCCTCCGCCGCCACTTCGTAAACAACACCGAAGCACCTCGGTTCACCCTCGACCATCTGCTTCGTCTCTACAGTTCCCGAATTTTCTGAGGGGGGCTGATCAAACTCGTTCGTCGAGCAAGTAAAGCTCCATTCTCGAGCATCGGTGAAGATTGAGATCGAGGTTAGTAGGGGAGGTTCGTTCAGATGAAAACCGAAGATCTCATTCCCCCCGAACTTCTACCATTCCTTGAAAAGTGGAACTTATCCCATAAGTCTTCTCTTTCTCGAGTGTTTGCCATATCCTTTTGTTCTTTTTCTAATTGCATGTGTCTACCGTTGTGCAGCGGTCACCCAAGTTCCCAATGCAGTCCCTCGCTTCAAGGAGTGGATCAAGGGGATTTGCAAACAAATGTCTTAATTCGAGCGCGAATGGCGCAAGCTCTCGAAGAGCAAGTAGGAGGCCCGTTCTCATGGTGAGTCTTCTGCCCGAATAATTATATTCACATAACTTTTATTTTTGCTAAGTCTTTTTCCCTTTCATAGGCTTGCCCAAGACCACCGAGCTTCGACCATTGGATAAGGACGAGGCCCCGTCCTCGCTTACTCAACCCTCAACTTTGGGATAACTCGGGGCTGTCGCAAAGGAGGAGAAAAAGAAGAAAAAGAGGAAATCCTTCGGATCTCCGGACACCGAGGTTGTAGAAGAAGAAGGTTGTTGTCCGTGTTTGGAAAAGCAACAAAAAGAACACCAAATCCAGAGTACCAGACCCCGACTCCTCTATCGGCTCAAGGATTACCCTAAGGATGACGACCTTGAGTTCATTGCTCAATCGACCATCGACGGGGGAGAGAAAGCGGCAACTGGAAAGGGTGGCCAGGAGGCTGATCCCCCTCTAGATCGGGAACCGGAATGAGATTCAGAGGCCATGGTGTCCCGAGAAGCCACTCATGCCCCGAAGGAAGCAACTGGTGTCATCGAAATCGCGGAGGCACCGTCCCACACAGAGTCCATGATCGAAGAGACCCAAGCTGATAAAGAAAAATCAACTGAGACGGCACGGGAGACAGCACAGGGCGCGGATGATGCCCTCAGTATGTTCTTCGACGGCATGGACATAAGCGCATTGGAGGACTATTCCGAGCTTGGTCACCTGTAGGTCCTGAAAAAGGGCATGTCATCGGGAATGGGCTAGCCGAGCTCGACCCGAAGCTAGTAAGGCAGTTCCCTGCCTCGAGTGTAGATCCTGATCGTAAAAAAAGGGCGTTCTTACTATCCCAGCGGACGCCCGGGCGCTGTCTGCCCCGATGGGTGTGGCCAGCTTTCTTCGTTTCCTGGTTACCGAGGAGGACCAAGCAAAGATGAGTGAAGTTGGCACATCGAGTCTCTTCAACGAAGCGCAACAGGCATTGAATCGGGTAAGGTGTCTTCTCCTTATATCCTTTACGAATTTTTCTTAGTTTTAGTATGTTCTACGACTTTATTGTTTTTTAGGCCTCTGTGCTTCACCATGAAAGCTTCCTTCGGTCCCGGATGGAGATCAGCCAGCTCGAGTTTGAGCTCAAAGAGTAGATTCGGAAGAAGGACATGTAAAGGGTTGTTAGTGAACAACAAGGCGAGGCCCTGAAGGACCTTCCAATTCTCCGAGTCGAGCTGGAAAAGGCTCAGAAGGAGGCTGCGTCCGTGAAACGGGAGCATGTCGATCTGGTCGAGAAGGTAGATTTTTTAGCTAAAAATGAAAAGCTACTTGTGATGACTAACGACTCAACCTTGTAGGTCCAAAAAAAGATAGACTTGATTGAATAGCTTCGGGCAGAGATGGATGAGGTCAAGACCACGATCGAAGCGCTAAAGGGCATGATGGACCTGCTGGCGTCGGAAAAGGAGGCCACAAAAGAGGAGCTAGCATCGGTCAAGGTCCAGCTCTGGATGGCAAAAGATAAGGCCAAAAAGTGGTCACGGCTAAATGACAACCTCCGGGCACAACTGGCTTCTGCCGCTTCGGAACGGGATGCACTTGGCCAGGAATATACTGCGCTGCTATCCAAATTGGAGGAAACTTCGATTGATTCCTCCGAAATTGAGAAAATGCTGGCCCAGTATAAGGCTGATGTGGAGATAGCCGAGGCTCGCTTAAAGACGAAGACTGAGTATATAAATCGATTCTCCCGGAGGGAGACCCTCGATGAGATTCACGCCCGAGGTTTTGACCTATAGGCCACGATCGAAGAAGCCAAGAGGCTCGAGGCCGAGGCAAGGGAACTCTATGAGCCCGAAGGTCACGAAGGTTCCGACGGTTCCGAAGGCTTCGGTGCTAAGTCAAGCTCCGATGAAGATCAGGCGTAGATGCCTTAGTTCTTTTTTGTTTTCCTTTTGTACATTTTCTTTCTTGCTTATTTTGAGGCCGTTTTATTATGCCTTTGTAAATATTTTTTGAAATATATAAAATTTTCCCTTTGGTAATACCATGTTCTTACTTTTCAGCATCTCTTTGCATTTTTTTATTTGATATCGTTCTTAATGACTTAGCATAGAATCAAACGTAATCTAGAATATCCGTACTTTGGAGGCCCGAATGGGGCCCGAGTTTGATTCCAATTCCGAATTACTTGTGGCTTCGAGATTTCGATAAAATCGAAGGCCTTTAAGATGCTTAATTGTTTTAGTCATATACGGCGATGTTTTTGCTGAGGGTAACCTTTTAATAGGTTTTGATTATACATAAGGTCCTTCCTTCTGAGTACGGACTTCGGACGTCTCCAAGCCGTTTTTAGGGTGGCCATAGCCTTTCGTATTCGGTCACTGCCTAATAGGCCTGGTGCCTCCAAGATTCAATAGCCTAGGCTATTCGAATTTTTTATCGGACGACAGTCCCGGACTAGGGGTAGCCCGTGGGCTTTAGGATCTAGGATCCGTTATGAAGCATCGAAGAAGCGAAATGCATAGTAATAAAGTATGAGGAAAGCAAAGAGTGTTTTATATGTAGGGTAAATAATCAGAGGTGCATAAGCCTTGTGTCCTGGTCAGAGTGGGCTACATGGGAACGGTTCGTATGACCATTTGATCCTAATGACCAAGCCTTGGCTTTTGACATACAAAATATTCCCTTTCTAAGGATCTTAACCTAGGGGTAATGGCTCCAAATATTTGAGGCCGAACTTGTGAGAGCTCGGATAATGTTGGTTCGATGCAAGCGATCAACTATTCCGGTTTAAGGTCAGTCTTCAAAACTAAAGTAGCACATTTTATTGTTGCCTCGTTAAAATCCTTGCCGAAAAAGTCACTACGTGACAAAATCGGTTCAAGGGAAAAAGATACAACACGTGTCTTTACACCTAATAGTCACATTGCCCCAGGTCGAGTACCTGCATATGTTAATCCGTATTGTAAACTAAATTAAAAAGGAATTAAGTTTTTACCTTAGCAATAGTACCACTTTAAGTGTGCCACATTCCAGTTGCTCGGTACTTGTACAAAGTTTCCCGATTCTAGTTTATACGAGCCTTTGTCGGTTATTCCGATGACTCTATGCGGTCCTTCCGAATTCAAGCCCAGTTTCCCTTTGTTTGGGTCCTTGGTGTGTAGTGTTACCTTTCTCAATACCAAGTCCCCGACTTGAAAATGTCGGAGGTTGGCTCTTCGGTTGTAGTACCTCCCTACTCGTTGCTTTTGGGAGGCCAACCGGATCAGGGCCGCTTCCCGCCTCTCGTCCAATAATTCCAAGATCGTGGTCATGGCCTCGCCGTTTGACTCTTCAGTAGCATACTGGAACCTGAGGCTCAGTTCCCCTACCTTGATTGGTATTAAGGCTTCCGCTCTATATACTAAAGAGAATGGGGTCGCCCCGGTGCTTGACTTCAAAGTCGTATGTTATGCCCACAGGACTTCGGGCAAGATTTCCTTCCACCTTCCTTTCATACCAGTCAATCTCTTTTTCAGATTTTGGAGTACAGTATTGTTCGTCGATTTCGCTTGCCCATTCCCACTAGGGTGGTAAGGCGTTGATAATATCTTCTTGATCTTGTGGTCTTTGAAAAGCTTATTTACCTTGCTGCCGACGAATTGTTTTTTGTTGTCGTAAATGATCTCGGCCTCCCAAATCGACATATTATTTGATCCTAGATGAAGTCGATATTCTTTCTTCTGGACCTTCTCGAACGCCCGAGCCTCGACCTATTTGGAAATATAATTAGTCATGAATAGTATGTATTGGACTTTATCGGACGCCCATAGCAGGGACCCGACGATGTCCATTCCCTACTTCATAAACGGCCATGGTGACAGGACCGGGTGAAGCATCTCTCCCGGTTGATGAATCATCGGGGCATGTCCTTTGCATCCGCCGTATTTCCATACGAAGCCGTTAACATCCTTCTCCATTTCATTCCAGTAGTAGCCGGCTCTGATTAGCTTCCGAACTAAGGATTCTGCCCCCAAATGATTCCCGTAAGTGCCCTCGTGGACCTCTTTCATGGCATATTTGGTCTCTCTCAAACCTAAGCATCTAGCCAGTGGGCCGAAGAAGGATCTTCTAAACAATGCCCCTTTGACTAAGCTAAATCTGGCAGCTTTGGTGCGTAGGGCTCTCGATTCCTTGGGATCCGATGGCAGTTTTCTTGTCTTCAAGTAGTCTATGTATTTGCTTCTCCAGTCATAAGTCAAACCTGTCGAGTTTACTTTGACGTGACCTTCTTCTACCACCGAGTTCATCAGTTGTACCACTGCCCCCGAGCTGAAGTCATCGGAGTCGACAGATGAGCTCAAGTTTGCTAGTGCATCGAGCTCACTGTTTTTATCTCGAGGTACGTGCTGTAGAGTCCATTCCTTGAATTGATGCCGGGTTACCTGTAATTTGTCCAAATACCTCCGCATCCATTCCACTTTTACTTCAAACGTTCTGTTGACTTGATTTACAATGAGAAGGGAGTCACATTTGGCTTCGATTACTTCGGCCTCGATGCTCTTAGCCAGTTCTAGACCTACAAATATAGCTTCATACTCGGTTTCATTGTTAGTCAATTTAACAATTCTAATAAACTGTCTAATTATGATACCTGCGGGAGGTTTTAACACGATACCGAGCCTGGACCCTTTCG
Source organism: Nicotiana attenuata (assembly GCF_001879085.1). Classification (NCBI taxonomy): domain Eukaryota; kingdom Viridiplantae; phylum Streptophyta; class Magnoliopsida; order Solanales; family Solanaceae; genus Nicotiana; species Nicotiana attenuata. The sequence goes on from NW_017670234.1 coordinate 911,718, forward strand.
TGTTGGATGCACCGTCCGTGAATAGGGTCCAGATCCTCGAAATAGTCCCCAAAGTGAGCAGCAATTCCCTATCGACCTCGTGTATCAAGGTTGGCATAAAGTTGGCCACGAAAAATTCCAAAATTTGAGATTGTATGGCAGTTCGGGGTCGATACTCGATGTTGTACCCACTGATATCCACGGCCCATTTGGCCAGCCAGCCCGAGTGCTTGGGCTTTTGCATGATATTCCTCAGCGGGTAAGAGGTTAGGACACATTTGGGGTGGCATTGAAAGTACGATTTTAGCTTCTTGGAAGCTCTTAGTAAGGCGAGTGCCAACTTTTCTAGGTGAGGATACCTTGTTTCAGCATCGCACAGGGTTATACTAACATAATAAACAGGAAATTGCATACCTTCTTCCTCCCGGACTAAGACACCACTTATCGCCGCCTCAGAAACTGCCAAGTAGAGGTACAACTGTTCATCTGCCTTTAGAGTGTACCACAAAGAGGGGCTCGACAGGTATCGCTTGAGTTCTTCCAAAGCTTGTTGGCATTCCGGAGTCCAAGAAAAACTATTCTTCTTTTTCAATAGTGAGAAGAACCACTGGCTCTTATCCGACGACCTCGTGATGAACCGGCCCAATGCGGCTATCCGCCCGGTCAGTCTTTGAAACGCCTTGACGTGTTCGACTATGGTGATGTCTTCTATGGCCTTTATTTTGTCGGGGTTGATCTCTATCCCCCGATCAGATACCATGAATCCGAGAAACTTGCCCGAACCGACCCTAAATGCACACTTCTCCGAGTTTAGTTTCATGTTGTACTTCCTTAGTATGTCGAAGGTCTCCTGCAAATGTTAAAATTATCCTCTGCTCGCAAGGACTTGACCAATATATCGTCAATATAAACTTCCATTGATTTTTCTATTTGTTCTTCGAACATCCAGTTTACTAGGTGTTGGCATGTGGCGCCAACGTTCTATAGTCCGAATGGCATTACGTTATAGCAGTAGGTGCGAAACTTTGTAACAAAATAAGTCTTCTCTTGATCGTCCAGGTCCATCCAAATTTTGTTGTACCCAGATAGGCATCGAGAAAACTGAGTATCTTTTGTCCGGCCATTCCGTCGATCATTCGATCGATGTTAGGCAAAAGGAAAGAATCCTTCGGACACACCTTGTCTAGATCCTTATAATCTACACACATTTTCAATTTATTCCCCTTTTTTGGTACTACCACTATGTTAGCTAACCAATACGAGTATTTAACTTCCAGGACGGAACCTATTTTTAGAAGTTTGGATTCCTCATCCTTGATGAACGCGTGTTTGATAGCGGATTGTGGCCTTCTCTTCTGTTGACCAGATGGAACTTTGGATCCAAACTCATCTTGTGAGTGGTTACCTTCGGTGGGATTCCTACATGTCTAGATGGGACCAAGCAAAACAATCACTGTTAGCTTTAAGAAAATCAATAAGTTTTTTCCTAAGCTCGGGGATTAACTCTATGCCCAGGTATACCTTTCGATCCGGTAGGTGCTCGATCAATATGACTTTCTCAAACTCCTCGACCGTTGATTTGGTGGAGTCTATGTCATCAAGAGCTATGAATGATCTCGGGACATTGTAATCATCCTCATCATCTACTCCTCGTTGTTCCGGTTTTTTCGGTTCGGCTGAGGCTGGTATCATTGATTTCTATTTGGTTTCTTCATTTTCAGTCGGTCTCGCACTTCTTGATGTCGAGACTGCGGGTACCAGGATCGCTTCATGGACAATAAACATTTTCCTTGTGGCCGGCTCCTCTCCGTAGACCATTTTAACTCCCCCCCGGTGTGGGAAATTTCAGCGCCTGGAGTAAGGTCGAAGGTACTGCCATCATGTTATGGACCCAAGGTCTTTCGAACAAAGAGTTGTACCTCATATCCCTTCGATCACGTAGAACTTTGTTTCTTGGGTTGTCTCACAGGTGTTCAACGACAAAGTTATCTCTCCTTTCGTGATGTCACATGCCATGTTAAACCCATTAAATACTTGGATAGCCGGTACGATATGATCCTATAACCCAGTTGCTCTACGACCCTTGATCTTATGATGTTGGCCAAGCTACCTGGATCAATCAACACACGTTTAACCCGATATTTATGGCGTCTTCATTGCTGAACGAGATAGCTCCCTCCGGAACGTAATCCTGGGTTTGTTTTTCCCTAGTAATAGACACTTTAGTGCATTTTACCATTGGTCCTTGCGGGACATCGATTCCCCCGATGGTCATGTTGATCACGTGCTGAGGCTTCTCTTCTTCGACCTGTTTGTTGGCGTCCCTGTTCTTGAAGTGGTTTTTGGCTCGCTTACTCAGGAATTCTCGGAGGTGCCCATTGTTGAACAATCGAGCAACTACTTCTCTTAACTGTCGGCAATCTTCGGTCCTATGAACGTGAGTACCGTGATATTTACACATCAAATTAGGATCTCTCTAGGTGGGGTCAGACTGCAATGGTCAGGGCTTCTTAGTCTCTTTGATGTGCCCTATTGCCGACACGATTCTAAAAGCGTCCACGTTGAAATTGTACTCCGATAATCTTGGTGCTTCCCTTCTCCCGAGCAACCTGTCAAACCCGCTCTTTCCCATCAGGCCCTGGCCCCGGCCCTTGATCACTTCTCTTCTCGTTCCTAGTTGGGTGGTGCCCAGATCCGTTTCCCTTCCGATTCGCCCTGTACGACTGATATCGACGTCGGACCGGCCTTGGGTCCTGATCAATGGCTCTCTTAGATCTATCATCAGTTTTGTCGGGGTAGACAGATCTAGAAAGGTCCCCGAGTTGGTCATCTTCGACCCTGATCTACGATTGGTACCGGTTGTGGACGTCGGCCCAGGTTACCGCTGGGTACTCCACAAATTTTGTTTTAGATGTTGAGAGGCCACGGAACTTCAGGGGTTGTGCCCCTAGGTGAATGCCTGAACGGACAAATCATCTGCAACTGGTGGAAGATCCATCTGTCCATCTAGAATCTTGATATGAACTCCCTGAGCATCTCGTTATCCCTTTGCTTGACCTGGAAGAGATCTGAATTTCTTGTCTCGACCTTGATGGATCCGGCCTAGGTCTTTACGAAAGCATCTACAAGCATAGTGAACGAGTAAATGGAATTTGGAGGCAAGTTGTGATACCATATCATTGATCCCTTGGACAAAGTCTCTCCAAACATTTTCAGCAGCACCAACTCGATTTCGTCATCTTCCAAGTCGTTCCCTTTTATCGCGCATGTGCAAGAAGTCACATTTTCATTTGGATTTGTGGTCCCATTATACTACAGAATGTCGGACATTCAAAATATCTTTGGGATCGGTTTCGGTGTTGCGCTAGAAGAAAGGCCTTTTGGATAAAATTTTTGGAGTCTGGTCCCTTCAATATTAGAGGTGCTCCCGGGATTTGATCGTTCCTGGAGTTGTATGTTTCCACCTTCTTGTCCTTGGCCTCAATCTTTTTCTATCCTGATTCCACCCGTTTTGTTAATGCTTCGAGCATCTTCATTACCTATGAAGTTTCCCCGGGCTCGGCTTTCATCTGGTCTCACGGCAACCTATTCGTCTCTCCAAGTATTTTCCCGGGATTGTTCGGGCTTGACCTTGCTGGGGGCGTGGCTTTGGTTCTACAGCTGTGCTATTGCTACTTGTTGAGCCTGCAACATTTTGAAAATCAATCGCAGGCTCACCCTATCACCTTCACCTTCGAGCGCTTCTCGAACCGTTGGCCGGGTTATGCCACGAACACTATTTTCGGGGTTAGTTGGCAGATTGATGTTGATGGCCACTTGCGAATTAGCATCGACTGGGTCGGCGACTGGGACACTGTTTGGGTCGGCAGGAGGCACATCATTACTGGGCACCATATTATTATTTTTATCGTAATGGCCTGAGTCAGCATCAACGTTCAAGTGAGCAGACTGAGAGTTTGGCATTCTTAGGCTGACCTGGAATTAAGATTTCAAAGAACAAGCATAAAATAGGGTGTTTTATGGAGATTCGTATCAAATCACCATTATTATCCTTAGCCCCACGGTGGGTGCCAAAGTGTTTACTCCAAAATTGTCTAACAATTAAATTTGTACGCGGTTTAAAGGATACGTGATTTAATTCAACACGAATAATTAAGAATAACAGATAAATGAATTAAAGACAAAATAAACGATCAAACCAATCGTAATGCTATGACCAATCCTGATCTTAGATTAAACTATGGGACACGTCCTCGATTAGACCCTCGGATCAAGCCCAGTCGCAGACGAAAAAAGGAACAAGAGAGTAATGCCTTTTAAAGTAGCTAGAAGAAAAAAGTAAACTTTGTTGCTTTGAATTGCATGTTACAATGTGTTAGACTAAAGAAAAATTTTCCCTTTATATAGTAGGATAATTTCAGTCCTAGTATAAGTCTAGAAAAGGTAAAATCTTCTTTTTCTGGTAATTGTTGATCCATAATCGATACTAAATGAGATTCGTGCTGTAATATCCGGTTGAGGGCTAATATTACGTACCCTATCATGCATAATCGTTCACCGCATCTTCCGATGTCTAGAAGTTATACGGGTCCGGGGTGCATCACTTTACCATGTCCGATGTCGGATACATTGTTCAGGTCTCGATATGAGGGGTCGCTGGCCTTAATTATAATCACGTCGATCTGCACTTCTCGTTCGTTCTCTCATCGGGGAATCGGGGAAAACTTTGCCCCTGATTTTACCCGTACACAAAAATACTCCAAAAGAATAACTTACCCCAAGTAAAAGATTCGACAATGCTATTTAGAAGAAATAAGGAAGCAGAAAGCTTTTTCATTCACTCATTACACTCTCAAGTCTCAACCTTCTCAACCAACTTAGATAGCAACACTTTTATATATCCATTCTCAACTGGGCTCATTTTTAATTTGTAGTTCACAACTAGAAATGTATACTTAGTTTTCGCCAAGAAAGGTATCTTCACCAACTTCCCGATGACACAAAGATGTTCCACCAAAAGCAGGGGGACTATCTGTATAGGGTAAAATCAGTTCGTACTAAATAATCGTATAATAGAGGGACACGTGGAACCGGAGACAGACGAAAAGCAAGACAAGTGGACACCAAGATCCGGGGCCGCAACTTCGGTTGGTATCGGGAAGTCCCCGAAGGGAGTATTGCTAATAAAGACAAACGAATGTCTGTCACCCGATAGCGTTCAATGAAGAATATTCTGCAGTATTAAATACACAGTCCGTTATAGAGAATTTTGGCATTCATAGCCTGCCGTTACACATTTATCAATGACCACCATAATTGTCATTTAAGATGGGCTTTGATCCTAGGACCTTGTTCCCTGGATGCAGCTATAAATAGTGATTTCAACAGCCATTGTAAGTGACACGAATTTTCTGACAAACTTATGCTACACATTATTCTAAGCTCAATAACACTTTATTTCTCGTCTATTGATATTCTTATCTATAAACAACGTACAAATTCAACTGTACTATTTTACGGGTAAACAATTTGGTGCCACCGTGGGGCTTAGACAATTGCATAATTGGGTTGATCCTTACATCTATTACTAACATGTTTTATTCTTTGTTTCTCAGCGAAAATTCAAAAAATTTTGGCAGAGAACGATGTCAACATCACGCGCAACGTTGAGGCCCAAGAAAATCATCCTCAACACGAAGACTCGATCAGCGATACGCACAACGAGGGGGATGAAGCCATGCCGGTACATGGTGAGCAATATCCGCGACGCGTTCGGAAGGCAACTCTTGATGATGCTAAAGACGAGCATGTTGCGGAAATAATGAGAATCCTGAGGGAACAACAAAAGGCTATTATGGGCCATCTCTCGCGATAAAATCAGGTCATGACAGAGTTAAGGCAAGCATTGTCGGGTGCTTCCAACAAAGCGAATGGAAGATGTCCAGTTCCTCCCGGTGCTCCTACTAACCAAACAGCACAAAGGGTTGATAACAACACCCCGAGGGGTGAGGTAGGCTTCGACGAGGCCGGGGGAACGGTAGCAGGTCTGGTAACAATAACGGGAATGATCCCTTTAAAATCGAACGGATGCGGTCTATAAGGGTAACAAATACCCAAATGGATCAATTCTCGGGCGCACCGCCAGTGTTGAAAGGACCAGACTCAAAGAAGTACATGCAATTGCCGTTCAAATCAAGCGCGGCACCAGAGTTAATCCTGAAGCGATTCAAAATGCCAGACGTGCCGAAATATGATAGGACTTCGGATCCTCAGGAGCACATTACCACTTACACAACAGCGGTGAAAGGAAAAGACTTAGCTCCGCACGAGATTGAGTAAGTCTTGTTGAAGAAATTCGGGGAGACCTTCACAAAGGGGGCCCTGACATGGTATTCACTTCTACCCGAGCACTCAATAGATTCCTTCAAGATGCTCGCGGATTCTTTTATCAAGGCCCATGCTGGGACCAAGAAGGTACATGCCCAAAAGGCTAACATATTCAGAATTTCGCAAGGAGAGTCTGAATTGCTGCGAGAGTTCGTGACCAAATTTCAGAATGAAAGGATGCTGCTACCGGTCGTGCCAGACGAATGGGCAATTGAGGTATTTACTAAAGGGCTGAATCCGAGGAGTTCTGATGCTTCTTGGAAACTGAAAGAAAGTCTGCTCGAGTTCCAGGCAACAACATGGGTAGATGTCCACAACTGCTACGAATCGAAGATAAGAATAGAGGATGACTAGCTCAGTTTACCGGCATTAACCAAGGGTTCAGGATCGAGAGAAGAATAAGGAAAATTTGAAGGATGATTTCGACGCAGATTGACGGCCTTCTAGAGGTCGGGTTTTGCCCTATGAAAGGGCCAAAGGATATGGCATAGGTTTCCGGTCGGCGGATAGGTTCGCTACCGATAGGAGAGCTGATCGTAGCCGGAATAACATATCGTTGAAGGACGAAAAGGTATCGGGCTCCCGGGATTCCACCTACCCCAGATTGTCTAGGTATAACTTCAATGTCAACGTAATGGAAGTGGCATCGGCTATGAGGAAACTTAAGGAAGCATGGTTCCCGAGGCCAATGAGATCTGACCCCAGTCATAGGGATCCTAATCTATGGTGTGAGTATCTTGGGACTAACGACCACCAGACTAGGGACTTCCGACATCTGCGCAAGGAGGTGGCGACGTTATTGAAAAATGGCCATCTCAGAGAGTTCTTAAGCAACCGAGCTAAGAATAACTATGGCCGCAACTAGGACAACGTGGAACCCTCAAAAGCAGGAGAAGATCCTCCTTGTCTAACGATCAACATAATTTTCGGGGGAACGAGATTAATGGTGTAACCTTTTCGACAGCGAAAAAGACAAAGGTATTGGTGACCCATAGCAAGAGACTCCGGGAAGTCGCTGAGGACGATATCACCTTCACGGAGGAGGACGCATATGGACTCCTACTACCACACAATGATGCCCTGGTAATTTCTCTTAATATTTTAGATTTTAGAATTAAACGTGTTTTGGTGGACCCAGGAAGTTCAGCCAATATTATCCAATGGAGAGTGCTAGAGCAAGCCAAGCTAACCGGAAGTATCATTCCAGCCACAAAGCTCCTCGCCGGGTTCAACTTAGCAAGTGTGACAACCCGAAGGGAGATCCTGCTACCCACAAATGACGAAGGGGTCATGAAGACGACCTTGTTTGAAGTAGTAGATGGTGACATAGGCTATAACATTATTCTTGAAAGGCCATGGCTACACGAGATGAAGGCTGTGCCATCAACATACCATCAGCTTCTGAAATTCCCAACCCCATAGGGGATTAAACAAATAAGAGGGGATCAACCAGCGGCAAGGGAGATGAACGCAATCTCATTTTCCAATAGTAAAGGGAAAGAACATGCGGCATAGAAATTACAGGAGTCGATGCCTGCTCCCGAGCCGAACGAAGTCGACAAGGGGAGGAGTCGTCGGAATCCTATCAGGTACCAAGATATTTCCAGGTACCAGAAGAATTGGACGCAACCAAATGCACAGTAGAAGAGCTCGGACAAGTCGCATTGTTCAAAAGGTTCTTCGAGAGGAAGTTCCACTTTGGGACATGATTAAACCCCGAGCTCAGGTCAAAATTTATATAATTTCTTAAATTTAACGTTGACTATTTTGCATGGTTGCATGCGGATATGACAAGTATTCCACCAGAGGTGGCCACGCACAAGTTACGCTTGGATCCTAACATCCCTCCGGTAAGGCAGAAGAAACGCCCTTATGCCGAGGTCAGAAACAGGTTTATAAAAGAAGAGATAAATCGATTGCTTAATATCGGATCAATCCGGGAGGTAAAGTATCCTGACTAGATAGCTAATGTAGTAGTAGTTCCAAAAAGGACTAATAAATTTTGCATGTGCGTAGATTATAAGGATCAGAATAAGGCGTGCCCAAAAGACTCGTTCCCATTGCCAAACATTGATCAAATGATTAATGCGATGGCCGAGCACGATTTGATAAGTTTCCTCGATGCCTATTATGGGTACAACCAAATCAAAATGAACCCTGAGGATCAGGAAAAAACTTTGTTCATAATGAACTTGGGTACATATTGCTATAATGTTATGCCTTTCGGGCTTAAGAACACTAGAGCCACTTATCAGAGGCTTGTGAACAAAATGTTTGATAAACAAATAGGTAAAACAATGGAAGTTCACATAGATGATATGCTGGTCAAGTCTTTAAATGTAGGTAATCATCTTAAACACCTCCAAGAAACCTTTGACACCCTAAGAAAGCACAACATGAAGCTTAACCCCGAAAAATGTGCATTCGGAGTCAGCTCCGGTAAGTTCTTGGGGTTCCTCGTGTCTCAAAGGGGGATTGAAGTCGATCCCGATTAAATTAAAGTCATCGAGGACATTCCCAACCAGCTATCAAATGTGAAGGAGGTTCAAAGGTTAACAGGAAGACTAACCGCTTTAAGCAGGTTCATTTCCCGGTCTTCAAAAAAAATATCATCACTTCTTCTCACATATGAAAAAGAAGAACAACTTCGTATGGACTCCGGAATGCCATCGGGCTTTGAAAGATTTGAAAAGGTATTTATCGAGCCTTCCATTATTATCTAAGCTAGAGGAAGGCGAACAATTGCTAATTTACTTAGCGGTCTCGGAGGTAGCAGTAAGTGCTGTTTTAGTCCGTGAAGATGAAGGTACACAATCTCCTATTTATTATGCTAGTAAAATTTTAACGAGGGCGGAAACTCGCTATCCAAACCTCAAAAAAATTGGCCTTAGGTCTTGTGAGCACGTGATTTTTGCCCTATATGAATTACTCCCATAGATTCAAGAAAATAAATTTTTCCCATTGCTTGCAATTTCGTGAATTTTGTAGCATTTCTCGTTAATTGCTGCATTTGCCTGTGCACGTTTATTTTATTTAATTCATGAAAATACAAAAAAAAATACATTGCATTTGCATTTGCATTTAGGATTTAATTTAGCATTTTTAAATTAATTAATAATTTAGTTGTGTTACAAAGATAGAAAAATTATAAAAAAAATGACTCATTTTGCATTTTTAACGTTTTAACTTTAAATTTGGTAATTAACTAGTTGTTTGTAAATATTATTTGGAGCAATTAATTAGTTGTGATAATTTGGTTTAGGAATTAATTTAGGTTTTAATTTTGAAAAGAAAAGAATTTTTGAAAATAAAATTGAAAGAAAAAGAAAAAAAAAAGGACATGTGACAGCTCTGGCGAATCTGCTGGGGATAAGAACCCAGAACTTCTGGTTCAGGGTTCAAGAATTCGAGCTTAGAACAATTGTTATATTTGGCTTTATTTGTTATCTGGTTTTATTTATATGTTTGGGCCTAATGTGCTAGATGTTGCTTTTTACCGCTTTGATTTTGTTGAACTGTATATAAATTATTGTGAAACCCTCCTCTCTCTGAGTCTTCTAAATCATCTGGGAAGTGTGCACTTCGTGTAACTTCTTTTCTGTTAGAGTCATATCCCAATTTTAGAACGAGGTTCAGACAAGTTGCAAAGCCGGTGAAGCTTCTGTATTCCCGGTACGCTGCCCCCCTCGGCTCGGGCTGTCCGCTCGGGTAAGCCAGGTCTAGAACAAATAAACCCAGGTTTTTAAACCTAGAATAACATAGCCTCATGCCGGATCCCTAGTAGGAACATTTGTTGCATCACGTGCATTTGACTAGGGGACTCAACATAGGGATTGGGTCCGTCTAGGACAGGTGTACCCAAAAATAAAAGACCATCCTGATGCATCCTAATGTGCTACATGTTGCAATCTTCAAGGGTAAAAGGGGTCATTTGCGGACCAATGAGGTTTGAGGGTAAATGAGAAAAAAAGAGGTTGAAGTATAAAAATGAAGCAAGTGGGCTCAGTTATAATTTTCTTTCACACTTTTTCAGAAAAAAATAAAAAAAAATGAAAATGAAAAATCCAAAAAAAGAGTTTGCACTTTCCCTGTCATTTTTTAAAAAAAAAGAGAAAAAAAAAGAGAAAAAGAAAATTCAAAAAGATTTTACATGTTTCATCATTTTCAAGGAAAAGACAAAAATATATTTTCTTTAAATTAGTTATTTTTCTATTTCTCGCCCGTATCCAATCTGCCCGAACTACGCATACCTGATTCTCGTCTTTCGGGGCGTGATACGTAGGCAACCCACATAGGGTCCGGTCTTCCTAGTAAATCTTAGGTTCTTGGCTTCGCGGGGTCTTAGCCAAATCTTGCATTTTTAGCCGCAAAGGTTAATTTTAAAAAAATACTCACAACCATGTCTTGCATGTGTCTAGCAGGGAATGTTATCGTCTCACATAGTGTTGATTGAAGTTTTCTCATACAGGTGTGAATCTACTTATCGGAGTTTGAGCATGACAGATATCCCAGGACCACTGCATTCAGGAACTGCCTGAGGAGTCTTTTGATGTTTTTGAGTCTATTGTTCATGTTTTGCTTTCTAGTCTTGTATAGTAGTATGCCACAACCATCTCCTTTTTATAGGTTCTACGGACCGATACCTGCTGCTTCATCTTTCAATCATTTAGTTGATGCTAGAGTCTGTCATAGTCCAGTTAAGTTTGTCGAGTCTTTTGTTATTATTTTCTATTTTGCATTTGAAAATGTATTATAAATCAAAAATTCAAAAAAAGAGATATTTTGCGTTTTTATAGTTCTGTTAGAATTTTCTTTAGAAATACTACTCCTAGAAATTAAAAAGAAAAAAAGAAAGTTTGAGGTGGTTTTATTTTAGTAAATTAATATTTAGAACTCAAAATAAAAATTGCTTTTATATTTCCTTTTAGTACATTAAGACCAAACATTCAAAAAAAAAAAGAGAGAAGAGAATTTTCTTTTAGTACCTCTTTAAAAGTTTTCTTTTAAGATATTAATTCCAAAAATTCAAAAAAAAAAAGATTTTTCTTTTGAGTTTCTTCCATGGGAAAATTAACGAAAAAAAAAATATTCTTTTATTTTCCCAAGAACTTTAGGATATTGTACATAGAAGAAAAAAAACATACTTTATCTTTATCTTTAAAGTTTCTTTCTTAGGTAATCAAAAACCAAAATCCAAAAATATTTTTTTTTATTTTGTTCATTTCTCGTTTCGAAGTCTTTCTTCAGGGAAATCAAATGAAAATTCAAAATATTTTTGTTTGGTTTATTGTTTGGACTTCCTTTCAAAAAAAAAAAAGAATCAAAAAATATTTTTTTCTCTTGTAGGATTTTTCCTTAATAATTTCCCATAGAGTGTTTGTTTCAAAAAAAAGAGAAAAAAATATATGCTCGTTAAGCTTGAGTTTAGGATAGGCTATAGAACATTGAGTCTAGAAAATTCAAAAAAAAAGATTTGCTTCTTTTATTTCTGTTTATTCATCAGAGTAGTCATTAAGGTAAAAAGAAAAGAAATAAAAAAGAAAATGAGAACGTCTGTCTGTCTACTTTATTCCCGATCTTCCAGAACTACGCAAAGATCTGATTCATGCAGCGTCATGATACGTAGGCAAATTACATAGGGTTCGATCGAATCATTTTTTATTATTATTAAATAAATAAATAAAAAAAGAAAAAAAAAGAAAAAAAAAAGAAAAAAGAGATGAAATCATGGGATGTGAGAAATGAGAGGGAAGAAAAAGAGCGATAATCAGAAAGAAAAAAAGGGAAGGAAAATGAGCGAGCGAAGAAGTGCGAGAAAAGAAAAGAAAAGAGAAGATTCAAATGGACAAATTGGGATGATGCCAAGTGACCTTATGACCCTGGAAGTCATTCTAGAACCATTAATTGTTGCTAGGTGCATTGCACGCAATGTGATATTTTTGCTGTTAAATGCCCTAACGCTAACGGGATGACCCCATTTTGTTCCTTTTGATATCTTCATAGCAGAAAGGTGGTTGGTTTGTGGTTCTCGAAGTAGTAACTCTTCTCCACAACATAAAAAGGAAATGGCGAACAACAACAGAATTGGGTTGGTTGATACCGGTGCCCGAAAGCAGTTGGCTGAACAGGACACTGGTTTGGCTGATGAGGTAAGGATGTTAAGACAACACATGACGGACATGTATCAGGCCTGGATGACTGGGAAGGCACCACCCCCGCCACCACCTAGATTGTTAGATGCTACCCTTACCTAAACTCCGGTCATAGTGCCGGATGATTCCCCATACTCTCCAGATCCACCCGCTTATCACAGCTTTCCCAACCACCCTAGTAGCTCCATCACTCATCCTCCAATTACCTTTTCCCAAAATTGCCCTCCTGTCACAGCCACTATCCCTGACAATGAATACCCACTCAAAGCTCATGATGCCCAATATTACCCCTCAGAGGTTGCCCACAAGGTTCCCAACTCGTATAAGCAGAGCCCGCGGGATGAGCCTCATGTTGAAAATGAAAAGTTCGCAGGAAGAGAAGGGCGAGATGAGATATCCAGGAAGCTGAAAGGCATAGAACAGTCCTTAAAGAACAAGCAAGGAATGGGAGACCAGGGTAACATGTCTTACAAAGAATTGTCTGTGTCCCTTGACGTTTGCCTGCCCGCGGGGTTTAAAATGCCAAAATTTAACTTGTATGATGGGTGTGGAGATCCGGTAGCCCACCTGAGGGTTTATTGCAGTGAAATGAGAAGTGTTGGAGAGAAAGATGACTTGTTGATGGCATATTTCAGTAAAAGCTTGACTGGGGCAGCTTTGGAATGGCATAATCGTCAAGATGTCGGTAAGTGGCATACATTTGGCGACATGGCTCAAGATTTTGTGCAACACTTTCAGTACAATATAGACATTGTCCCAGACCGCTCCTCCCTATCTCAGATGGAAAAGAAACCCAAAGAAAGTTTTAGGGAATTTTGGTTCAGATGGAACGAACAAGTTGCTCGGGACAGTCCTCCCATTGATAGAAAAGATGTTGCTGAGCCCCGCCAACGACAGGATCCAGTGGGCATTCTTGCTAAATGCTTTCAGCCTCAATACCGGCCCCATGAACCTCACCGAGCTCCACATAATTCACCCCAGTATTATCCTTCGAACAAAGTCCGACCATCTGTCCAACAACTGGGTCATTCCTCATAGCGAGCATACCACCGCATAATGCACTTTTGCCTCCGCAGCATTTTCGAGCATCCAACAACCCTAGAAAACTGGGGCATGGAGGGAAACAAAGGCAAAAAGATAATTTCACGCCCATTGGAGAGTCCAACACAAACTTGTTTGAAAAGTTAAAATATTCTGGCCTGATTGAGCTGCTCCTCGGCTATACGCCGGACCCATATGCAAAAGGATTTGATCCTACTGTATGGTGCATGCACCACTCTAATGTACAAGGGCATAGCATTGAATATTGTCGTGCTTTGAAAAGGGAAATAGAAAGAATGATTCAAGAAGGACTAATTGTGGTCCAAGGCAGTAATACCCCAAGTGTCACACGTAATCCTCTACAGGTACATGACGCACAGATTGTTGGGATGGTTGGCAATGACGAAGGGTTGGTCAAAGAAGTCAAGGAGCCACTTGGTGAAGTTAATGATATTGAAATTGGTAATGGTCTTGGTAATATTGATGTGGAACTCAGTGGCTAAGATGTCATGCTTGGTAATTGGAAAGACGCTCCATCTCTTGGATAGCCGGGGAGGAGTCTTGGTGGTTTATTTTGGTGTCATTTCTGTTGTCCGGTTTATTTCAGGGTTGTAATCCGGATATTGTCTTGTGGCTCAGACCCTTCTATCCTTTTATTTTGCCTGGTTTGTTTAGTCGTAGTAACTCGTTTAATGCTGTCTAGGTTTGTCCTAGGGTTGTAACCCAGTTTAGTGCTTGTTTTGTTGTTCGAATCCCTTCACCGTTTGTCTAATGCAATTTTCTGTTTTCTGTTATTTCTAGTCATTTCTGTTTAGTTCTCTTCTCCTTTTATAGTTCTCTTCTTGCTCGCTCTAGTGACATGACATGCACACATAATTCTAGGCCTGGTCTTAAAAGTTAGTTTACTCATGAAGCAATGAAGCAATTTTGAAGATCATTGGGGCATTTGAAGGAAATAAGTAGATAATTTTGAGATCATTTGAAGCTCGATTTGTGTGAAACTGGGGCAGATAATTTGGGAAGTTAATAGGGTGGCAAGAATTCGTTAAAGTAGAGTGCATCTCGGACGATTTGAAGCAAGCGACTTTGAGTACAAATGCATCTCAAGTTACAAAATAAAGGAAGTTTTCTCCGAATTGACGGCGGATATCCATTGTGAAAAGATAATCACCCAACGAGGGTTCTGTACTTGACAAGGCGCTAAAGAAAAGTGGAAGGCATATCAGTGATATCAACGCCGAAGCCGCAAAAGAAATATTGTGCATGATCTTCAATTTTCATTTCGAGTTGCATGTGTTGTACTTGGCATTTTCAGGGATTGGGAGGCCCTCTTTCAGCTACCCAAACACTTATACCATTTGATACCCTCTTGAGCCTGTACTAGTTTCTTTGACCTCCCCTCTTTTGGAATCAAGTTGGAGTCGTAAAAAAAACAGAAAAAAAGTTTATGTCCCAATAGGTGTATTTGAAAAGGTTCATGCCAAAAGGAAAATTCAAAAAAAAAAAGAAAAAAAAAGAGAAAAAGAAAAGAAAAAGAAAAATAGCAACAACAAAAGTAGTCTTGTGAACTATGTTTGACCTGATTCTTATCACCACAAGATACGTAGGCAGCCTTAGGGTTCGGTCATACCAAAAAAAATAATAATAATAAAATTTCATAATCCCACAAAATCGAGAGTGGGAAATTCAAAAAAAAAGAAAAGGAAAAGAGAATCAAATTCCTTGTTTTAGAAATTGGGGGCAAAGTTTTCAGAATGGATTCCAAAAGTTGTAAATAAATTAACCCCGTTGTCTTAGTTATTTTTGAGCTTTTATGATATCCTTTCTTTCTTACCTGTCCAAAAGCCACATTACAGTCCAAAAAGACCTCCCAGATAATCTTTGAGAGTGCCGAGTTAGTCATGCCAGGAGCACATGATATTTTTGCCATGGTTAATGCCTTGCCATCTGCAGAATCAGAGGAAATAAGAAGAAAAGAACAAAATGAGAGAGTCTTATTGGTGAAAACCTTCACAGGCACCATAAGGCGATGGTGAGTTGAGAAAAAGAACAAAATGAGAGAGATGGTGAAAACCCTTCGGGCACTACAAGTCGAATAAGGATTGTGAATCAGATTGGATAATCGGAGCATTGAAGCCCAGTTTCACGTTTTAGAGGTACAACAAGAGTTGAACATCAGACTTGTTTGACAGGTTAGGCCACTCAATCCACAGGTGCATGTCATGGTCATTAGAGTTGGTACCCACATCTGATAGGTTTCTACTTTGTAGTTTTCTTGTTAGGAATCATCTCTTTCCATTGTCCTTTACTCTGTTCCTTTTGTCTTGTTTACTTCCTCTCCCTGAGTCTGTTTGGTCATAACAAGTGAGAAATGACTTCAAAATTTGCCACCAGCTTTCCAATTGCACAAAACGGGATCTGGCTAGCACTTCAAAGTGTCATAAGTCAGGAAAGAGCAATAAGCACACTGAGTTGGTAACAATCAACATGCTTTGGGATCCATGTGAAATACAAAGGTCTAGTATATATCAATTCATGAACAGTGCAACAGATGGAGGGTGTTAGGTAAACGGATCAAAGGTATTTTCTGTGATAAGATTGACAAAGAAAGTGGTTAACCAGTGACAAGCAAGGTCTTCCAAGCAGAAATCAAAGTTATTATGGCAAGTGAAGGAGCAATAGACCTCAAGGCCAAGGCCGGTGTTTTAAGTCAGGAAAGAACAACATGCGCACTGAGGGGACGGCAATTAACGTGCTTTGGGATTCATGAGAAATACAAAGATTCAGTACATGTCAATTCAAGAACACAATGCAACAGATGAATGGTATTGGGTTTGAACGGATCAGAGGTATTTTCGTGATAAGGGTGACAGAGAAAGTGGTTAGTCAATAAACAAGCAAGGTCTTCGAGTGGAAATCAAAGTTATCATGGGAAGTGAAGGAACAATCGCCCTCAAAGTCAAGGCCACAAACCAACCACCATATTTTTAAACTGACAAGATTTTTCTTTGATTTGAAACAGGGGCAGAAAATTTCGTTTGTTTCGGAGAAACCCTCCGTAAGGAAAAGCAAGCAACAGACAGGTTTGACCGTGAATTCTCAGGACCCTCCCGGAAAATGTGACCTAGTTTAAAATTTAAAACAATCATGAGTAGCAAAATCTAGCATAAATGTACCCCAAATAAGTTGGCTTCAAAGTTTTCATGCTTGAGATAGGATTCAATTAGGAGTTTTCAGGACCCTCCTGAATAATGGGACTTAGCTCTAAAATTTCCATTAGATAACAAGATTTAGCGGAAGTCACACCTTTAGAAGATATAATTTGGATTTAAAACCGTCATTTAACTAGGAGTTTTTTAGGACCCCCCTGGATAATGGGATCTAGCTTTCAAATTCTTAGTGATATTTGGTAATATGATTCAGTTAACACTCACAGATGTGCCCAGCTACCAAACTAGGGCAGAAAATTTTCTTTGTTTTGTCTATATTTGTTGAAGTCAGGCACCCATCAGGAGAGCAAGGGAGAAAAACACCAGTTTTAAGGATAAGCAACAGGTCAAGCGTCGGTAATCAGGAGCCCACCTGGAGAACAAAGCAACTCAAGCGTCGGTAATCAGGAGCCCACCTGGAGAACAAAGCAACTCAAGCGTCGGTAATCAGGAGCCCACCTGGAGAACAAAGCAATTCAAGCGTCGGTAATCAGGAGCCCACCTGGAGAACAAAGCAACTCAAGAGTCGGTAATCAGGAGCCCACCTGGAGAACAAAGCAATTCAAGCGTCGGTAATCAGGAGCCCACCTGGAGAACAAAGCAATCCAAGTATCAGTAATCAGGAGCCCACCTGAAGAACAAAGGGAAAGCAGCAATGTTCGAAGGAAGACGATTCAAGCTCAACAATCAGGCGCCCGCCTAAAGAAAAGGGAAAGCGTCTCAGATTACAATTCAAGTCGGCAACAAAGGAATTTCCCCTGAAGAATACAAGTCAACAGGGCAACAGGAACTGCAAGATCAAGTTTGAACATATAGATAGGATTCTTGTAATGCATAGATCATAGTTTAGTCTAGCTTCTTTTATTTTGTCATGGTATAATAAGGAGTTCAGTAAGCAGTAGCAGCAGCAGCAACAGTGGAATCACGGCTTCATGGTAGTCCCAGCTACCAAAACTTCCCGAACTACACTGACCTGATTCCTTTATAGCCAAGGATATGTAGGCAACCTCGGAAGCAGGGTGAGGTCAAATCTTTCAAAAATGCTTCCCACGGAGTATTCAAACGGGCAAAAATTGCTCATATCTGCTCACTTTATCTTTGCACAAAAACTCTCCGTGATTCCGAGCAAAGAGGGTCAGCTGTGAGCACGTGATTTTTGCCCTATATGAATTACTCCTATAGATTCAAGAAAATAAATCTTTCCCATTATTTGCAATTTCGTGAATTTTGTAGCATTTCTAGTTAATTGCTGCATTTGCCTGTGCACGTTTATTTTATTTAATTCATGAAAATACAAAAAAAAATACATTGCATTTGCATTTAGGATTTAATTTCGCATTTTTAAATTAATTAATAATTTAGTTGTGTTACGAAAATAGAAAAATTACAAAAAAATGACTCATTTTGCATTTTTAACTTTTTAAATTTAAATTTGGTAATTAACTAGTTGTTTGTAAATATTATTTGGAGCAATTAATTAGTTGTGATAATTTGGTTTAGGAATTAATTTAGGTTTTAATTTTGAAAAGAAAAGAATTTTTGAAAATAAAATTGAAAGAAAAAGAAAAAAAAGGAGGTGTGACAGGTCTCGTAGTAGCCGCTCGAAAGTTTAGGCCTTTTTTTCGGTGCCACCCGATAGCCGTGGTGACAACCTTTCCCCTGCGGAATATCCTTCACAAACCTGAACTTTCAGGTCGGTTGGCCAAATGGGCAGTCGAAATGAGTGAATTTGACATAGAGTATAAACCTAGGAATGCGATAAAGTCACAAGTTTTGGCCAACATTGTGACCGATTTCAGTCCTGGACTATTGCCTTTGGTCACCAAAGAAGCGGTGATGGTGTTAGAATCGTCATCGGGAGTTTGGACCTTGTTCATAGATTGAGCTTCCAACGTGAAAGGGTCCGGGCTCGGGGTAGTACTAATCAAGCCCTCGGGAGAAACCCTGAGGCAGGCCATAAAAACTGTTCCTTTGACTAACAATGAAGTCAAATATGAGGCTTTTATTGCTGGACTTGAGCTGGCCCGGGGACTGGACTCGAGGTCATAGAAATCAAATGCGACTCCCAACTGGTAGTAAATAAGGTATACAGGATCTTCGAACCAAAGAGGAACGCATGCAACAATATGTAGTGAGAATACAGACTCTTCTCGACGATTCAGGGAATGGTCAATCACCCACATCCCGAGGGAAGAAAACGCAGAAGTAGACGCACTGGCCTACCAGGGCTTGTCCACGGAAATGAATAGATCTGACTCCGGTACAGTCGTACAGCTTATGCATTCGGTATTGGATGTGGACGGTTATTGTGAAGTAAATACGAACAACTTGATCTAGGACTGGAGAAATGAGATCATCGACTATATTGAGCACGACAAACTACCCGAAGATCCCAAGGCACCCCGGGCACTCCGCACTAAAGTAGCCCGTTACTACTTCAGGGGAGGCCAGTTGTATAGAAATCTTTCCAAGGTCCGTTTGCCCGATGCTTAGGAGCCTCCAAGGCTAATTACGTCATGAGCAAAGTTCACGAAGGAATCTGTAGAAATCTCTCGAGTGAGGACTCGTTAGTATTAAAGCTAATTAGGGCAGGATACTACTGGCCTCGAATGGAACAAGACGCTAAGGAATTTGTTCAGAAATGTGGTGTGTCAATGCCACGCGTTGTTGGTGTATTAACTAGCAGAACTATTGCATTCGGTATTCTCGCCTTGTTCATTCATGAAATGGGGGATGGACATAGTCGGTCTGCTGCCGCCGGCTCCCGGTAAGGTAAGATTTCTTTTTTTTTTTTAACTAACTATTTCTCTAAATGGGTTGAAGCAGGTCCTCACCAGAAAATCCGCGAGCGCGAAGTGGTTGATTTCCTGTGCGAGAATATGATTTGCAGGTTAGGAATACCAAAGGAATAGCCTACGACAACGGGCCACAATTTATAGGCGTAAAGGTCACCAAATTCCTTGAAGACTTGAAAATCAAAAGAATCACATCTTCGCCATACCATCCAAACACAAACGGCCAAGCAGAATCGACAAATAAGGTGATTATTCAAAATCTCAAAAAGATATTGGAAGCAGCCAAAGTTAAATGGCCCGAAGAGTTACGGGGAATGCTATGGGCGTACTAAACAACAGCCAAATCAAGCACGTTAGAGACGCCTTCCTCTCTCGTATACAGAGCAGAAGCCCTGATCCCGGTGGAAGTGGGAGAACCTACCATGAGATACTTCTGGGTGGACGAAGAAGCAAACACCGAAGCATTGCTGGTTAGATTAGAGCTACTTTACTAATGCAGGGACTTGGCGCATATAAGGATGGCGGCCCAGAAACAAAGAATGGAAAGATATTATAACCGAAGAGCCAATATCCGTTATTTCAAAATGGGAGACTTGGTTTTAAGGAAAGTGACTCAAAACACCCGAGAGCTCAACGTAGGGAAGCTGGTTCCAACGTGGGAAGGCCCCACCGTGTTTCAGCTGTCACCGGGAAAGGATCATATGAACTGGAAAATCAAGACGAGTAAAATTGCCGAGCAATTAGAATGTGGCAGACCTCAAAAGGTACTATTGCTGATAAGCACCGCCTATACTGAAAGTATGTGCTGCACTTTTTTTCCTTCGTCTATGTTTTGTCCTAATTGGGTTTTTCTGGCAAGGTTTTTAAGAGGCAGAAACGGAAAGCATACTACGAAGGAAGCACCATCAGCAAAAATAAGACCTTTAAAGAACAAGGCATGGAAACAACATGCTACTACGGGATGGTTAAATAGTCTTTGGCTCGATAGCAAATTTCCTAATGGGAAACAAAGCTTGCTATCAGACCAAAAGCTATCCAAATCGTTCATGAGTTCCCCTTTACTACCAGCCACTAGGAGGTGTTAGATAATCTTTGGCTCGGTAGCAAAGTTCCTAACGGGAAATGAAGCTTGCTATCGGACCAAAGATTATCCAACCATTCACTAGTGGAATCATCAAAGGAACAAGACTTCCAGTGTTCAAATTCGCATTCGAACATTGGGGGGAATTATATGAGAATATGGCGACCTGACTGCCACATAAACCGGGACTATAAATGATCATCGGGATTGGGGACTGCGAGGCCAGCCCGGTAGAAACAAGTTGTACAAATTAGCCACAAGTAATGGCAATTTCTTTTCAGCACAATGAATGCTTATGTACATTTGAAAATGGAAGGAATAAAGTAAAGTCCTTTTATTTTTATCTTGTGTCTTGTCCAAACAATGAATTAATTTTATCATTTGAAAGTTAATCAAGTACTTCAAATGCTAGTGCCGGAATGAACAGGAGACATCCTCTTCAAGTGCACCGTAAACATAAGAGGGACCTCTCTTATGAAACCCTCACAGTAAAGGGTTGGTTCCTCAAGAATTTATGCCCGAAATCCAAATGCCATTGGGGAAAAATGCACCCGAAGCCTTGCATAACTCGACGAAAAAAAGTAAAATTTGTGCAATGCTTAAAAGAAAAAGCACTTTTATATAACAAACGTGCCAAGAAGCACAAGTACAAAAGTACGAAAAGAAAAACAAAAGGAAAAGAAAGCAAAAACTAAACTACTGCATCCCCAGAACTTGGGGGAAGAGAAGCGTCTGCGCCCCTAGGAGAAGTAGGTGGATCTGTCGCCGGCTCGGGACCGTGGCCTTCATTATCATCCCCTTCAAATTCCCCCTCAGTTCCCGAGAACGTGGAACCGGAACCGGAACCAGAAGAGTCAGTTGCATCAGGTTGAACCGGGAGGCCCCTTCGGGCAGTTGACTCCAGCTCACGGGCCTTGGCGATCTCGGCATCAAAATAAATGATGCCCGCTTTCGCCTCTTCCAAGGTTTTTCTCCTCATGCTATACATAGAATGTACTTTTTCAACAATAATGGAATCCGCTCGGCGCTGAACTCTAACTTAAGCTGATCAACCTTGGTCAAAAGGCTATTCCGCTCGGATCTTGTGTCCTGCACACTGAGATCAAGGTCACGGATAGTGGAGTGATAAAATTTATTGTGCTCCATGACCTCTTATACTTCTCTTCCACTTGGGCACGCTTCTCCTCAGCAGCAACAACAGCCTCTTTAGCTTTGGAGTTCAAGGCTACCTTCAAATTGTTCAGTCTTTCAGTAGAGGCAGCCTCGCGCTCGGCAACAGCAAGAACAACATTTTGGACCTCAGACCATTTAGCCTTGGCCTCTTGAAAATGTAAATTTAATAGGGCGGCCTCTTAGCTAAGGGCCATCACTTCCTGCTCACTCTATGGCAACCGAGCCTCCAACTCAACGACTTCGGCAGCTTGTGCTTCCAGTGCCGGGAGGTGAGCAACAATTTGATCTCGCTCGGCCAACAGTTGATCCCGCTCGAATGTGAGTTTTTCTTTATCGAGGATCAACTTCTGAAGGCCCTCGGAAGCAAGGAAGTTAGCCTGCAAAGAATCAATTCAAATCAAAAATCTTGCCATAGCAAAACTAGAAGAAACAGTAAAACAACTAAATATTGGTTCCTAGTGATGAAGGTATGGCTGGGGAGGAGGGACGTCCTCCTCCCGGATGTCTGCAGCGGGTGGAGTGCTGGCATAGAAGGAGATGAAGCTAATGGCGTTGTGGGTTAAGAAGCAGCTCTGGCAAAAGCAGTGCTAGTTATTGGTTGCTCATCGACCGAAGACAGAAGAGGCCTGGTACCCAGCCCCATAATACCGGGAGCAGCGACTAGGACTCGAAAGCGAGAATTGGCATTCTCCACTAAGTCACGGTTTCCAGAGCGCTTGAATGTCGTCCTTGGTTGGCACTATAAGCTCTTCAGATTTAGCATTCTGTTGAGCTGATGAAGATCGTTGTCTCCTCTGTAGGGAAGCCTCTTCCTGGCTTCCCATTATCATCAATTACCATAGTGGCTATGGCTGGCTCGGGCGTGGCATTCTTCACCTTTTTATTTTTGCCCTCAGCCGTAGAGGAACACCTCCTTTTTTTGTTGCTTGTTCTCCGGCCGGGGACTCCGAGAGGAAGCACCTGCACCAGAAGCAGGTCCAATGGCGCCTGTTCAGGTGAAGGCCTCTTGCAACAATCTCGCCGTATCTGTAGGCTTAGCCAAAATATCCTCCTCGGGGACGGTAACAGAGCCCTGCGGAAGACCAGAATTCAACAGAAAGATAAGTTAGCTAATTTTCTTATACGTTACATAAAAACAAGATTAGCTCGAGAATTAACTTACCATGACTTTGGCCTTCTACCCGTATTTGAGGGCCAGTTCTTTCCACCGGCGTGTCTCAGGTGTGGTAATATCCAAAATTTTGGACCAACTGATCCAAGCCTTTGACCCTTGGTGGTGTCCACTGAGTTGCTGAAATAGTCAAAAGAGAAGAATCGGTAACAGCATGAAACAACCTTTAATCAGTGAAGAGACAGACGTTGAACTTACGCGTACAAGTCCATGACTCGGGGAAAGATGGACTTGTGGCCGGATTATGTCCCTGGTGGCAACTACAACAAACCGCTCCTTCCATCCACGGTCGTTGTCATCATCCATACTGGTGAGCGAAGCATCATGACCACGTTTGCTAAAGTTTATTACTCCCCCACGAAAAATCTTGGGGGAGTAAGGATTCATTATGCGGGCCAAGGAGAGGTCTTCCCCCATCTCATGGCATAGCCTCCGCAGACACGCTACTGTCCGCCACACATAGGGGCTCACCTGTGCCAAGTAGACTTGATACCTGTAGCAAAACACCAATATTACGGGGTCAAGTCCCCCGCTCAATGAAAATGGGCCCAAAGTGAAAAGGTACGTGTAAACGTACGTAAAAACCTTCTTAGGGAAGGTTACTCGCTCTGCTAGATCAGGAGCGATGATGTTCAAATCATGGCAACCACATTCCTCATTCACAGTAGGAATGCTAGAAGGACGGATGGAAGAAGGGTACACACCAACAGCCCATGTGCGGGAGTTAGCAGAAGGAAACTTCTCTTCAAAATCCTTGGCTGTACTGAGCCTTCTGGGAATAATGGTGCTCACCGTAGGAGGGGCAACATCATCGGTGCTTTCTTTATTTTTTGAAGAGCTGGAGTTCTTGGAGGAGGAGGCCATGGTTAGCAGAAGGAAGTAAGAATTCTTTGAAGAAGAAGGTTAAAGAAGATTGAAAGCAAGAAAGAGTTGAGTAAGATGAGTTGAGAGAGTTCGAAAGATTGTGAAGTGTAAAAGAAGAAAAATAAGGCGTATAAGTAAAGGAATAGGCGGCTAAATCGTGGCCATGATTACCTCGAGAACCGGCGAAAGTATTGCTAAATCATGGAGTGATGCATGTCTGGGGCATTAAATGCGGAGAGACGTGCGTCTAATCAAGCGTCAGAAACTTTTCAGAGGAGAACAGAAAATTTTCTGCCAAGAAAGGTATCTTCACTAACTTGTCGATGACACAAAGATGTGCCACCGGAAAGCAGAGGGACTATATGTATAGGGTAAAATCAGTTCGTATTAAATACTCGTATAATAGAGCAATGCGTGAAACCGAAGACAGACAAAAAGCGAAACAAGTGGACGCCAAGATCGGGGGCAGCAACTTCGGTTGGCACCGAGAAGACCCCGGAGGGAGTATTGCTAATAAAGACTAACGAATGTCTGTCACCTGATAGCGTTCAATGAAGAATATTCTGCAGCATTAAATACACGGTCCGTTATAAAGAATTTTGGCATTCATAGCCTCCGGTACACATTCATCAATGACCACCATAATTGTCATTTAAGAGGGGCTTTGATCCTAGGACCTTGTTCCCTGGGTGCAGCTATAAATAGTGATTTCAACCGCCATTGTAAGTGACAAGAATTTTATGACAAACTTATGCTACACATTATTCTAAGCTCAATAATACTTTATTTCTTATCTATTGATATTCTTATTATTGCCTTTGGAAGCTCTGCTCCCGGAACTAAGCTATCTACTGTCTTATCTCGATTTCAATGCTAAGTCTTGTATTTTTATTTAATTTATTTATCATTTTGGGATCAAACCGATTCGCTTGTCTATAAACCACGTACAAATTCAATTGTACTATTTTACGGATAAACATAAATAAATAAATAAATAAATAAAAGAAGAAGAAGAAGAAGATTAATCAATCTACTTTATCCTTAATTTGATCAAGGCTTAATTCAGAAGATTAGGAGGCCATATATGCTTGTACTTTTGTTTTGTTTAGGCAATGAAAGATTGCGTGGAAAACAAAGCAACCATAACTATTAGTTACAGTATTACAATATGATTCCATGATTCAAGGGTCCTCTTCCGCCATTAATTCCTTAAACATAGATAACATACCCCAAACTGGTCTACAGCAAGCGTAATTAGGGCAGATACGTGCCCAGCCAGGGAAACATTGTTTAGAAGTCTACAAGTACAAGAAACTTGACAAATGGCCTTTATAGGCTACGAATAGGGAAAAAATAAGAAATAACCTGATGTTCAACTGCTAATTAAAAAATAGCCACAATTTTAAAAGTAATCGAAATTTAGCCATTTTTTCAACTAAAGATAATATTTGAACAAAAATAGCCTCTAAATCTGGAAATACTCCAGTATAATGTGCTGCAGTTCGAATTTTTAACATATTGAGATTCCAACATAATATGCTGGAATTTCATAATGTGTTAGAGGTCCAACATAATATGCTAAAAGTTTATATGCATGAACTCCAAATCTAGCATATTATACTAGTCCTTTGTGTGTTTCAGCTAGCTCCGCATAAAATAGTAGCTATTTTTTTTGCAAATGCTGGTTTATTTTTATTTTATTTTTGCAAATGCTAGCTATTTTTTGATTACTAGTCCGAATTCTACCTAGCCAATATTATTTTCACCTAAAAATATGGAGACCATATATAGAGAGATATAGAGAATGGATCCTTGATTGGGTTTAAGTATAGGAATGGCAGGCCGTGCGGGGCGGTGCGGGTGCGGGACGGCTTCTGTCTGAACCCGCAAAATTTAAACCCGCCCCGCCCCGCCCCGCATAGGAGTTAAACCCGCATTCACCCGCCCCGCACTCCACCCGCGTTTACCCGCCCCGCCCCGCACCCGTAATTTTTTTTAAAAAAAAATTCTTTCTTTTTTAGAAAGCTAGACTTAAATCTGATTTTTTTTTTAACAAAACAATTAACTATATCCAAATTGTTCTTAAATTCCCATCTTTTGCCTCTAAATCTAGTAGTTTTCCTATAGAACAATTAAACTCCACCCTCAAATCCCATAAAAACCGGCAAAAATACATTAAATAAATAAAGACAGACACAAAGTATTTTCCTGTTGATAATTGTGGAAGCAGCATGAAAAAGTGTCTCCATCGAACTTGAACGGTTGAGCCTAACTTTAATTATTACATACAACAATAACACCGATAATTCACTCACCACTTATGAAATAAACTTGAGAAAGTCTGCTTCTATACAGCACTCAGAACTTTAAGTTAATTTATATCATATGATGTAAATAATAATTACAGAATCAGTACTTTTGAGGTAATTATAAGCAAATTTTGTATGATAAATAGTAATAATTGATAACTTGATACAAATGACAATTAACATGATATCATAAGTTAAAATAAACTAACAATGTAAAAATTATTTATATTCGTTTTCTTCTTAAGTACTATTTATTTTTGGCTAAACTTAGGAAAAATAAAGGAAATGTTGAATGTTGCAAACCTGAGAGCAGAAGGCGAAAGAGCAGAAGGAAATGTTGAATGTTGCAACAGGGAACGTCAAATTAAATCCCTACCCGCGACCCGACCCGCCCTGCATATTTTTTTTTAATTTAAAAATTGAATCCGCACCGTCCCGCACCCGCACCGCCCCATTGCCATCCCTATTTAAGTACACTAACAATGTAAAAAAAACAATACTATTAGTTTTAATTTAATTGTTATAACACCTTAATATTTTTTATAAGTTACCAGTAAATGCTTATTACGTTGAATTATCTGCATTTACATTTTAGATCATCTAGTTACATAAATATTTTTACAATATCATTATCAGTGTATGGAACTTAAAACTAAGATGAAGATTGGGAGTATATACAAAACGTTGGTATGACAACTTATTTAAAATTTGTTATATATTCGAAAGCAATGGGTGCCCCAAAAATTCGCCCCGAGAGAGACATGTAACCATCGAGATCACACAAGAAGGTAGAAACAAAACGCCATTCCAAACAAAAACACTTTATCACCATCCCTTTCATGCTGGTACTTAATTCCTGGGCTACCATATTATTTATATCCAAGCCTAACAAAATTATTAGGTGATTTCTTCTCACTTGTTCGAGCTTTAGTGGATAGAGTTACGTGATTTTTGTGTTTGTGAGAGGTAATAGCTCCCCGTGGTTACTACAGCTATAAAAAAAAAAAAAAAAAAAAGAACACAAAAAAATTAAAGGTGACAGCATCCAGATCTTGCCGGGTTTTGACCGGCTTTTGCGATAACTTGTGACATCTTAGGCCCCGTTTGGCCATGAGTTTTGCCAAAATAAATTTGGGATTTATTTTCAAAACTCATGTTTGGCCATAAATTTTGCCCATATTTTGGCCAAATCCCAAATCCCAAATCCCAAATTTCAAATTCCAAAATCAGCTATTGAGCTGATTTTGGGCCAAAATCCCAAAACTTGGTAATTATATACATATTTTTCCAAAATAAAGATGGAAAATATGTTTTGAAAATGTATGTCCAAACACATTTTTATCTTCAAACCAAACTTCACCCAAATCAGATTTTTCAAAATAAATTTGGGATCTATGGCAAAACGCTAGCTTAATTTGCTCCATTAGTTGTGGTTTAACCAAAAAATCAGGTTCCGATTCTTTTCTCATATAACCTGTTTTAGGGTGGGTTTTTGTTGAATTGGTCAATCATAAGAGATAAGCAAGAAAAATTAATTAGTATCCCACACTGATCGGGAATGGTGCCAACACATGGAACCAACCCTAATATATTGTGGTCCTTTGTTTCTTCAAAACTAAGATATGTTCCTACTATTCTGGGAAACAAATGTCAGATCTTATTCTAGTTATTAACGGCAATACATAAATGGATTGCACAAAAAGAAAATGAAAGAAAGGACAAGCACCTCTGACTATGGGATGGGATCCGGTCCAGTAATATATTCTCCAGTACTTTTCAATAGTACTTTTGATACATGCCACGTGTGAAGTTTAAGTTTGAAAGCTCTGGATCTACTTTACTATCCTTTTGTTATGTTTTTTATTTACTTTATTAAATGAATAATGTTTAGGAAAAGTAAAAAGAAAAAGAAAAACGGCAAGACCAATATACTAAACTGCAATTGCTTCTCCTTCCTTCAACTTCCAGCCTCACTTTGATGGACTTTGTCTTCTTTTTCCAAAGCCTATTTCTTCACGCATAGACGCACTAATACTCCTTGAAGACCTCAAGAAAAAAGAAATCACTACATTTTCAAAAATAAAGTTTTCACCAAACTTAAGATTAATAGATTGGTCAATTTATGTAAATTTAGGTCTATATATTGTAGATTATATACGGAAAATTGTTGTTTGTTTGAGAACAGCAGCCTAAACATATTTTGGCCTTCGGCAACAGCAATGGCTTTGCAAAGCTGAGGGGTAGCAATTGCACGGAAGATTTCACCACTTAATGGTTGAAACTTGAAAGGGGTTAATTTCTTTGGTCCAAACAATATCTTGTTCTTTTTTTTAATTAAATAAGTTTTATTTGGGTGAAAATTATTTACCCTCCCCAACTTTGTGTTAAAAATTAAACTCCCCCCTCAACTTTGAACAATAATCATTCTCCCCCCTTTATCCTACACAATAACTTTTTTGCCCTTGAATTTTTAGTTTCCTCCTCAATTCAATACTTTTTTATATGATATTTTTTTTATGGTTTTAGCTATAACTTAAATTATATAATATCTATTATAAATTGTAATTAGAGTTCATTAAAATTATAAGTAGAATAAGTAACAGAATAAGTAATCAGAGTCAATTAAAATTACCTTATCTTTATGATTGTTATTTAATGTAATGCATATTAAATATATATTTAAGTTATATTTTCTTAGCGACGGAGCTAGAAATTCATATAAGAGGATTGAAAAATACCTCTTTTTTTTTATTTCGGATTGAGCTTGTGAGCTAAGATAACTTGGGGGTATTTTTTAATCCTCTAATATGAAAAATTCGGATTGAACTTGTGAGCTAAGAAATTAAAATTTGTGAGCTAAGAGAACAGAGTTCATTAATTTCTTAGCTCACAAGTTCAATCTGAATTTTTCATATAAGAGGATTGAAAAACACCCCAAGTTATCTTAGCTCACAAGTTCAATACGGGGAAAAAAAAGGTTGGGGTATTTTTTAATCCTCTTATATGAATTTCTAGCTCTGTCGCTAAGAAAATATAGCTTAAATATATATATATTTAATATGTATCACATTAAAATAACAATCATAAAAATAAGTTTTAATTGACTCTAATTACTTATTCTACTTATAATTTTCATGAACTCTAATTACAATTTATAATAGGTATTACATAATTTAAGTTATAGCTAAAATCATTAAAAAAAAATATCATATAATAAAAAAAGTATTGAATTGAGGAGGAAATTAAAAGTTCAAGGGCAAAAAAGGCATTGTATAGGATAAAGGGGGGAGAATGATTATTGTTCAAAGTTGATAGGGGAGTTTGATTTTTAACATAAAGTTGGGGGGTAAATGATTTTCACCCGTTTTATTTATGCATAAAGAATTTAAAAATAGTTGAATAAATGTTAACAAACTTGTCGAATCCAAGCCTTTAAATTCTTAGCACACACGTGGCATGTATCAAAAGTACTATTGAAAAGTACTGGAGAATATATTACTGGACCGGATCCCATCCCACTCTCACTATCACTAAGCCGTTGGGAGGATCAATCGTTGATTCACACTTTAAATTCTATATATCGTTTGACAATCTATTGTATTTTTAAAGTCATGAGAGTTCTTTTTTTTCTTTCAGTTTGTTATAGCTCAAAGATTATTTTCCAGGGCTTTGTAATAAATTAGTACCACACGGACAGACCTAAATTAGTACCTTGAAATCCACATCTGTATAGCTTACATGCCGATATTTGAAGAGGAATAGCTTAAAAGAAAGAAAATAATTGATTAACTAAAGAATAATTAAGCTAGAAACATTTAGAAACACAAGATTTGAATAATCCTAAACGATGTTAGCATTTAGGTCAAACTCTATAAAAACTTTCTAGCATGAGAAGCTGGCAATTCTGCATCCATAGATAAAAGAAAAATGTAATTAATACACTAGGGATTGCTAGAAAGCCACGTCCTTAAGAATTAGCATCTAATATATAAATTGATTTGCAATAAACTAATTTGGACCTTAACATGATCATCATATTATATAGTTAGGCAACGGATATAATAGTCAATTATCATCTTCGTGCATATTTCAGATAAGTACTTTCAAAGATTTGGAGAAGTCTTAAAGCAAATAAAAAGAATTCCATTAAGCTGACCGTTGCCTAACTTATTCTTCGTGCATATTTCAGATAAGTACTCTCTAAATTATAATATATAGTACTAGTATTCAACATTTATTCGTTTATCTACTTTGAAACCAATCAGGTCAGGCCGAAGTGTACCAGTTTCATTTCATGGTGCGTGTTGGAACAAAAGAAACATGGACCCATATAGCAATATACCAACCAAACCCTAATCCCAAGGTTTAGTTTTTTCTTTTTTCTAATCGCAGGGTTTAGAATGTGTCAACTCTTCGGTTAATAAACTAAACCAAAGTTTGGTTAAATTTGTTGCTTAATAGAGGGCAGCCAAGTGTATGGTTTGGCAAGGATTTGATTTGCTGTGGTGGCACTAAAGATTTTTCCTTATGGTGGCTATTACGAAAGTTGACTGTTTAAGCCAATGGAATGGTTCAGTTTTTGAAAGGATAATTGTTGAGCTATTTCCTAAAAAGGAAAGGTTTTCTTTAAATAGCTATTGACTTTTATATTTTTGTCGAAAAGGGAAATGACACTATGTCGGTCTTTTCTCCTTTTTTCGGTTTTTCTTTTCCCTAAGCAATAAGTAGGCTTTTCTATGAAAGAGAGAATAGTTAAATTTTGGAGGTCTTTTGTTGAAAGCAAATTTCTCCGCCCTCATGGTCAAGACTCAAGAGTGTCAATAATGCATTTTAAGAGGGTGTTGGATTGGCTTTAAGCTTCGCAAATCAGCTTTTAAGCTCTTTTTAGCTTTTTTCAGTGTTTGAAAAAGTCAGAAAAGTGCTTAAAATAAATTAAAAACTGCTTAAAACAAGCCAAAAGCAATAAGCTGGACAGCCCCAACTTATTGCTTTTTGGCTTAAAAGTTATTTCTGCCGAAAAGCCACTTTTTTTAAGCCAATCCAAACGGGCTCTACAATCTTTGAGTAAATATTATAGGACTGTTCAAAATCAAATCATAACCGTTAACTGAATCGCAAAAATGGTTTATTGGTATCAGATTATTGGGGTAATGGTTGGTGTAGGCATATAACTTTTGTTAAAATTAAATCCATAAAATAATTTGGATTATATTTTAAATTCAAGATATATTGGTCCAAATAAATATTATGGGCTAATATAATGGAATTATATAAATAAGCCCAATATATATGGGTTAAATAAATAAGTCTTAATCCATTGGGCTAGCCCATTTAATTGGGCTAAAGTGATGAGCCCACTTCATTAAGCCCAAGATGGCATCTTCCTAGAGGCCCAGTTTGGTGCCACGTGTCAAATGATGTGGCAAGCCAAGTCAAGCCGAAGAGCCAATAGGACCATGCCACGTGTCAAAATGACAAGGCATGCCCAGTCACACTAAAAGGCCAATGAAACCGCGCCATGTGTGCAAGTGACATGTTCTGGCCAATCAAATGCGGCCATGTCACACTTTAATTTGATTGGTCGGAAAGAGTTTGTCCTTATCACAACTTCTCCCTTCCACAACTATAAATAGGGGTCTTCATAACTCAGAAAAGGGACAAGAAGTTATAACAAGAAGCGGGAAAGAGCTCGTGGATCAAACACTGCAAATTCCTCCACAAGTTTCAAGCTTCAAGCAATCAAGTTTCAATCTTCAAGCAATCAAGTTCAAGCTCAAGAACGAAGAACAAATCAAGTTCAAGCTCAAGAACGAAGAACGAATCAAGGTCAAGTTCAAGCAATCAAGCTAAAGCTCAAGAACAAGATCATCGTTCGTGGCGACAACTACATATTCAAGATCAAGCTCAAAGGCCCTTGAATTTATTTACTATTGAAAACAAGAATCAGAGGATTCATAGAGATTGTAACACTCAAATATTCGAAATAAAATACTACGATTGTTGCGATATTTTTCGGTCTTGATTTTATTTTCTCGAACCAAATTTATTGCCTACAAATTCTGGCACGCCCAGTGGGACAATCTCTACCTCTCATCTCAACTTTTCAATCACCAAAGTTCAAGAACATTGAAATGGCTTCAAAGAAAATCAACTCCGTTTCGACTTCCACCAAAGCTGCTAACTCCAGGTTCTATGCTGATGTGGAAAGCATCCTCGACGTTACCTTTGGAAGCTTCGGACCAGTTACGAGGAGCAAAGCAAGCTCTTTAGGACAACAAGCACCCCAAGTGCCGTCCGCGTCAACCCCTGTTTTCGGATCTTCATCCTCAAAAGGAGCAAGATCTTCCACAAACGCATCTGAAGGAGGAAGCGATGTTGCTGAAAAGATCAAGAAAACTCTTGCTCTGCTTGACCTCTCCGGATCCAAGCACTCTGCTATGAAGGAAGATGATGATGCTTCAAGTGATGGATCCTCCCCACTTACACCACATAGCGTGAGCCGATCAAGGATCAATCTGTGTGAAAATCCATGCTACTCTCCATCGTCCACGACAATCATGCAAGCTATGGTGACAAATACTTCATCCGTAGAGGAGCAGTTGGCAAACTTGACGGAAGCAATTGCTGGCTTGACCAAATGCATGCAAAATCAAGAGGCTAGAATTGATAAGCTAACAGACAGGGTGGGAATCTTGATGGAAGAAGAATCCACCCATGCACCCGGCAAGCTCCCAGAAGTTCTAGAGAGTGACCCTCCTCCAAGACAAGCAGCATCCACTAAGGCTATCTCTGTTTCATCTGAAGGAATGATTCCAATCGATCAACTGAAGGAGTTCATTGAAGGAATCATTAAGAACAAATATGAAGTTGCTGCCAAATCCTCCCTTACGTATGCAAAGCCGTACAGTTCAAGGGTCGATATGTTGAAGATGCCTTCTGGCTATCAACCTTCAAAGTTTCAACAGTTTGATGGTAAAGGTAACCCAAAGCAACATGTGGCTCACTTCGTGGAGACGTGCAACAATGCTGGGACTTATGGAGATTACCTCATCAAGCAATTTGTCCGCTCGCTAAAAGGAAATGCTTTTGACTGGTACACAGACCTCAAGGCTGGATCTATCGATAGTTGGGATCAGCTAGAGCAAGAATTCCTCAATCGCTTTTATAGTATGAGACATACTGTGAGTATAATAGAACTTACAAATACTCGTCAACGAAAGGGGGAACCAGTTATCGACTTTATCAATCGTTGGAGGAATGCAAGCCTCAACTGCAAAGACAGGCTTAGTGAAGCTTCAGGCATAGAGATGTGCATCCAAGGCATGCATTGGGGATTGCGCTACATCTTGCAAGGTATCAAGCCTTGCACATTTGAAGAACTTGCAACTCGTGCCCATGACATGGAATTGAGCATGGCCTCCGCTGGAAATGAAAGGCTGCCCATCTATGAACCTCGCAAAGCAAATGACAAGCAAGAAGTCAGGAAGTGGGGCAAGTTCGTACCCAAGTCTGAAAGCAAAGAAGCTATGAATGTCAACACATCACCTATGAAGTTCACGACGAAGGTGAGCAAGAAGCAGAGTATGAAATCCACTTCTTTTCACGATAAGCCAAGTGGAAAGTTGAGTTTAAAAGAAATGCAAGAGAAAGAGTACCCATTTCTAGATTCCGATGTGCCAGCTATCTTTGAAGAACTCCTTGAGTTAAATCTCATTGAGCTTCCAGAGATGAAGCGGCCAAATGAAGCTGGGAAAACAAATGACCCAAACTACTGCAAATATCACCGACTTGTAAGCCACCCTCTGGAGAAGTGCTTTGTCTTCAAGGACAAAGTCATGGACTTGGCTCGCGAAAAGAAGATCGTGCTTGAAGATGAGAGAGCAAGCGCAAACCAAGTCTCTATCACCTTTGGCTCATTTAGTCCGGATGAATTATGCGGTGTTAAAGAAAGTAAAAATGAAGAATTACTGGAGAAGGACAAAGTTGAAGACGATCAACCTGATGATGATGAAGGTTGGACGTTGGTGACTCGTCGTAGGCGCCACAAAAGGAGCCCACGAAAAGAATCAGTGGAACAACCAACAAGGAAGATGATGGTAAAAAGACCAACGAAAAAGAATCCAGTTAGGCATTTGAAGAAAGCAAAAGTGGAGATGTACCACCCTCAAAAGCCACGAAATCCAGTGACCTTGGAGGAGTTTTTACCAAGTTGGTTCCGCATGAAGATTTCCCATGAGGGCATTGATGCCTCTTGTTGCCACGCTGACAAAGGGGAAGAAAAGAGTGATGACCTACCGTTGGAACCATCTTCGGAAAAACCTATCGAGTCCACTCCTCAAGAAGTTAATGCTTGTGAGGAAAATGTCACATTCACAAATGACGATCTTTTGCTAGGTGACACTCCTCATGACCGCCCATTGTACCTAGTTGGCTATATGCGCGATGAAAGGGTAAATCGGATTTTGGTTGATGGAGGATCCTCAGTGAACATTTTGCGAATCCACACTGTGAAAGAACTTGGTATTCCCATGAACGAACTCTCAGAAAGTCGTGTGATGATCCAAGGATTCAACCAAGGGGGGCAAAGAGCCATAGGCGCGATCAGGCTGGGAATCACTATTGAAGATATGCAATCAAGTGCATGGCTGCATGTGATCGACGCGAAGACTTCATACAATGTTTTTGCTTGGGAGGCCTTGGATACATGAGAATAAAGTGTTCCATCTACCTACCATCAAAGTTTAAAAACTACTACGAGGGTGAAGTCGAGAAGNTTGTGTTTGGCGCTAGTCTTCTCAATTCAAAAGTTGAAGCACTACTTTCAAGCTCATGTTGTCCGTCTTGTTTCTAAGGCAAATCCCATTAAGTTCGTGATGTTAAAACCTGTTCTTAGCGATCGACTAGCGAGATGGTACCTCCAATTTCAACAATTCGAGATTTTGTACATCCCTCAAAAGGCTATAAAAGGACAAGTATTGGCAGACTTCTTGGCAGATCATCCGATACCTGATGACTGGGAGTTAACTGACGAACTAGCTGATGAGGACGCAATGGTCGTTGAAGTTCAACCTCCATGGAAGATGTACTTTGATGGTGCTGCACATCGTGGAAGAGCTGGTGCTGGTGTAGTATTTGTCACTTCCCAAGGTGTAGTCTTGCCCTACTCCTTCACCTTGACACAACTCTGTTCCAACAATGTTGCTGAGTATCAAGCATTAATACTTGGTCTTGAAATGGCCGTTAATATGAAGCAACTAAAATTGCAAGTCTTTGGTGACTCCCAGTTAGTGGTCAATCAGCTCTTAGGTAGTTACGAGGTCAAGAAGCCTGAACTACACCCATATCATGATTACGCTAAAAAATTAATGGGGTGGCTTGGTGATGTGACTATTCAGCATGTGCCAAGGAAAGAAAACAAGAAGGCGGATGCCTTAGCTGCCCTAGCTTCATCGTTAATCCTGTCTGATCAAGTGCAAGTTACTGTCTGCTAAAAATGGGTAGTACCGCTGCCAAATGAGGCCGAAGGTGAAGAAAATGAACGTAAGCATCTTGTCGCTGTTTCTGAAGTTGGGAAAGAAGAATGGCGACAACCCATTATCGACTACTTATGCTATAGGATACTTCCAGAAAATCCGAGGAGAAGGACTGAAATCCATCGCTGTGCACCTCGCTTCCCTTACTACAAATATACTCTATACAGAAGGTCATTCGAGGGAATACTTTTGCGATGCTTAGGGGAAGAAGAAGCACTCCAAGCTTTGCAAGAGGCACATTCTGGAGTATGTGGGTCATACCAGTCTGCACCAAAGCTCCACTTCCATATAAAAAGGATGGGATATTATTGGCCAACGATGGTATAAGATTGCTTGGACTGCACTCGAAGATGCAAGGCTTGTCAATTCCATGCGAATTTTATTCACCAACATCCTGAAGTGTTGCACCCGACTGTTGCATCCTGGCCATTTGACGCTTGGGGATTGGATGTTGTTGGACCACTACCAAAGTCCTCTGGTGGGCACCTATACATCTTGGATGCAACTGACTACTTCTCAAAATGGGCTGAAGCTGTTGCTCTTAAGGAAGTAAAGAAGGAAAATGTTGCAAGTTTCATCCGAGTAAACATTATCTATCGTTTGGCATTCCTCGTTACAGAATAACGGATAATGGAAAGTCATTCGATAATAGGTTGATGAACAAGATTTGTGATCTCTTTGGCTTCAAGCAACGTAACTCTTCGATGTACAATGCTGCTGCCAATGGTCTAGCTGAGGCATTCAACAAGACTCTATGCAACTTGTTAAAGAAAGTCGTTTCCAAATCCAAACGAGATTGGAATGACCATATGGAAGAAGCTCTATGGGCATATAGGATGACTCACCGTACGCCAACACAGGCGACTCCTTATTCACTCATTTATGGAGTCGAAGCCGTCTTGCCACTTGAGCGTCAAATACCTTCGTTAAGACTGGCTATTCAAGAAGGGATCACTGATGAAGAAAATACTCGACTTCGATTAGTAGAGTTGGAGGCTCTCGATGAGAAGAGGTTGGAAGCTCAACAGAGTCTTGAATGTTATCAAGCTCGATTATCTCGCGCCTTCAATAAAAGAGTTCGCCCGAGATCCTTTCAAGTAGAAGATCAAGTCCTTGCCATATGAAGACCCATAATTACTTCCCATAAACCTGTAGGGAAGTTTACTTCAAAATGGGATGGGCCATATGTCGTACAAGAAGCTTACTCAAGTGGGGCTTACAAGTTGGTTGATGTAGATGGCATGAGAATCGGCCGTATCAATGGCAAGTTTTTAAAGAAGTATTATCCTTGACGCACGAGCCTAAACTGCAAGTTATAACGCTCCTCAACGCACGAGCCTAAACTGCAAGTTATAATGCTCCTCGACGTACGAGCCTAAACTGCAAGTCATGACACTCCTTGACGCACGAGCCTAAACTGCATGTTGCTACACTCCTGGCCCGCATGAGTCTAAACTGTGTACGGCCCCTGCAAAAAAAAAGAGTCCGCTAGGTTGAAAACTTCGAAAGAGGCGGCCTAGGCAAAAGTTAGGACGTAAAAAAAAAAATCTACCCAGTCTGAACTACGGTATGACTTGATCCTCTTCACTGAGGTACGTAGGCAGCTTAGAGTTTCATTCTAAGTTCAGTCGCATAAGTTCAAAAGATACATATTGCCCCAATTGTTGTCCGAGTGAAGTATGGAGGAATGTAAAATCAAGCTGAAATGTCATCCTCCTATTGAACTTTGATCTCATTTGATTTAAAAGGGGAAAGCTTCCATGGTAAATTGGTGTCTTCAATGGAATGATTATAGTCTTTTAGGAGGCTACCAAGTATTTGCAATGAAGCCTGGTGATTCGTTATGTCTTCAAGTTCGCCAAACCTTCAAATTTTTGGTCTTCAAGTTGAAGTCTGCAAATCCGCCAGCTTTAAGTTAGTGTATTCAAGCCCTCCAAGTCCATCGGCTTCAAGTTGAAGTCCTTAAGTCACCAGAATTCAAGTTGAGTTGTTTAAGCCCTCGAAGTCTCCAAGTTGAAATCCTCAAGTCCGTCAGTCTTCAAGTTGAAGTCTTCGCGTTCGCCACCCTTCAAGTTGAGATATCTAAGCCCTCCAGGTCTCCAAGTTGAGGTCCTCAAACGTGTCGGTATTCAAGTGGAAGTATTTGAGCCCTCAAATTTTTCAGATTGAAACATCAAAGTCCGCCGAATCTTCAAGTTTGTCGATCTTCAAGTTGAAGTCTGCAAAGTCTGCCGAAACTTCAAAGTTTTGAAGTGTTCAACTCGACGCCATCAAATCCATGAAGTCTTCGAGTCGAAACTTTATAACTTTCCAATCTTAAGGTGGACATATAAGTCCCTTTGCACCTTAAGTCAGCTTCTTCGTGGGTTTGTCCTTAAAAGGAACTATAACTTTCCAATCTTAAGGTGGACATATGAGCCGCTTTGCACCTTAAATTGGCCTCTTCGTGGGTTTGTCCTTAAAAGGAACTATAATTTTCCAATCTTAAGGTGGACATATAAGTCCCTTTGCACCTTAAGTTGGCCTCTTCGTGGGTTTGTCCTTAAAAGGAACTATAACTTTTCAATCTTAAGGTGGACATATGAGTCCCTCTGCACCTTAAGTTGGCCTCTCCGGTAGTCGGGTCATTTTGAGAGTAATCTCTCCAATAGTCAGGCCACATTGTGAGTAATCTCTCCGGTAGTCGGGCCATAAAAGTAATCTCTCCGATATTCAGGCAGGGATGGGTACCATCCCCTTACACCCTAAGACCGTCTTCTTCATGTGTGGATCATCTTGTTGAACAAGAACATATCTTTCTCGCTTGATTTAAAAAAAAGAAAAAAGACAACAAAACAAGAAAAGAAGAAGAAGAAATTACCTTCGCGTTAATGCCTCTGGTCGTCAAAGAAACGAATTCAAGGGCAGCTTGAAGATGCCGAAAGATGATTGATGCTCAAAATACATGAGAATGTGGCTATTTATAGATTTCTCAAGGCAGCACATTAAGTGGCTTTGCCGATGTGGGATGACCGTAATTAAAGACCAAAAAGGATACATACGGTAAAAAATCATTCTACTATTTGGACAAGGACACTGTGAGGCGGTGCAATTATTCCATGCTATTAGACTGGTTGTAGGATTCTAATATACAAATCTGAGGTGCACTTGACTCACGTGAAAATAGGTGCAAGACTCTTTAGACTTTTGCTAGCAGTTAATTCAGCAACTGCCACAAGAAAAGGAAAATTCATTCACGCATTAATTTAAACCAATTTCACATTTTCAAGAGGCATTTCAAGAGGTGTATGGACAAATATGTATCCCATTGTATTGTAT
The DNA here is from genome assembly GCF_001879085.1 of Nicotiana attenuata. Taxonomy (NCBI): domain Eukaryota; kingdom Viridiplantae; phylum Streptophyta; class Magnoliopsida; order Solanales; family Solanaceae; genus Nicotiana; species Nicotiana attenuata. Next base: position 950,730 of record NW_017670234.1, read on the forward strand.
ACGCATATAAAGGATATATGTGTATGTGCGTTATACTTCAAAACTTGTCACGGATGTAAGGTGATGACATACCTCGGCAAAATTTGAAGTAGGGGGCATTTGTAGGCATATAAATTTTATTAAAATTAAATCCATAAAATAATTTGGATTATATTTTAAATTCAAGATATATTGGTCCAAATAAATATTATGGGCTAATATAATGGAATTATATAAATAAGCCCAATATATATGGGTTAAATAAATAAGTCTTAATCCATTGGGCTAGCCCATTTAATTGGGCTAAAGTGATGAACCCACTTCATTAAGCCCAAGATGGCATCTTCCTAGAGGCCCAGTTTGGTGCCACGTGTCAAATGATGTGGCAAGCCAAGTCAAGCCGAAGAGCCAATAGGACCATGCCACGTGTCAAAATGACAAGGCATGCCCAGTCACACTGAAAGGCCAATGAAACAGCGCCACGTGTGCAAGTGACATGTTCTGGCCAATCAAATACGGCCATGTCACTCTTTAATTTGATTGGTCGGAAAGAGTTTGTTCTTATCACAACTTCTCCCTTCCACAACTATAAATAGGGGTCTTCATAACTCAGAAAAGGGACAAGAAGTTATAACAAGAAGCGGGAAAGAGCTCGTGGATCAAACACTGCAAATTCCTCCACAAGTTTGAAGCTTCAAGCAATCAAGTTTCAATCTTCAAGCAATCAAGTTCAAGCTCAAGAACGAAGAACAAATCAAGTTCAAGCTCAAGAACGAAGAACGAATCAAGGTCAAGTTCAAGCAATCAAGCTAAAGCTCAAGAACAAGATCATCGTTCGTGGCGACAACTACATATTCAAGATCAAGCTCAAAGGCCCTTGAATTTATTTACTATTGAAAACAAGAATCAGAGGATTCATAGAGATTGTAACACTCAAATATTCGAAATAAAATACTACGATTGTTGCGATATTTTTCGGTCTTGATTTTATTTTCTCGACGCAAATTTATTGTCTACAGTTTGTGAACGGGTTGAAATTCTATAATTAACGGCTTACCGATTTGGGGCGTATTATTCAATTTCCTAATCGGATAAACTGTTAACTCATTAAGAATTTTTATATTTATACTTTTACCCCTATGTATATAAAATAATATTTATTGGTCAGTCTAAGGTATATGGAACCCGTTATGATCTGGTAACAGATGTAGACTTTGATGTAGGATTGGATTCAAGTTAGTTTAAGTATAGTACTACTTGTCTGCTACTTCCATATATACAAGTATATGATTTAAGCTAAAGGTGATTGATAATCTCGTTGCCCAAATACTACACCCACTCCAGCTTTGAACGAATTTGATTTGCAAAGACAAAGCAAAATCAAGAAATTTTTACCTTACTCAGTTAGTTAAGCTTTGAAGAGTGCCTTTATTGGGGTTCAATTTCTATTTTCTAGTTTTACTCGGATAGTTCAGTTTTCAACACACAAGGCTTCATTTACTTCATCCAGAATCATTGCAAAGACAAAGCAGATGTGATGCTTTAATCCAAATTTTTCTTTAATCGCTAATCCGATAAGTCGCCCGATAATCGCTAATCCAACACAAATTCACCTGATGTCTTATTGGTCGACCAGCGGACTACTATATTTATAACCAGTTAACGGATAAGCGAAGTCGTTAGCGTAAATATCTGCCCAATTCGCTCGATAAGCACCCCTAAAATACTGTATATGTGCTGAAATATAATAGTAACAACCTGGGGCGACTCAACGATAATGATGGCCTTAAGCCAAATTTTAAGAGTAGACCTTAAATTTCATAAATAAAATTTATATGTTTTTATTTGATTGATTTGTTTTATTTTTGCAAAGATGGAGTATAGACCCTATACGTATCTTTACTATCTACTCTGTATCCTGCTAGCTCCCACCATTGAAGGTGTCTGAACTCTACTCACTAAAGTTTCGGCAATATTAATATTCATGGTTAATATAATATTTTTATAAATTCTCACCCTCTAATGATCTCAATCTTGCTAAGTATATATTAAAATATAATCATATATTTGAAATAGTCCAAGTCTATTTTGAATTTAAAAAGTGTCTCGGTTTACTCTTTATAAAAAATATCAACTCTAAAAGATAGTACAAGAGACTTTATTTTTACTATTTTCAATAACGTCATTAAATTGTTCTTTTTTACATATTGCTTATTTATTTTGAATTTAAGTATTTCTCTAAATAATATGAGCTCTATCACTTTTCGGGAAAAAAAACATAAATCTAGTATTTGTGAGAAAGCACGGGAGAAAAATATATTTTTAATATTCTGATCAAGTATAATAAAATGAGCCCTATTTATACAATACCTATCCTACTCCTATTCTCTGTGGGACTAGGACTAATTCATATTATTTACATAACTTTCTACCACACTCCCTCAAGTCGGTGCATACAAATCATATGTACAGAGCTTGTTACATATGTAACTAATACGAGGACTAGTAAGGGAATTGGTGAAAATATCTGTAAGCTGATCATTCGACTTCATAGACTTTGTAATAATATCTCCTGATAGTATCTTTTCTCTGACGAAGTAACAGTCAATCTGTTTAGTTCTCTTATAGAACACCGGATTTGATGCAATATGAAGGGCAGCTTGATTATCACACACAAGTTTCATCTCCTGATCTCACCAAATTTCAACTCCTTGAGCAACTGTTTGATCCAAACTAGCTCACATGTTGTCATAGCTTTTACTCGATATTCTGCTTTTGCGCTAGACCAAGCAACCGCATTCTGTTTCTTGCTCTTCCAAGATACCGAATTAATTACCTCATACTAAAACACAATATCTAGACGTAGAACGTCTATCAGAAGGTGATCTTGCCCAAGCAACATCTGAGTACCCAACGATCTGCTCATGACTTCGATCCTCAAACAATAATCCTTTGTCAGGAGCTGATTTTATATATCGAAGAATGCGGACAACTGCATTCCTATCAGTATCATAGTAAGAATCTATAAACTGACTCACAATATTCACAGGAAAGGAAATGTCAGATCTAGTCATTATGAGGTAATTTAATTTACCAACCAGTCGCCTATATCTTGCAGGATCACTAAGCAGCTCTCCCTGTCCTGACAGAAGTTTAGAATTCGGATCCATAGGAGTATCAACAGGTCAACAACCTGTCATTCGTGTCTCCTCAAGAATGTCCAACACATACTTCCTTTGTGAGATCACAATACCTGAGCTAGATTGAGCGACCTCAATACCTAAAAAATACTTTAATCTACCCAGATCCTGAGTCTGAAAGTGCTGAAAGAGATGGTTCTTCAACCAGTAATACCATCCTGATCAATGTCGTTAATAACAATATTGTCAACATAAACCACCAGATAAATACAGAGATTAGAAGCAGAATGCCGATAAAACACAGAGTGATCAGCTTCACTAATAGTCATGCCAAACTCCTGAATAATTGTGTTGAACTTACCAAAATAGGCTCGAGGAGACTGCCTTAGACCATAGAGGGATCGGCACAACTGACATACAAGGCCACTAGACTTCCCCTGAGCAACAAAATCAGGTGGTTGCTCCATATAAACCTCATCCTCAAGGTCACCATGAAGAAAAACATTCTTAATGTCCAACTGATAGAGAGGCCATATGGCGAACAACAACCATGGATAGAAAAAGATGGACTGGTGCTATTTTAGCCATAGGAGAGAAAGTATCACTATAATGGAGCTCAAATATCTGAGTATACCATTTGCAATAAGACGAGCCTTAAGTCGATCAACCTGCAATGTGGACCAACTTTAATAGCATACACCCAACGAAAACCAATAGTAGATTTACCTGAAGGAAGAGGAACAAGCTCTCAAGGACCACTCGTATGTAAAGCATATATGTCGTCAATCATAGCTTGTCGCCATCCTGGATGAGACAGTGCTTCACTTATAGACTTAGAGATGGAAATAGAGGACAAAGATGATACAAATGCATAATGGGATGATGACAGATGATGATAACTTAAGCCAACATAATGGGTATTACAATTAAGTATGGACTGTATAACTTTTCGAAGTGTAATTGATTGACTAGGAGGAGGCAAGTCCGCAGTAAGAGCAGGGTTAGGTACAAGGCGTGAATCAACTGTGCCTGATGTTAGGCGTGGACGACAATGATAAGTCATGAGTGGTAGAGCTGTAGGTGGTGGAGCTGGAATGGGAGTTGTAGGTGGTGGAGCTAGAATTGGAGCTGTAGGTAGAGGAGATAGAACTGGATCTGTAGGTGGTGGAGATAGAACCGGAGCTGTGGAGGAACGTGAATGTGAAATAGTGAATGAATCTCCAAAAGATAGAAGATATTTAAGTAATCACCTGGACATGTGAAGTATGATTGGGTTCCAAAGAAGGTAACATCAGCAGACATAAGGTACCTCTGGAGGTTAGGTTAATAGCATCAATATCCCTTTTTCATTCTTGAGTAACCCAGAAATATGCATTTAAGAGAACGAGGAGCTAACTTATCTTTTCCCGGAGTAAGGTTAGGAACCAAATACGTGCTCCTAAAGATACAGGGTGGAAGAGAGAACAAATGTGAGTGGGTAAACAAGACAGAGAATGAAACTTGATTCTGGATAGCTAAGGGTGTCATACAATTAATAAAATAACAAGATGTGAGAACTGCATCCCCCCAAAAATACAACGAATGATGAGATTGTATAGTAGGGTACGAGCAGTTCCATTTGCTGAGATATGTATGGAAAAAATGTTTGATGAATGATTCCATGAGAGTTCATAAACTACTGAAATGGGGAAGACAAGTACTCTAGGGCATTATCACTACGAAATGTGTGGATAGAAACCCCAAATTGATTTTGAATTTCAGTGTAGAAGGTCTAGAAAATAGAAAATAGCTCGGATTGATTTTTCATCAAAATTATCCAAGTGAACCTAAAATAATCATCATTAAAACTAACGAAGTAACGGAATCCCAAGGTAGAACTGACCCGACTAGGGCCCCAAACATTTGAATGGACTTAAGTGAAAGGTGACTCTACTCGATTATCAGAACACCTGGGAAAATAGGATAGTATGCTTACCGAGCTGACATGACTCACACTCTAGAGTGAACAAGTGAGATAATCCAGGTACTATTTTCTGAAGTTTTGACAAACTAGATGTCCCAACAATTTATGTAATAAATCTGGTGAATTAGTAACATGACAAGTTGTTGAACAAAGACACAATGTGAGTCCAAGTAATTTGCAAGTATAAGATAATAAAGTCCATTTGATTCACGTCTGGTACTAATGATCCGCCCCGTACTGCGTTCTTGTATAAAAACAAGGTCATCAAGAAATAAAATAGAGCATTTAAGTGATTTGGCTAAGCGACTAATGGATATGAGATTAGAAGGGCTTCCGGGAACATAAAGAACTGAATCTAAAGGTAAGGAAGGAAGTGGACTTGCTTGACCAATTCCAGTTGCCACGGTTTGAGACCCGTTGGTCATTATGTCTGTTGGAAGAGATTGAGAATATGAAATAGTAGTGAAAAAAGATTTGTTACCAGACCCAAGAATCAGAGGATGAAGATTGGGAGACACAAATCACGCTATTACCTTTTTGAAAAACGGAAGTTATTTCTGAAGATATTTGTTCATGCTTTGTACTGAAGGAACTCAATATAATTCGATAGAGAAACCATCCAACTATTCATAGTATTGGATCCCATTTCGCTACAATCAATTTCTCAAATTCTTGACTAAAACTAAATAATATACGAAAAACACTGTTCACAATAGGGGGAAGTATTGTTCACATCGGAATCACTATTCACGTTGGAAAAAGTGCACTGTTCGTGCCGAATAAAATAAAAGTTGTTGGAATTAGATGTAACTTATATGAGTAGGCTCAGAATTGCAGGGGCAACACACTGTCCAAAAGAAGTTTTGTCAAAATCTGGCGGGAAATATCCTTACGCGCCCGTGCGTGGACGTCGGAATTTCGCCAAAAAAATTCTTCCAGATGCGCATGAGGGCGCGTGGATGATCTTTTGCCAGAGATTTTTGTAAGGGTCGGTCGCCGGAGGCTTATCTACTTCGTTGTGGTGTTGGTTTTTACGCAACACTGACGGATACTATTCTTCTTCTAGACAGACCTATTTTTGTCGGAAAAAGCGCTTCCGATTGATTGATTTCTCTTTCTGGAGTCATTGGATTTATACACAATGATAAATTTCTCACGGTTGCTCTGATACCATGTGAGAAAACACAGGAGAAAATATATTATTAATATTCTCTTCAAGTATAATACAATGAGCCTTATTTATACAATACATATCCTATTCATATTCTATGTGGGACTAGGACTAATTCATATTATTTACATAACTATATTATAATATCTTTTTAATAATAATAATTCTACAGTATATGTGTAATACTAAATAAAGCAAAATCTGGGGCCTTCAATTTGGGGTTTGGAGGGGGGAGGGGAGGGGGAAGAAGGGGATAAAACAATTGCATTAGTGGCCTCCCCTAGAGTCGACACTGATCACAATTAAAGCTAGATACTGCAAATATATTAGAAAAGTTTCAGCACATAAACCAATAGCTAGGAGTAACTATTAAAAATTAAAAGGCTGAAAATTTGCTCCTTGGACTTGAATTGATATGGGAGAGTTTAGCTAATTACTAGCTTATTCATGAATCAGTAGAGGGTAGATATTAATATGCTTCCAATAAGATCCTCAGAAGAAAAACTTCTAATAGCCCTAAAGTAGTAAGGGCAGAATCCATAATTCAAGAAGAGTATTTCTGATCTATTAAAATTTCTCACCATAATAACAAGGAAATTAGGAAGACATGGAATGCTGTAGTAATGTTTTTTTGTATGTATATACAACCAGTTCAAGATGAGTCCATAAGATTATGTCTTTAATTAGATGAATCCTTGACCAAAATCCCATTCACTATGAATCATGTTAGTAACTTTATGACTTCTGGATGTACCTTTTCATGATCTCTCTTAATGTCTGTTTAGCTAAGCTCCTCTAAAGTTAAAAACACTTTTGTTTTCACAGTTAAAGTGTTTGGCCAAGTTTTAGCAGAAAAATAAAGTGCTTTTGAGTAGAAGTAAAAGCAGTTTTGGACAAGCAGAAAAAAGTATTTTCTCCCCAGAAATAATTGTTTGAAAAGCACTTTTGAGAAAAATACACTTAGAAGCACATTTTAAAAGCTTGGTCAAACACTAATTGCTACTCGAAAGTATTTTCCAAATTAATTAGCGAAACACAAACTGTTTCTCGCGAAAATTACTTTTGAGAAAAAACACTTCTCACTTATTGCCCAAACTAGGATACTTTATTAGAGTCATGTCATAAACTCTATTTGATGTTAGCATGTGTAAGCTACTTAGCTAGTGGCTCAGACCAAGTGCAAACAACTTTTTTTCTTCTTCTTCTTCTTTTTGTCAGACTGATGTTGTGTTCCGGCCAATTTGTATGTAGTGATAAAACTAGGAATTTCCATCGGGGGGGTAAAAATCAATAGACTAAACTGGAACGATTACTATGCGATCCGTTTCACTTATTTGAAATAACTAAACTTTATCTTTCAAGTAATGAATTACTTTTCCGTTTTCTAGGCCAAAAAAATAAAAACAATATTATATCATACTAGGATTTGGATATCCCACTTACAATGTTTGGGCCCCTGATGCCATTCATAAGTTTTTTCTTATATCAATGAGACTCAACAGTTTATATATAACTGAAGTCCTATTTGCTCAATCAAATTCGTGCCCTACTTGTTCCACATAATTTTTTCAAAGAAATTAATTCTATCTTCTAGCTTGCACCGCCGCTGCTTGCATGCATATTAATTATTCCATAAAGTATTTGTTGTCTATCGGAAACAGTTCTCTACTCCTCCGGAATAGGGATAAGGTTTGCGTACACACTATCCTCGTCAGACCCCACTTGTGGGATTCCACTGGGTTGTTGCTGTTGTTGTAGAGTATTTGTTGTTGTCTTTTCCATTAGTATTAGTATCATCCAAGAGCTAACAACATGAAGAATCTATGAAATGCTGGATTGAATAAATCTTGATTGTATTGCCTTGCCCACTTGAATTATTAATAAAATAAAAATAAATCTTTGATTGTGTATATGGGGTTAAAATGGTCATTTCTACTTGGATAAATGGAATAAGCTAATTTCAGGTAGCTGATGTAAAGCTTATGTAATCTTCTTTGGTTGTATGTTACATAAAGACAGCTGTTTTCACAAGCTCAGGAATTGTTTTAAATAAAGAGGGCTAGTTTGGGAATAATATATGTGAGATAGATACACATATAAAACAGCCTTAATCTTTTAACAACTTATTATACTATTAAGTTATATGTTGGATGGTTCTGTTATACAGTTGAAACAACCTTGAAAGCAACAGTTGAAACCTTCAACTGTTTCTCACAACAGAAATTCCAAATTTCAATAAATTAGAGAAATCTGACTTTAGTTAAAAGCCTTATATTAATGACAAAAGAAATTGACAAATTTCATGTGCATGATTTTAGGGATGAAGTGTATTTGGTCAAATATAAAAGGAGAATGGATTTATAGCAGGAGCCAAGAAATGTTCAAGAGTAGGCCATAAACCAACCTCTCCAGTTCCTTAGAGACCACGTTTCTATCTCTCTTAAAAATAAGCTTCTGTTCTTAATACTGCTTTTTTTCAATCTTTAATTAGAATTCTCAAAGTAGGAACTGTTTGGCACAAACCCATTCAGATTTTAAAGGCAGTTAGTTTTACAAATCATTGGTATTATATATAGGGAAGAGTAGAGTTTTAGGTATTAATGGAGAATTTTCTTGGACCTGTTGTTAAAGAGGAGGATCAGCAGCTACAGTTGCCACCAGGATTCAGATTCCATCCTACAGACGAAGAGCTGATAACTCATTATTTGTCTAAGAAAGTTGTGGATAACAACTTTTTTGCTATTGCTATTGGAGAAGTTGACATGAACAAGGTTGAACCTTGGGACCTACCATGTAAGCTTCTCTTTTTTCTTTTTTACTAATCGGACCGACAAAGGGCTGAATTTGAGTGGATCGTGATTTTCTGTTGTTCCTGCTGTATTTTTCTATTTTTATCTCTGGTGATTGTTTTTTTGTTGTTAAACATAGGGAAGGCAAAAATGGGAGAAAAGGAATGGTATTTTTTTTGTGTGAGAGACAAGAAGTACCCAACAGGGATGAGGACAAACAGGGCTACTGCTGCAGGTTACTGGAAAGCTACTGGAAAAGACAAGGAGATATTCAGAGGAAAATCTTTGGTTGGCATGAAAAAAACTCTGGTTTTTTATAGAGGGAGAGCACCCAAAGGAGAGAAAACAAATTGGGTCATTCATGAATATAGACTAGAGGGAAGATTGTCTCTTCAAAACCTACCCAGGACAACAAAGGTACTGAATTTTCACTCTTTCCCCTGTTTTTCCCCTGTTTCATTCAAGAATCCTAAGACATGTTTCTATTGTTTCTTTAAACTATGCAGCAGAATGACTGGGTCATTAGCAGAGTATTTTATAAGAGCACTGGTGGAAACAAAGTCCATATTTCAGGACTTATGAGATTGAATTCAACTGAAACTGAAATGGGAAATTCTGTTTTGCCAACAATGTCAGATTCTGAATCCAGTCACGTGCACTGCTTCTCCAATTTCGTTACTGCTCAAAATAGCCAAAAAGATATGACCAATTATTTCAACAATTCTTCTATCCCTTCTCTTCCAAATAAATTTGCCTTGAACCTAACTTTACCAACTCAAGGTACCCTACTAAATCCTGGTTCATTTCCCATGCAAGATCCTCCAAGCCTTAGGAATTTATACCAGAATTATGGTCAGAATATGGTGCAGAATTTGAAGAAGGAGAAAGAGATAGTAAGTGTATCACAAGAAACAGGTGTGAGCACTGACATGAATAATGAATTCTCCTCATCAGCTGCTCTTGTTGGACCACAGTATCTTGACTATCTTTGGAATTACTGAAAAACTTGATAGAGAAAGACCAAATAAAGCAAAAAACAGAAAAGCAGCAGAGGAAATAGAACTAAGTAGGTATACATTGTGGAACTATCTGTGTGTGCATAGATTTTTCTAATTCTCCAAGGAGCATTTAAGATGTTAATAATTATCTCCCCTGCATATCACATAATACTATGTTGATTTAAAGTTTTTTCCTTCTCTTCACTTTTACCTGTGTATACAATCAAAATCGAACTCGTCTACGACATGGTAGGACAGACTCGAAACATGGCAATAAAGGACTGAAGAGCGACATCAAGTCCCACCGGGCTAGAACCCGGGGGCGGAACGCCTGCCTTCGAAGAATATTGAGGCCGTGATCCCGGAATCGATCCTAGCCTCGAACGAGCTCGAAGAAACATTGTTAGCATAGCTAACAGAAGACCGAAATATCCGTGAGCGGTTGGATATTACGGCGGGAATCTCGGCACGTAACAATAAGGAACTGACCATTAGTAAATCAAGAGATTTTTTTACCTTTTATAGAATTGTACCTAGAGTAGGACTCCTCTACTATATAAAGGGGGTCTGGTAATTCATAAAACACATGGTAACACGCATTCCAAGGCAATACATTATTATTTCTCTCTTTAAGCTCTTATTCTTCTGTATCTTGATACCGATCGAAGTGCATCCAGCTCGAGTGTGACTGACCTTCCAAGACTGTAACTGTTCAATTTGTGTAGGTTGAATTTATTTTATCATGAGGTGAGGCGTAAGCCCCGAGGAGTTGGGCGTAAGTTCCATGAAACTTTTAATTATTAATATAATTGAAAAAATATTTTTTTAAAGGTAAAATTCCAAAAAAAAAATAAAAAAATTTAAAATGATATATAAAATAAGTGAACGATATAAACTATTTTCTTTTTAATAGAAATGTTTTACTGGATTAACAAGAAACAACCGATATCATGTCTACTACAAGCAACATAGAGTTTCTCGTACTCACAATACTTCCGAAAATATTGAAATATAACAACAAATGAGAAGAAAGAGTAAATGTTAGCACTTCTAGTTCGGGATCTTAATTATTTTTATTATATCACACCAGCAGTCATCAAAACAGAATACTTTCGATTCATTTTATTTATATCAAGAAAATAGACTTTTCACTCTATCTCATACAAATATAACACAAACGGTCTTCCGTTTCTTTGGCTCAGGAGGAAGCAACTTCTCAACATTAATCACATCTTGGCAAGCAACACCCTCCCCCTCCCCAGACCCCATTTACAGGGGATTTGTTGTTGTTGTTGTTGTTGGCAAGCAACAAAAATTGCATTAGTATTGACTTTTATAATTTAAAAAGCATAGTTCACCATGGGTAGAAGAAGATGGAAAGAATAAAAAAGTTAGGGCTAGTATGAGTAAAGCTTTTAATAGTTTTATTTTTAAGTTTTTCTTTTACTTTTGAGTATTTAGCAAATAGATATTTGAGTATTTAGGCTTAAATTAAGACTTATTTGAAAAAAATCTTATTTTACCTTGAAATAGTCTTCTAGGTTTACTCCCCCACGACAAAAAATGCGCCTCACGCCTAGGCGAACGCCCAAGATCGTGGGACACTTTTCGATACTTTCACCCCAGGGTTGCCCCGGCCATTTTTGCTATGCCCACCTCCGCTCGACCCAATTTTTGCTTTCTAAAACACTGATTACATACCAATTCAAGAATTATTTTAACTAGAGCTGTCAATATGGGCGGGCCCGCCCAACCCACTTGGGCTTTAGCAATTGACGGGCTGGGCCGGGTGTTTAACCGGAAAATAAGAATTTCGGTCAAAGCGTAATTTTTAGAAGAACTTGGGTTACTGATAATCGAATAAAGAGATGATTGAATAACAAGAAAAAAAAAATTAAGATTGATAGAATAACAGAGTAAACAGATTTTCTGCAATGTAAATAAGTATATTTCAGCAATAATCAGTGTATCCCCTAAAATGTTATTTCTCTCCTTTTATAACTCTTTCTAAGTACTACGTTTCTTTCCCCTCATAATAGAGCCATTATGAGTAATTAATGACATTAATGTAACGTTATAATTAACGATCGTAACTGTTTCGTGAAGATTCTATAACGCCTCCTCTCATTGATGCTCATTAATTACAGATAATATGTATCTGTACTTTTTGCTAACCAGGTTCATTCTTCCGATGTCTCTTCAAATTATCAAGAGATACAAGTAATCATCCCTTCTTATCTTCTGGTATTCTTGCCCGTACCTGTTTAGGCTCACAGCTCTTCGGATACTCTCTGCCAGTTGTCACGTTTTTATTAGTCCACGTGTCTTGACATGTCAGCACATAATTAAAATCAAACGTTAACTTGATTTTCCCCAATACACTAGGTTAGCCCACCATTTTGATGGGCCTTATAATGGTTAGCCCACCCCAGCCCTTTGTGGGCTGCGGGCCCCCACGGGCCGGCCCATCATTTTTTAAAATATAATTTATATTTTTTCTTTAATTTCTAACCTAAAAAGATAAATATTTAAAAGTACATTACATGAACTTCGTTCCAATTAGGCACTTCTTGTTGAGTTGGCACATAGAGTGAGTTTCACCCAATATAGGCACGTGAAGAGCCCATAAAACAGATTTTTTGTCTTTTTATTTCCTTCTTCTTCTCTTCTTTATGTCCACTACCATTTCCACCATNTCTAATTATGGTTTTAACCAAAGATCTTCCTCCAGCGTGATTCCCACAGTGTCCCTCGTGTATTTCTTTCATCACATATTCTGTTTGAGAAGGTCCGAGATATCTTGCTAGCGAGCCACTGAACATCTTTCGATATAAGTTGCCTTGATTTAAACAGTAAGGGGCTGCCTTTTGGCGAAGTGCCTGGGCCTTTTTCTTATCCTCAGGAAGTATTCGATACTGCAAAAAATTGACAATTTCATTTCTCCAATCCCAAGTTAAATTATTGTAATTTACCTCATTTTTATCCTGACCAAGCATTGAATGAAACAAATGTATCACAGAAGCATTTTCTTCATTTGTTACTTCTGCGGCGGATGCGAGATTAGCTAAAGCGTTAGCCTCGGCATTTTCTTCTCTTGGTATCTGCATGATTTTCCAAGTTTGGAATTGCCTAACTAAATCCCGTGCCTTTTCCAAGTACTGTTGCATCCTTGCCTCTCTGGCTATATAAATCCCCAGCATTTGGTTAACTACGAGCTGTGAATCGCTTTTGATTATGACTTGCTCTATTCCGAGCTCTCGTGCCAATTCTAAACCTGCAATCACAGCTTCATATTCTGCCTCATTATTAGTAATAGGATGACATTTTATGGCTTGTCGTATAGTTTCTCCCGTAGGTGGTACCAAAACAATGCCTAAACCTGCTCCTTTTACATTTGATGAACCATCAATAAATAAGGTCCAAGTACCTGGATTAGACCCGTTAAATACCTGCAGTTCTTTTTCTGCCTCCAGTTGTATCCCTTGACTAAAATCTGCCACAAAATCTGCTAAAACTTGTGACTTTATTGCAGTTCTTGGTTGATATGTAACGTCATATTCGCTTAGCTCTATAGCCCATTTAGCTATTCTACCTGATAACTCTTGTTTATGCAGTATATTACGTAAGCGGTAGGCTGTTACTACAGAGATAGGATGACATTAAAAATAAGGCCTTAAGTTCCTAGATGCCATAATTAACGCAAGTGCAAGTTTTTCTAGATGAGGATATCGAGTCTCAGCATCTAATAATGACTTACTGAGATAATAAATCGGAGATTGTTTACCTTGGTCCTCTCGAACTAACACAACACTTACCGCTACTTCTGAAACAGCAAAGTAGATGAGTAGTTTTTCCCTATCTTTTGGTTTTGCGAGCAATGGTGGACTTGACAAGTATACTTTCAAATTTTTAAGCGCTTGTTGACATTCTTCAGTCCATTCAAATTGATCTTGCTTTTTTAGGGCTGAAAAGAACCTGAAGCATTTTTCTGATGACTTGGAAATAAATCTTTCCAAAGTAGTTATTCTTTCTGTCAATCTCTGTACTTCTTTTTTACTCATCAATATATCCGGAATTTCCTCAATAGCTTTAATCTGTGCGGGATTTACTTCAATGCCACGGTTAGAAACAAGAAATCCCAAGAATTTACCTGATGAAACTCCAAACACGCATTTCTCAGGATTTAATTTCATGTTAAATTTACAAAGAATCTGAAATGTATCAGACAAGTGTTAATATGATCCCCTGCTTGTTGTGACTTGACAAGCGTATCATCTATATAAACCTCCATGGTTTTCCCTATATATTCTTGAAATATTTTGGTCACCAGCTTTTGATATGTGGCCCCAACATTCTTGAGACCGAATGGCATTACTTTGTAACAGTAAGTCCCCCTGTCTGTTATAAATGAAGTTTTTTCTTCATCTATAGGATCCATTTTTATCTGATTATACCCTGAACAGGCATCTAAATAGCTTAATAATTCATGTCCTGTAGTAGCATCAATTAGTTGATCTATATGCGGTAATGGAAAAGAATCTTTAGGACAAGCTTTATTTAGGTCAGTATAGTCTATACAAACTCGCCACTTACCATTCTTTTTAGGTACTACTACAGTATTCGCTAACCAATTCGGATACTTTATCTCGCAGATGGACCCAATTTTTAAAAATTTTTGCACCTCATCTTGAATCACCTGATTTTTGAAAGATCCTTGCTTTCTTTTCTTTTGTTTGACAGGTGAGTATGATAGATCTTCGTTTAATTTGGGGGTCATCACTTGCGGAGGTATAACTGTCATATCGGAATGGGACCAGGAAAAACAATCTACGTTAGTTTTTAAAAATTCGGTCAACTTACCTTTCATTTCTTGGCTTAGGTTGGTCCCAATGTAGATTTTCCTGTCAGGCCAGGGTGCAAATAGTACTACAACTTCCAATTCCTCAATCGTTGTTTTGATGTTTTCATAATCTTCTGGTTCTTGGATGGTATCAGGCCTCGAGTCTACATCTGTTCACCCATGCTTAGTTGAGGCTTGCGTTGAAGCATTCTCAACTGGGTTCTGTGATTGCTATTTTTCTTCTTTGCGCTTGAATCTGCTACGGAATCAATGCTCCGAGACGCTTGTTGGTCACCACGGATTTGCCGTATCCCCCATTGTGAAGGAAATTTGATAACTTGATACAAAGTAGATGGAACAGCATCCATTTCATGAATCCATGGTCTATCAAGAATCATATTGTAAGCCATATCCATTTCTACTACTTGAAATTTGGTGTCTTTGACTATTCCTTCTACAAATGTGGTAAGTATTATCTCGCCTTTTGTTACGACGCTCGAGTTGTCAAAACCGGACAAGGTATGAGCCTTGGGTATCAACTTATCATCAGCTTGCATCTCATTTACCACTCTCAGAAGAATGATATTCACAGAACTACCTGGGTAAATCAAAACTCGTTTTATATTAGTGTCATTTACAAGTAAAGATATTACCAGTGCATCATTATGTGGGGTTAACACGCCATCTGCATCGGCATCTTGAAATGTAATACTTTCCTCTTCCAAAACTTGTTGAACTCGTTTCCCGTGGGTAACAGTAATTTTAGACATTTTCTTTGCTGCCGTATACGTTACACCATGATCTCTTCTCCACCACTAATGACATTAACCGTCTTTTTTGGTGAAGGAGGTTTTGGCGGTTCCTTCCTATTCTTCATATATGCTTGCTTCCCCTTTTCACTAAACAATTCAGTCAAATACCCCTGTTTCAATAGATGTTCTACTTCACCTTGCAACAATCTGCATTCGGACGTTTTATGACCATGGTCGTTGTGAAACTCGCACCAGAAATCGGGATTTCTCCTGTTTGGGTTTGATCTCATTTTTTTGGCCACCGTACCTTGTCTCCCCATGCTTCTTAAAACAGCCACCAACTCGGATGTGCTAACATTAAAACTGTAACCTCCGATCTTTGCTTTCGAGCTTCTATCATCATCTCGTGTATCCCGCATGTTTCGTTCCTTGCCAAACCTTGATGACGATCCTGACTCTCTATCTTTTGATCTAGAATCATACCTTGGGTTTTCTTGTTTTGAACGCGAATCTATTCCTGCTGGTCCCATGTAAGGCTCATACCTGTTTTTACCGGGCCTTTTTTCAGTTTCAGACCGTCTTGAGCCTACCCTTTCATCTTTCCAAGATTGAATGATAGTACCTTCTTCTATCCGCAGCTTCGTGCTGTATCTATTATAAACATCATTCCAAGTTGTTGCTGGAAATTCCCGCAAACTTTCTTTGAGTCTCCTCGTAGCTTCCGAACTTTTGCCATTTAAATTACTGGCGAAGGCCATAGCTGCCCAATTATCAGGTACGCGTGGCAACATCATCCTTTCACGCTGAAATCTATCCACGAATTCCCTGAGCAGCTCCGTATCACCTTATTTTATTTTAAACATGTCCTCCATTCATTTTTTAACCTTTTGAGCTCCCGAATGTGCCTTGATAAATGAATCTACAAGCTCAGCAAAAGAATCAATTGAATTTTCAAGTAAAAGAGAATACCATGTTAATGCTCCCTTCGTGAGTGTTTCTCTGAATTTTTTAACCAATAATGATTCAATTTCTTGCTTGGTCAAGTCGTTGCCTTTTACACCGGTCGTGAATGCAGTCACATGATCCCGAGGATCAGTTGTCCCATCGTATTTTGGAATATCGGGCATCTTGAACTTCTTTGGGATTGGTAAAGGAGCGGCACTTGGCTTCCAAGGTTGTTGAGAATATTTGTCCATATCTATTCCCTTAATTACGGGCTGCACTCCAGGTATCTGCTCTATGCGATCGCTTTGCTCCTTGAGCTGTTTCTGCAAAGTTAGCACTAAATTTTGTAAATCAGAATTAACAGGGTTACCCGACCCTCCATCACGAGATTCGCTAGGAGTTTCTCCATTGCCCGAGTTAACGAGTCCTGAGCGAGGATTTTCTAAAGTGTTGTTGTTTGGAGTAGGTGTTGGCGGCACAACCGGCATCTGGTTAGCGAAAGCCTCTAGAGCATTGCTGACCTGTTGAGCGATTAATTTTTTCAAAGCTTCATTAATAGCCTCATCATTTTCAAACTGATCATTCATATTTGACTGAGATCCATCAGGAGTTCCTTCTCGAGATTGTCGAGGAGAATTTTGTGGGGAAGGGACCGTTGTTTCATTGCCTTGCTGATTCTCCTGGTGTTGATGGTCTCTTTGGTTGTTGTCATTGACATTCGATATGATTGACTTGACGAAAGAGTCGATTTAGAAAGTAGATTATCAGATTCCCGGTAACGAAACCAATATGTTTAACCAGAAAATAAGAATTTCGGTCAAAGCGTAATTTTTAGAAGAACTCGGGTTACTGATAATCGAATAAAGAGATGATTGAATAACAAGAAAAGAAAAATTAAGATTGATAGAATAACAGAGTAAACAGATTTTCTGCAATGTAAATAAGTATATTTCAGCAATAATCAGTGTGTCCCCTACAAAATATTATTTCTCTCCTTTTATAGCTCTTTCTAAGTACTACATTTCTTTCCCCTCATAATAGACCCATTATGAGTAATTAATGACATTAATGTAACGTTATAATTAACAATCATAACTGTTTCGTGAAGATTCTATAGCGCCTCCTCTGATTGATGCTCATTAATACAGATAATACGTATCTGTACTTTTTGCTAACCAGGTTCATTCTTCCGATGTCTCTTCTAATTATCAAGAGATACAAGTAATCGTCCCTTCTTATCTTCTGGTATTCTTGCCCGTACATGTTTAGGCTCACAGCTCTTCGGATACTCTCTGCCAGTTGTCACGTTTTTATTAATCCACGTGTCTTTACATGTCAGCACATAATTAAAATCAAACGTTAACTTGATTTTCCCCAATACACTGGGTTAGCCCACCATTTTGATGGGCCTTATAATGGTTAGCCCACCCCAGCCCTTTGTGGGCTGCGGGCCCCCACGGGCCGGCCCATCATTTTTTAAAATATAATTTATATTTTTTCTTTAATTTCTAACCTAAAAAGATAAATATTTAAAAGTACATTACATGAACTTCGTTCCAATTAGGCACTTCTTGTTGAGTTGGCACATAGAGTGAGTTTCACCCAATATAGGCGCGTGAAGAGCCCATAAAACAGATTTTTTTGTCTTTTTTATTTCCTTCTTCTTCTTCTTCTTTATGTCCACTACCATTTCCACCATTGCCTCCTCCACTTTCACCATTGTTGTGCCTCCACTGTTGATTTAGCTCGAAAGTTTGAACCAATCCTTCTCTAAACAACCAGCCGCCGCCAAGCTCTTCCCTTCTCACCACCAAATTCTCTGCCGCCTTGGGTCTGCCGGTGGCGGCGACGGTGAACTGCGCCGATAAATGGTTGCTAAGTAGTTAACAGTTCTCGTTTTATTGGTTTTTCATCAAGTTTTTGAATATCCAAGGGCTTTGTCTTAGTAAGGATTATTGCTCAGAATTTTGCAGTACTAAATGGTTTTCACCCATCAAAGAAATCGAATGTTATAATTTCCATCGTTTTAAAAATAAAATCGAAACACCATTAATGGGGTCTTTATAAAGCTTGAAGGTTTAAAATGGGTTATTTGATTTGATGAAAAATTGAGAAATTAATATTGGGGCTGTCTTCGAGTCTTGGTAGGGAATCTTTAGTTGAAGTTATAACAAATTTGGAGGAGTTTCTCTTGAAATTTTGGATTAAAATCGTGGTTGGAACAAGAATTGACATGGAGATAGTGAAGAACACCAAGAACAATGATTTTAAGAACACCAATGTGTCCTTTTTTTGTCTTTTCTTTTGTTAATGATGTGTCATTTTCTGATTGGGTATAAATTAAGTTTTTTTTTCTTTTTGAGAATGTTATTTTATTTTGTTTACTAAATAGATTTTAAAATAGTTTTTTTTTTAACTCAAAATGATATATATCCTTTTTTTATTTGTCATTCGCCACGTCACCCGCGAGTGCATCGCACACACTTTGTAAGTTTGGCTAATTGTCAAAAAAGTGCCTAATTGGAACAAGTTTAGTGTAGCTATAAGTGCTCAATAGGAATAACCTTCATTTTAGGTGTCTAAATGAAAAATAGTGCCAACTTTAAGTGTCTCCGGATGTATTCCGCCTTTTCATTTTCCTCGGGTTGATTGCATGTGCCGCAAATTTACTCTTTCTTACTAATTTCAATCCTTAATCCATGAAAGGAAAAACCCTTAGTTTTAAAAATTAAAAGAAAAAATAAAGCCAATTACTGACTATATTAGAAATAGAATAGAGGGTCAAGTGAAACGGGAAATCTGAAATACAATTGTCAATTGTATCAAATAATGTTGTCCATGTGCACTTATACATGTTATACTACCTTTATCCAATTTCCTAGGACAATTAATGACACTTTAGAAGTCAAATAAGTGTATTTACATCATTTTTCAATATTTTAATAATAAAAATTTATGATTTACCAGTATAGTAAGAGTTTCTAAATAAACTTTATCCCAATAGTCAAAGGTTCGACGCCTCATTCCCCACTAAAAATAAGATTTCAACCCTTATATTCCGGACTCTCTCATTTTGCCAGACAGATAAAATAGTTTTTACAGATACAAATACTATAAAGAAAAGATAAATGAAGTAGAGATATTGTAGTATATATCTTGGCAAGAAACTGATATCATCAACAATTTGACTTAGACATCCTCATGAAATGATTAATTACCATTTAAAGAGGTTACTTAGGAAATGTAAAATTCAATAACGATAAAATTTGTTTCAACCAAAAATAGACCAAGAGGTTGGAACAGTGTCCAATAAAAATGTATGTAGAGCTATTTCGTAGTGATCATAACTTACTAATAGAGATAATCATCTTTGCTTGATTAATTATGTGATAAGTGTGAATGTAATATCAGATATGTTGGCAAATAAGTTTGTTAAGATAAGGTATGGAAAAGTGAAAGCTTATCCTATAGTTTTACATGAATTCGCTTTATTTGTTTGGTCAGGAATATGCATTTACAATAATGTGAAATGAGGAGAATTGAGGACGCCCAACTTATTTATTACTCTTCCTTCAGGAATATTAGGGAAATTGCATTCTCTTTTTTCTTTTTTTGGACTAAATTCAATTTGGTTCAATCTTCTGCCCTCTGTTTTAAAAGGCAGAACTGGGACTCGCCCGGGACTCGCCCCGGGGTGGAGCACTCATAAAACGCCCCTGGACTTATGTGTGGGACTTAGTTCCGTGAGACTTACGCCTCGGCCATTGGGGCTTATGTCCCGAACACGCCCAACGCCCAGCGTACTGGGCTCGCCTAATAGAACTTTATGCAATTTTATGTAACTAACCTTGTAAATCCTCAAATTTACTTAATAAATCGTTGACTATTCAAAATTACTTTTTTCTTAATCATAAATCATTAAGTTGAGAGTATTTTATGTCATAATTAAAATAAAAATTATAGCACGTTATCCTCTAAGACTGCTATAATAGTTAATTTTATATAAATCTTTCATTTAAAAAGTATTTATTTATTAACTTTTGTTTGTCTTTACTATATAATAGTCCGTAATTTTTTCATAATTATTTTCTAAATATTATTTTTTTCACATTTACGAGATACCATACCTATTAATCGAATAGCTCAGTAGCTAGTAACTATTTACAAATAATAAGTTATTATGGTATTGTATGGTGAATTATGTGTCACTTTATTAACTTGTTCAAACTTAAAAATAAATGATGCTAGAGAATCATATTTAAATTGTGAATTATGCTTTTATATAAATTCTCTTTCAAATAGAAAGCATAATAAATAAAAGGAGTATTTTAAGAAAAAATCAAATTATAATATCGAAATTCTTCAAGATTTATTACTCCTTAAGAGATACATATAAGATTATGTATCAAATACATTACTTTTTATGTTTGAGTTGTAACGACGTTGCAGCTAATTTGCGATATATGTCATACTTTTATATTATTCATAGTTGAATTATAAATTATAAATAGTTTAAATAGATTATTTATTATAATTTTATGATTTTGATATAATTTTTATAATTATTTTTTATTTTATACTATCTTAAAATTCTTGAAATTAGTAAAATTTAAAGATCCATGGGACTTACGCCCCGTGTCTCAGGGCTTACGCCTCGCCTCGTCAGAGGTAAAACGCATCGCCTCACGCCCCGCCTATTAAAACATTGCTTCTGCCATTGCCCCAATTTGTATTACCCCAGTAGACTTTTAACCGTTTGTCGGCCAATTTAATAAAAACAAAAAAAATAGAAAAAAATAAAACATAAAGACAAAAAGTAGTAACTGAACGGGTATAGTCAAATACAATATTTATGTTTCTTATAGTGGTAAAATTCTGGTCATGGTGAGTTGAGTAACGTACCTCACGGACTTTGCACGTTTAACACATTGCACTTGCGTAGGGAGCCGAAATAGCATGGACATTCGAACCTAAGAACAAACATACTTGGTTTTGACGAGGCAAATTAATCCATAACACGTATAAAATTTGAACTTAATTATAATAAGTAATCCGTTTTATCACTTTAGTTTATATTAATTACGTCAAGTTTGATTGGTTAAGTGTAACAAAGCTAGATGGTAAGATAATTAAATTTTGAAGGTCTCAAAAATTATTAACTGTCATTTTATAAATAAAATATATTCACATAATTAATATTAATAATATGTTTTAAAAATTATGTTTATTTTTCTTGCATTTAACTGAAGTTTGAATGAGTGAAGAAATTACTCTAATTATTGATTTTATGTTAATTGTGCATTTATGTTCCCTTTAATTTTGATTTTTCTTCTTTCGTACTTTTCCCCTCTCAATATTAGCTACCCGCTTTAGAGCACAACTAATTCGGACTTGCAACGCGATGTCCAACTTTTGGAATAAAAGATACCCTACCAAAGGCGATTTCATACATAGTGTTGAACGTAAGACCTTTGACTATGAATAGAGGAGTACGTATCCTCTATACATCTATGTATTTTTCTTGTTTTATAACGAGTTACTTTCAACTAAACAACAACAGTAGCAACATTTTCAGTATACTCCCACAATGTAGGGTCTAAGGAAGGTAATGTATATGCAGACTTTACTCGTACCTCGCGGAGGAAAAAAGACATTTTTATAACGAGTTCTCAATAGACCCTGGACTCATTTCAACTTGATTTTTTCTTAATCAACTATTTCTCATTATCACATTTGATTTATAACTTGTTTGGCGAAGCTTCTCCAAATTCAAAAGCATTTTTTATTTATAGAAAATGTGTTTTTTTTTTTTAAAGTTGAAGTGTTTGGCCAAGCTTTTAGAAGAAAAAAAATACTTTTGAGCAGAAGCAGAAGCAGAAGTAGTTTTGGAGAAGCAGAAAAAAGTAACTTCTTTCCAAAAGCACTTTTGAGAAAAATATACTTAGAAGCAATTTTTAAAAACTTGGCCAAACACTAATTGCTGCTCAGAAGTGCTTTTCAAATTAATTAGCCAAACACAAACTGATTCTTACCAAAATTAAAGTACTTCTGAAAAAAAATACTTTTCAAAATAATCTAATTTTTGCAGCTTGGTCAAACAGACTATTATTCATAAATCGAATAACAGATCCTTTGAGGATTTTAACAGTGTACTGAAACTTTATATCACTATTATCCAATTTGAATTCAATGTCTTTTGGGGCATATGTCGCCAATACAATTTAGGGACTAAATACTATTGCATAATATGGTATGTTATAGGTAAAATTGATTTAACTTTACCTATTATCAACAATATATGTTCTAGACAAATTTATGTTAAATAGATTGAATACATCGTTACTTTAAAAGAAATTATTAGAATAAATTGATAAAAAATCATTAATAATTGTTGTATTGGTGGAAAAAAGACATGACATGTGGACCATCAACAAGGTGACAAGTGACACTTTCAGTTGAGTCAATAAAGAAAACGAAAAGGCACGAATGAAACACCCCTGGTGTTTCGTCAGAAGAGGTACCAATCCTGACAGTTGGAAAAGAAGAAATAGGCACGAGATGAATGAAGACCATAAAAAGGGAAGATTCATGAATCTGTTATAACTAAGGAAGGGAAATCAGCATTACGAAAAATCTTCAATTATTATATAATCGTTACAATTAAATATAGTGACGGGCAATCAACGCAATTATTGCCATTAACGAGCCAGAATGTATCCTTATATAAGGACTCGTTCATCATTTGTAAAGGCATCTGAATATTTTTCAGTATATGCAATTAGTCTTTTACTTTATTCAAAGTGTTCAACCGTAATTCTGGGAAAGATTAGCGATCAATATTAAGCTTTCTTTCCTCACTTATTATTTCTATTATTTTTACTATTCTTTGAATTACCAAGAAAGTGAAGCAATTTCGATTATCAGTAACCCGATTTTCTCCTAATATTAGCTTTGACCGAGAAATCTATTTTTGGGCTAAACAAATTGTTTCCGTTACCGGGAATCCGATAATCTGTTCACTTTTCAAATCTCATTTTTAGCAACAAAACATGTCTACTGCTAATGAAAATAATCAGCTGAATCAACAAGGTGGAACTCCACCACATCACACACCTACAACTACTCCTCAGCATTCACGAGAAAGTTCACCTGAAAGGTCTGCTTCACGTACTGATGGGCAACAAGGATGTGAATAAACCATCGAGCAGGATGCTTTGAAGTAGTTGATTGCACAACACGTGAACGAAGCACTGTGAGCTTTTGCGAGTGGGTTGCCCAACGCAGCAAAAACTCCACCACCATTGAATATCACCTTGGAGAATCTTTGTTCAGGACTTGACAATTCTGGAAGTGGAGAAATGCCAAATTAATCCTGTTATAGAGGATTAGGTACACTGAATAACTCCAATTTACAAAGTTTAGTACTAACTTTGCAGAAAAAGGTGAAGGAGCAAAGTGAGCGTATAGAGAAAATACCTAGCATGCCTCCCGTAATCAAGGGTGTGGATATTGACAAATATTCACAGCAACAATGGAAGCCAAGTGCAGCACCTTTGCTAATTTCCAAAAATTTTAAATTGCCTGACATTCCTAAACATGATGGGACATCTGACCCAGGGGATGACGTTATTGCATTAACCACAGGTCTAAAAGGCAATAATTTAACCAATCAGGAGATTGAATTAGTCTTGGTCAAGAAGTTTGGTGAAACTCCAATGAAAGGGGAGTTAACATGGAAGTACGGAATTGCTCAGAGAGTTCGTAGATAGATTCCAATGTGAGAGAATGATGTTGCCACGAGTACCTGATAATTGGGCGACTATGGCATTTTCAAGCAATTTGAATGAAAAAAGTTCAGAAGCCATGAGGAGGTTGAAAGAAAGTTTGCGGGTGTTTCCTACAACCACTTGGAATGATGTTTACAATCGATACAACACGAATCTACGTAAAGAAGAAGATGCGGTTACCAGCCAAGAGCAGATGAAAGGCCAGGATCTAGACGCTCTGAATCAGAGAGAAGTCTGGTATCAACAGGTACGAGCCTTACATGGGATCTGCGGGGTGAGATTGCCCGCCTAAACAAGAGAATGCACGGTTTGATTCAAGATCAAGGCAAAAGGAGATGAGTTCTTCTTCATGATTCAAAAAGGAACGGGACACCCGAGGCAATGATTCCAACACTCAAGCAAGAATAAGAGATTATAGTTTTAATGTCAGCACTTCTAAATTGGTGGCAGTTCTAAGAGGAATGGGAGACAAGGTACGATGGCCAAAGGAGATGAGATCGGATCCAAACAAAAGGAACCCTGAGTTCTGGTGCGAGTTTCACAATGATCATGGCCATAGAACAATAGATCCCCGGCTCTTGCAAGGGGAAGTTGAGTATCTACTGAAGCAAGGGTATCTCGCTGATCTGTTCAGTGAGAAAGGAAAATAATCATACCTAAAAAACAGGCATGAATCACCAAAGCCTCCATCTCCAAAGAGAACGGTAAACATCATAATCAGGGGAGAAGAAGTTAATGTGGTAACGTACACGGCTGCGAAAAAGACATCAAAGGTCACCGTCACTCACGAGAAATGAGTTCGCCAAGTCTTGGAAGGAGACAACATAGTGTTTGATGACAAAGACGCGGATGGCTTGATGATTCCTCACAACGATGCACTAGTAATATCTTTACTTGTACATGATACTAACATTAAACGAGTTTTGATTGACCCAGATAGCTCAGTGAATATCATTTTACTGAGAGTGGTAAATGAAATGCAAGCGAATGATAAAATCATAATAGAAGGACAATCATTGTGTGGGTTCAATAACTCAAGCGTTGTTACGAAAGGGGAAGTTGTATTGGCTACATTTGCAGAAGGTGTCATCAAAGACACAAAGTTCCAGGTAATAGATGCGGATATGGCCTATAATATAATCTTGGATAGGCCATGATACATGATATGGATGCTGACCCGTCAACGTTGCATCAAGTCATCATATTCCCATCACAGTGGGGGATCCGACAAATCCGAAGAGATCAATAGGCATCACAAAATATTAATTCAGTTGTGATTGCAAATGCAACATCCAATGATGTAGATGCGAAATAGCAATTAAAGAGTTCAGTTGGGGATAATTCTATTCACACCTCAACTGAAGTCCACAAAGTGAAACTGACATGGATTCAAGACCTATATGATTCAAGAACCAGAGGAAAACGAGAAAATCAAAACAACCACGGAGGAGCTCGAAGCTGTAATATTATTCGTCCACTAGCCAAATAGAAAAGTTTACATCGGAGCAAACTTGAGCCCAGAAATGAATTGAATTTTTACGTGCTAACGTAGATTGCTTTGCTTGGTCACATTCAGATATGACAGGTATACCACCGGAGGTGATGACCCATAAGTTGAATGAGGATCCATTACATCCACCCGTCAAACAGAAGAAAAGGAAGCAAGGAGCATTTAAAAATCAAGTGATCTAAGATGAGGCAAAAAAACATATGAAAATCGGTTCAATATGAGAGCTAAAGTACCCGACTGGCTAGCTAATACTGTTGTGGTTCCAAAAAAGGATGGAAAGTGGCAAATCTGTGTAGATTATACTGATATAAATAAGGCTTGTCCTAAAGATTCATTTCCTGTGCCACACATAGACCAATTAATTAATTCTACCGCAGGTTATGAGCTTTTATGTTTTTTAGATGCTTATTCTGGTTATAATCAGATAAAAATAGACCCTCTAGATGAGGAAAAGACTTCATTTATCACAGACCGGGGAACTTCTTGCTATAAAGTCATGCCATTTTGCTTGAAAAATGCTAGAGCAACGTATCAAAGATTGGTGACCAAAATGTTTCAAGAATACTTGAAAAAACAATGGAGGTCTACATGGATGATATGTTGGTCAATTCAGCACCGGCAAGGGACCATTTTCAACATTTGGCCGAACTTTCGAAATTCCCCGCAAATACAACATGAAGTTGAACCCGAAAAAATGCGTTTTTGGCGTGGCTTTAGGCAAATTTTTGGGCTTCCTTGTTTCTAACAGAGGTATTGAAGTAAATCCAGCACAGATTAAAGCTATTGAAGAAACACATGATGTACACAAGAGCAAGAAAGAGGTACATAGATTAATATGTAGGGTAGCGACTCTAGGAAGGTTTATATCCAAGTCATCAGAAAAATGCTTCAAGTTCTTTTCAGTATTGAAAAAACAAAATCAGTTTGAATGGACTGACGAATCTTAAAACAAGCTTTGAAGGACTTAAAGACGTATCTGTCAAATCCGCCCCTGTTAGCAAAACCAGAAGACGGGGAGAGATTGCTCATCTAACTTGTTGTGTCAGAAGTGGTAGTAAGCTTGGTACTGGTACGTGAAGACAAAGATAAACAATCTCCGATCTATTATGTAAGTAAGTCTTTACTAGATGTTGAGACACGGTATCCTCACCTCGAAAAATTTGCTTTAGCTTTTATTATGGCATCAAGGAAGTTACGACCAAAATTTCAATGTCATCCTATTTCTGTTATAACTGCTTTTCCGCTAAGGAATATTTTGCATAAGCAAGAATGATCAGGAAGGTTAGCCAAATGGGTTATAGAGATTAGTGATATGATATTATATATCAGCAAAGCACCGCTGTAAGTCTCAGGTGTTAGCAGATTTTGTAGTAGATTTTAGCTCAAGCATGATTCCTGAAGCGGAAAAAGAGCTATGATATATTTACCGGAGTTAATCCGGGGTCTTGGACCTTGTTTACCGACGGCTCCTCAAACGTTGAAGGAGCAGTTTTGGGGATTGTTTTAATTTCGCCCTCAGGTAAAATCATAAGACAGGCAATAAAATATTACCCAATTACTAATAATGAGGCCGAGTATGAAGCTGTGATTGCAGGTTTGGAGCTCTCAAAAGAGCTTGATATTGATCAAATCATAATCAAAAAGGACTCGAAGCTTGTAGTCAATCAAATGCAAGGAACTTACGTGGCAAGAGAAACACGAATGCAGCAATACCTCGAAAAGGTACGAGAATTGTTGAGGCAGTTTCAAACATGGAAAGCTGTACAAATACCCAGAGAGGAAAATGCAGAAGCAGACGCATTGGAAAATATCGCATCCGTCACTGATGCAAGAATTGTAGAAAATGGTGTTGTGGTACACTTATTTCATTCAGCCCTCGACCAAAACAAGAATGAGGTAAATTTCAATATTTTAACTTAGGATTGGAGAAACGAGTTTGTGAACTTTTTGCAGTATGGAATTTTTCCTGAGGATAAAAGGAAATCCTGATTTCTACAGTTAAAGGTTGCTTAGTATTGCCTGATACGAGGGAATTAATATCACAAAATGTTTGGTGGACCTTTAGCACGATGCCTTGGACCTTCACAAATAGAATAGGTGATGAAAAAGGTACACGAGGGGCATTGCGGAAATCCTGCCGGGGGAAGATCGTTGGTAAAAACACTAATAAGAGCGGGATACTATTGGCCAAAAATGGAAGACGAAGCAGAAAATTTCATAGTAAGATGAGATAAGTGCCAACATACGCTAATAATATGCATCGACTGGCGAATTGCTACATTCAGCTATATCACCATGGCCATTCATGAAATGAGGGATGGATATCGTAGGACCACTGCCTCAAGCTAAGGGAAAGGTACGACTTTTGTTAATTCTAACCAATTATTTCTCAAAGTGGGTAGAAGTAGGTTCCTTTAAACAGGTGCGAGAAAAGGAAGTTATGGGCTTCATTTGGAGGAATATAATATGTCGATTTGGAGTCCAAAAGGAAATCATTTGTGATAACGGGCCGAAATTTATAGTTGCGAAAGTTACTGACTTTTCCGAAAGTTGGAAGATTAAACGGATTACTTATGCACCTTACCACCCAGTGACTAACGGACAAACTGAGTCAACAAATAATGTCATCATCAACAACCTAAAGAAGCGATTGGAAGAATCAAAAGGCAAGTGGCCAGAAGTACTACCAGGTGTGTCATGGGCTTACCGAACAACGGCAAAAACTAGCACGGAGAAACCCCATTTTTACTTGTATATGGAACGAAAGCTTTAATCCTATTGGAGATAGGGGAACCAAGCACAAGGTACACACATACAAGTGAGGCAACAAATGAAAAGTGCTTTGAATAAATTTGGATTTGAAGGAAGAGAGAAGAGAAGCAACATTAATTCGGATGGCGGCTCAAAAACAGATGATTGAACGATACTATAACAGGCAGGCGAAACTGAGGTTTTTCAAAATTGGGGACTTCGTCCTCATAAAAGTGTTCCGGTCAACACAAGCGTCAAACGCATGAAAGTTAAGTCCAAATTGGGAAGGCCCGTATAGAGTTAAAGGCATTACTGGAAAAGGAGCGTACAAGTTGGAAACTATGGACAACAAGGTGTTACCATCCCACCGGAATGCAGTCCATTTGAAGAAGTATTACTTCTAAAAGAAGTTAATACCCATGGTCAGGTATAATGAAAGTTCAATTTTTTCTTTGTTCATTCAAGTTTTACTAACCATTTTAGATGATAGGCAATAAGCTAGCCCGTACCAATTGATGACATTAGACCCAAAAGACATGCAAAATACTTAATTATTCCTGGCCTAGGTTACAACATTTTTGATGGAAAAGGGTTGAGCAGTCATCATCTAAAAATTACCTCCGAGTCCCGTACGTAGAGAGTTAGAAAACCTGCAAAATACTCCCACGAGCTTCTAGGTTAAGGTCGTAGATTTAATCACGGGAAAATACACCCGTATTTGTAAGCCTTCTATAAAGAAAGCAGTTATGAAAATATTGTACAAGATTACTTATTTGAAAGTTCGAAAAATAACACTTCTTCAAATTACTTCATGTTTCATATCTTTGCACAAATATGAAGATGAGACGTCGTTTTCATCATTGTTATTAATATAAAGTCCCCCTTTTATAAAAGACCCGTGCATATTGAAGACGCGGTCTACTAAAGCATTTTTAATGCAAGTATAAGCTCAAAAACTTAAAGACCAAAAAGCATAATATGCATAAAAAAGATACTTATATCATTTCCCCATAAACAGGGGCGGGAAAATCTCCCAGAAACTACTCAAAAACAAAAACAAAAAAGAGTTTCAACAAAACCAGCACAACGTCAAGTCACTTTAAAAAAACCTAGGGTAAAAACTAAGGAGCATCATCCACCTAGAGGGTTCAACTTGAGAAGACAAAGGTTGAATATCAGCTTCACCAGGAGTAATTCCATCTCCATCACCTTTGGAACCTTTATCCTCGGGTGTTGAGAAGCTTTGACGTTGCTGAGTTTGTTCAATCTCTTCTTTAGCCATTGAGATTTCATCATTAAGGTCAAAACCCTCCTGGCTAGCTTTAGTTAGAGTCTCAAAAAGGGTGTTCAAGAAAGCCCAGCTAACATTAAGCCTCAACTTGTCTTCAAGAGCTTCATGGTCCTTCTCCCACTGCTCAATTTCAACCCTCAACTCTTCTTTCTCTGCTTCTGAAGCTTTATTAGATGCCTTCAAAGGAGTAAGAGAACTCTCAAGGAAATGAATCTTGTCAGACGAGGCACAGGGATCTTTTTGAGCTTGGGTGGCATGTGCACCAAATCACCCGCGTACACCTCTTTCTAGTTAAAGAGCTCTTTCAAGCTTCTTATTTTTCAGTTGCCTTGGAGTGTTGTTCAGCGAATTTATGTCATATTTTGGTATATCTGGCATCTTATGCCTCTTTCTGATCAACTCGGGTGTCGCACTAGGTTTAAATGGCAATTGTGTATAGCTCTTTGAATCTGGTCCCTTTAACACCAATGGCGCTCCGGGGATCTGATCCATCCGAGCATGAAATTCCTTTGCATTTAGATCCATTCATTCATTTATTTCTCTCATGAATCTCATGAGCTCGGTTTTGAAAGGGTCATTTAAGTTGTTGTTCCAAGATCCACTACCGGTAACTCTTGCTTCATCGAAACCGATCTCCTACGTTGGAGTGTCATCATTGGTTCTTTGAACCGTTTGATTTGTGGAAATGCTGGGAGGAATCGGAGTCCTTCCATTAGCATTATTTGAAGCACCCGATAGCGCCTGCTTTAATTCTGTCATCACCTGATCGTGCCTTGAGAGATGATCCATAATCGTCTTTTGTTGTTCTCTCAAGATTTCCACCGTTTCAGTAACATTTTCATCATCTGCATCATCAAGAGCTGGGCCCCTCACATGTCAAGGATAGGCCTTCACAAAATGGGGTTGTAACATCTCCTTCGTTGCGGGTTTCGCTAGTTGATTCATCACGCCGGAATATATTTTCTCGTTCATTGTAGCTCCAACATTGTAGACATTATTGACATCATTAGCTGCCATATCTGAATTTTCTTTGACTAAGGAAGATATCAAAACTTATTAGTAACATTTGAATGGATTAAAGCAATTACACAATTGTTTATGCCCCACGGTGGGCACCAAACTGTTTACCCGTAAAATATTACAGTTGAATTTATAACATAGTTTATAGACAAGTGAATCGATTTGACCCAAAAATATTAAATGAATAAGAACAAAAATAAGATTATGAAATAAAATTAAAGGAAATACAAGCCTGACTATGAACTTGGCCTCTCCGGTGGCAAAAGTAAGAACGATATTCAAGAATAGAGACTGGGAATAATTTATAAAATGAGAGCAGAATGTAGCTTTTGTGTACAGAATGTTTCATGTCTACAATGGAGCTGAAGACAGATTGAATGGGAATAAAACCGTCATTTATGGATGCACAACGGTTAGCTATAAATGCAGATATTCTCTACACCGGCCGCTTATTGAATGCTAACCTCTCTCGTCAGCTACTCTTTCTTCGGAACTCAACCAGTACTGGTCAAATGCTTACAAATGGTATTGACTATTTGCTGACTCACATCTGATCTGTCTTCAGCTCCATGTGTCATCCCCTCATTCGTCCAACTATCACTACCCAATTTTACCCAATCTTTCAACATTCCAATTTATCCTTGTCTTTTTCAACTTGATTGGAGGAAGCTTTCAAAACTGCTAGTTTAGCGATGGTTATCTTTAATTGTTGTTCCAAAGCTCCATTCTCTTTAGCGAGAACATCTTTCTCCAGTTGAAGGCTTTCAAATTGCTCCTTCTAATTATCAGCTTCGGTGCGCAACACAATCACTTGTTGATCAGTCAAGAAATCCTTCTCAAAAGCTCTGTACCTGTCAAATTGATCTATAAAAAGACAAGGAAAGGGAGTTACAAACATGAAAGGAAGGGAAGGAAAACAGAAAGAGTGAATATATACCTTGAGGGAGAAATGTATAATGTCCTTCATCAAAGTCAAGGAACTGTGGGACTCAAGTTTCTTCCTTTCCATGGGACCAAGTAATGGTTTTAAGCATACAACAGCCTGACCAAATTTCTTCAATAAATTCCTAGCCTCGGGAACTTCAATTAAAACCTTCTTCATTCCCCGTCTACCTCTAGAAGTCTCAGCTTCTTCACGAGAAGCAGCAGCAGGGACAACAACTGCGGCAGTTGTAGGCAAGGAAGCAGAAGAAATAGGAGGATTGGCAACGAGGGTAACTGAAGTCACCGGGAGAAAGGAAAGAGGTGGCCCCTCTGAAACAGGACCAAATTCTTCTTCACCCTCAATCCTTGGGCAAAGAGTCTGTCAATGGGACTTGAGGTGGGGTTATCAAAATGGCCAACATCTTCATCAGAGATGTCCAAGTGTACACTCTCTGGCTCATCAACAAGGCTAAAAGGAATAGAATTTGGAGGGGGGGGGGGGGTCTTGAGAAATATGGGCTTCATCATCTGAAACCACACTCCTTCTGACTCATGGTTTTCTCACTAAGGAACCTTCTTCATTGTCCTCTTCATATTCAGAGTCGCGAGCTTCAGCATTCTTCTTCTTGGAGGAAGACACACTTAAAATTTGTTCTTGTGCAGAGTTAACAGAAATCCTAGTAGAAGGAACGAAAGCGAGGATGATGCCACAAATGGCGAACCCTATTAAATAAACAGCAAAAGCAAAAATTATCAAAAGAAAAGAAAAGGACGAACAAAGAGAAGGAGAACCGTAGGAATAAAAGTTTTACCGTGGGTCTTCACTTTCCGTCCAAATTTCTGTGAAAGAAATTTTCAAGATCTCTTGTCCATGGGAGCAGCAGTCAACATTTTTTCTACCCCAATCATGGAAATCAGGAATTTCTGTGAAGACTTCCATGGTTGCTGAAAAATGAACATACACTTATGTGAAGAAAATTTAAATATCAAGGAAAACAAAGAAATAAGAGGAAAAAAATACTTACGTGCAAAGTTCCACTTCTTAGGGAAGGTTATATTCTCATCGCCCACTAATTCACGAGTGGGAACAACAACAAATCGAGCGTACCAACCAAGATCACTGTCATCCTCGGGGCTAACTAAAACTCTTTTACTTCTAGCCACGAGGGAAAAATCACATTCACGTAAATGTTTCGGAGAATACAGGTGGAGTAAGTGACGGAAGGTAAAAGGGGCAGAAAGTAAACGTGACAAGTAACGAAGGCAAGCAACTACCCTCTATATAATTGGACCTATTTGACCGAGGCAAACATTGGAATAACGGCAAAATTCAATGATCACGGGATCAATAGGAGGGGTAAACCCTAAGGTAAAAGGGTAGGTATAAACAAAAGAGTAACCTTCATGGTAAGAGGTGATTCTATCATCGACACTAGGGGTCATTACAGGAAAATAAGGGTTTCGAGTGACATTCACGTCGA
Organism: Nicotiana attenuata; assembly: GCF_001879085.1. Lineage (NCBI taxonomy): Eukaryota > Viridiplantae > Streptophyta > Magnoliopsida > Solanales > Solanaceae > Nicotiana > Nicotiana attenuata. The sequence goes on from NW_017670234.1 coordinate 984,071, forward strand.
ACCAAGGAAAGGAGTCCTGGAGTAATCAAGCTAGGGTAATGATCAACAGGGTTAAGAGACGCTATGGAAGAAACCTGTTTCCCCATAGCTTCACGATCTGATACAAAAGAAAATTCTTGTGGGACAATCTCAGAAACAATGGGTTCTCGTATGGGTTCATTATGATCTCTTCCTCTAGAGGAAGATCTAGGAGTTAAGGTAGTTCTAGCCCTAGAAGAAGAAGGCTTGGCAGTACTACTTTCAGGAGTAGAACTACAAGTAGACAACAAACCTAAGCTACGTAGTCTGCCACTTCTCCTACTCCTAGTAAGAGCAGTAGAGGGAGGGAGCTTATCAACGATCACTACCTTACGAGGGTTTGATGATGAAGAAGGTTTTAACGAACGAGAAGACATCTTTAATGGTGAAAACACAGAAAAAAGAAGAAGAACTACAAGAAAAGTTAAAAATATGAATGCAAGGAAGAAGAAAGGGATTTTCGAAATTGAGTGTGATGAGGAATTTATAGGGGAAGGCAATCATCATCAGTGATGGTCATTATGAACTGTTCATCATGGAACTGTCACTTCGTGACTGATGCAGGAGCAGAAAAATCCTAAAAAGGCGTTGTAAACTGCATAACTAATTACAACAAGATACGTGTCCTAAGCCTTAAATAGACATGACGTATGTCTCATCGATTCTGAAGAGGGCATTATGATAATCGGAAAAAGGCAGCAAGGAATTCCCGCCATAAATACTTACCACTTCCCCAATATTCATAAAGTTGGGGTACTATCTATATGATGAAAAAAAAGACATGACACGTAGAATATCAGCAAGGTGACAAGTGGCACTTTCAGTTGAGTCAATAAAGAAAACGAAAAGGCACGAACGAATACCAGAGGAGGTACCGGCCCAAATAGCTGGAAAAGAAGAAATAGGTATGAGATGAATGAAGACCATAAAAAAGGAAGATTCATGAATCTGTTATAATAAGGAAGGGAAATCGGCATTATGGATATCTTAAGTTATTATTGTAACCGCTACAACTAAATATGGTAACGAGCAAGCAAGGCAATTAAATGCCATGAACGAGCCGGAATTAAGTTCAGAAACCGTTATAATTGTGTATCCTTATATAAGGACCCGTTCATCATTTGTAAAGGCATCTGAATAATTTTCAATATATGCAATCAGTCTTTTACTTTATTCGAAGTGTTCAAATCGTAATTCTGGGAAAGATTAGCGATCCATTAAGCTTTCTTTTCTTACCAATTATTTCCATTATTTTTCCTATTCTTTGAGTTAACAAGAAAGTGAATTTCGGTTATCACTAACCCGATTTTTTCGTAATATTAGCTTTGATCGAGAAATTTATTTTAGGGTTAAACAATTGTGTTTCTTAAGAAACTAAGAAAATAACTTCAAATAAAAACAAACATGAATTTTATTTAAGTATATTTAAGGTCTCTATTTAAAACTTAGATTTAAGTCACAAATTTTATAGAGTCGCTCTTTTCACCAGATGTAAATAAATATTTGATGTTTGTCCATAATTCAATTTTTTTAGTACATTACTCGCCTTATATTTTGCTACTTTTGTGACTAATTGTGCGACATTTGAGCTTATTTATGTTGTTTTATGTGTAGAATGGTTGGAAGACGAATGTGAGTGAAGGTTGCACAAAAGGATGACAAAAATACAAGAAAAGAGCACCGAAACACGGAGTAGCCATGCCAGGCGTCACACCAGGCGACGCCTGGCATATGGCCTGATTCAACTCGCGTTAAGGGTGGCGTCACGAGGCTCCAAGCGTGCGTTAAGCCTAGCGCCATAAGGTCTGGCACTCGGTGCCCTCTGTTCGCGACGTAAAAGTACTCTTAGCTGGTTTTGGAGTCGGTGACCTTGAACCTAACATATAAATACTTCCTAAATGAGTTGAGGAAGGGGTTGAGCATTATTTGGAGGTAAAAACACATTGTGGAACAACTTTGGAGGGGAAAATCATAGAGTTCTTCATCCCCTCATCCTCTCCTTGTAATTTAATTAGGCAAAATACTTGGAATATTGTTACTACAAACATGAGTGGCTAAGAACTCCAGTTTCTAGGGTTGTGGTTGGCATGATTATTGATATTTATTAGTTACATCTTCATTAATTCGGATTATCATCTTGTGGTTGTTTCTTTAATTCTAGTTTAACTTAAAATTGATATAGCTACCGATTCACCCTACTATCTCTGCTATGCTTGGGAAAGCCGTGTTTAGATTAGAGTAGAGTTAGAGAAAGCTTCTTTCTGATGCGTGGTTCAGGGAATGATTTTGCGTTAGGATAGGAATATACCTAACGGCCTCGCTTAGTTGAATGTCGTGTTATATTCGTTCATGATAAATTCAATACCATAGGAATATATGATTGATATATTGTGGATAGGCAAATAGTATTGTGGAAACATGCTATTCATATAAACGATCTGGTCAATTAGCAACCATAGATAATTTCGATTAACGAGTGTAATTTACGAACTCAATAGGATTGATTAATCGACCACAACCCTGGAATCTTTATTTCCTCTTAGTAAAATCCAACAATACACGTTTGCATTCTTGATAAATTAGTCATTACTTGTTAATTTCCGCAATAGTAGATTAATAGAAAAAAATAACTCTTGATTATTTGGACAGTTGAATTTGAATTAGCCTAGTTAATAATTAATCTAAGTCTCTGTGGGTTCAACATCCGATTTTTGAGTCACTTTATTACTTGATGGTTATTTATACTTGGGGAACTAACATATTTTTCACGCCGTTGTCGGGGACCTAGCAATTGATTATTTAATTGAGTTAAATTCATATAAGCTTTATGTTCAAGTTTTGACTTGTTTGATTTACATAATCTCTCTCAGGTACTTGGAAGTGAATGTCAGGTAAAGAAGAGGGTAAAGATAAACTTGAACCCTTTGAAAACGAACTTGAGAGACTCCTCCACAGAAACAAGAAAGCAACAAAAGAAGCCAAAGAGGCTGAAGAAGCAGTGAGATTGGCAGCACAGGTTGAGGAAATCAAACATCAACAAGCAATTGTTGAACTTCCACAACTTGTAAGAATGGAAGACAAACAAGAACTACCAGTGATCGCAGCTACAAGGCCTAACCTTGCAAATATGACACAGGTTATTGTCAAACCAGCCATCACAGACCATTTTAAGCTCAACAACACATGGTGCAACTGATACACTCCCAGGGTCAACATGTGGGGCTGCCACATGAGGATCCACAGAGGCACATTCAGATATGTGGATTCCATCAAAATAAAGGATAAACTCTTAGCCAATCTTGGGAGCGATTCAAGAAACTACTACGAGATTGCCCATACCACGATTAGATAGATGATGTCTTGGGGCACACTTTTGTAGAAGGTCTAGATGAAGCTTCCACGATGTACATTGATTCTGCTTAGGGAGGTATGTGCATGGAAAAATCATATGGGGAAATCCAAGCCTTGCTGGACAAACTCACTAGAAATGATCAGAACTCGCAAGGGGAAGGAGAACCAAGCAGAACACTCAGGCCGAAGACAGGTGGTATGATCGAAATAGATGCACTCCCAACATTGAGAGATGATCTAGCCAAGATAGCCAATCAGGTTGGGAAGCTCTCTCAAGCACAAATGCAACCGGTGCAGCATGTGCAACAAATGCAAGTCTACTGTGAATTTTGTGAGAAAGGTCACACGGGTGACCAATGTCCCACAAAACCAAGATCAATCTACTATATAAGTCAACAAGCTAGAGGGCCGATGAATAAAAATGCTCATGGAAACACCTACAATCCGAACTAGAGGAACCACCCTAACTTTTCTTAGGGTGGAAATCAGAATAACAGGTCTTAAGGTAATTACAATCAGCCACATATACCTCCACAGCAAGCAGAGGAATGTTTGACTGACATGATGAAAAAGCTCTTGATCGACAACTAGAAATAATGGTTGAAAATCAATAGTTGCATATAGAGTTTACAAGACTAGAGAGGCAATTCGGGCAGATGGCGAACAATCAAAACACTAGACCTACTGGAGCTCTCCCAAGCGATACGGAGAAAAATCCTCAAGTTAATGCAGTGACGTTAGGAAATGAGAGAGAATTGGTTGAAGTGCCTAAGAAGAAAAAGGAGCCGTCTGGCTCGAAGATGAAAGAGTGACAAAACTTGTAGAGGTAGAAGAGAAGAACAAATCCGAGTATGAGCATGTAGTAGAAAGGGTGCCACCTTTTTTCCTTAGAGACTGAGAAAGAAGAATGATGACCACATGTTTCACAAATTTCTAGATATGCTGAAGCAGATACACTTGAACATCCCTTTGTTGGACATGCTCCGTTATGTCCCAAAATATGTAAAATACATCAAGGATATAGTGGAAAATAAAAGGAGGTTAACTGAGTATGAAACCGTCGCACTTACTAAAGAGTGCACTTCCAGGATTCAATACAAGCTTCTACAAAAGCTTAAGGATCTTGGTAGTTTTACCATCCCTGTGAGGATTGGTGCGATCGATGTGGGTAGAGCCCTATGTGATTTGGGTGCAAATATCAATCTGGTGCCGTTGGTAGTGTTCAAGCAACTGGTCTTAGGAGCTTCGAGACCCACCATGGTGATGCTGCAGCTGGATGACGATCATATGTTTATCCCGATGAGGGTAATTGAGGACGTGTTGATGCAGATCGAAAAGCTTATTTTCCCAACAGACTTTATCATCTTGGACTACGAGGATGATGAGCTAGTTCCTATCATCTTAGTATGACTTCTTTTGGCCACTGGAGATGTAATCATCAAAGTCCAAGAAGGTAAGATGATCATGAGGGGGGACAATGGAGAAGTTGTCTTCAATGCGTATTGAGCCATTCAGTTTCCTCGTCACTATGAGGATCTTTCCATGATTTTTATAGTAGAGGTAAACGAACCTATGACGACCTGGCCGGTCGTCTTAAGAATTAATGCCCCAATCCCCTATTAACTGCTTCCCCTAAGTTCATTTCTGCTATTTTGGTTTGCCGGGACGTTCGGTGTGGTGTTTCGGAGTGTTTTGGGACACTTAGTCCCTAAATGAGAGCTTAAGTGTTGGAAAGTGGTCCGTAGTCAGAACAGCATAAAGACAGCCTCGGAATGGAAATTCGACGGTTCTGTTAGCTCTGTTAGGTGATTTCGGGGTTGGGAGCGTGTTCAGAATGTATTTTGGAAGTCCGTAGCTCATTTAGGCTTGGAATGCCGAAGCTTGAGTTTTTGAAGTTTTCGGTCCGATAGCGAGTTTTTGATCCGAGGGTCGGATTGGAATTCCGAAAGTTGTAGTAGCTCCGTCATGTCATTTGGGATGTGTGTGCAAAATTTCAGGTCATTCGGACGTGTTTTGGTTAGGTTTTTGATCGAAAGTGTATTTTGATGAAATGTGAGGTTCTTAGGCTCAAATCCATGATTTAATCGAGTTTCCGACGTTGTATTAGGTGGTTTAAGGATTGGTACAAGTTTGAATGAGGTATTAGGTGTTATTGGTGCTTTTGGTTGAGGTCCCGGGGGCCTCGGATGTGTTTTCGGATGCTCAACGGGCAATTGTTGGTGTTGGAAAAGTGTACAGCAGCTGAAGGTTACTGTCATCTGGTATTTCCGCTTCTGCGGCTTGGGAACCGCAGAAGCGGAGCCGCAGAAGCGACTTTTGGTCATCCTCCAGGAACCCGCAGAAGCGGTAGGATTTCCGCAGAAGCGGATGCGCTTCTGCGAGATGGGAACCGCAGAAGCGGAAGTTGGGATTTTAAAGGAAGCCGCAGAAGCGGCCAGAGTTCCGCATAAGCGGGTCCGCAGAAGCTGTCCCTTGACCGCAGAAGCGGTATTCGCTGTTCAGAAAAGGGAGTTTTGAGGGTTGAGTTTCAAAAGTTGGAAAAATCAATTGAGAGCTCGGGAGAGGGCGATTTTGAGTGGGTTTTGAAGAGAAGATCATTGGGTAACGTTTCTTTAATCCTTTCCAGTTATATTTCATCATTATGTAGCTAAATCCATCATCTAATTTCGAATTTGGAATCAAAATTGGGGAAAACTTCATAGGCTAAACTATCGGGTTTTGAGTGGGTGTTTGACCTCCGATTTTGGAGATTTTTATATGGTTAGACTCGTGAGAGTACGAGGGTTCTGAAAATGTGAAAATTATTTAATTCCGAGACGTTGGCCTGAGGGGAGTTTTGGTCTTTTTACCTAATTTCGCGCTTTAGCTTTGAATTAAATAGAAGAACCCGTTGCTTGAGATGTTATGTACAATGTGTGATTTAATTGAATAAATTTGGGCCATTTGGAGCCGAGTACTCGTGGCAAGAACGTGGTTGCTAGTTGATTTTAGCCGGTTCGAGGTAAGTATCTTGCCTAACCTTGTGTGGGGGACTTCCCCTTAGGATTTGAGTCTTCTTTGTTGATTGTATTCCTTGTACGCGAGGTGACGAGTGCGTGCTCGGATTTATTCGTGGAAAATTGTCCCTTTTAGGCTCCTAGATCCTTGTAATCACCGAATATGAAGTTGTTCTTGATACGATTGAGTTCCCTGTTATTAGCTTCACCTTTACATGTCTTACTTGGAATTTATTTACCCTTTTTGGCTTATTCTTGTTGCCTGATTGACTTTTACATGTTTCACTGTAGACATTACCCTTCTATAGTCACATTATCATTCCTAAATGTTTGTCTTTATTTGGAAAGCGTTATTTCTATCTCTCGTGTAATTAATTGGTCTTAATTGGAAAGACGTTAGACATCCTATGTCTAGTTGATATTTCCTTAATTGTAATTATTTGATTCATGTTAACTTCCTTGTTGTTGAACTTAGTATTATGGAATCGTTGTTTCATATTATTTCTCCCTTGTTGAGTTGTTCTTATTGCGCTTAGTAGTTCTCTATTACGGTTATTCCTTGTGAGTTAGTTGTACTGTCTTTTGGTGAACGGAAATACCTGAGTTGATTCTCTTGCTTTGTTCCTGTATATATTGTCATTTGTTGTGTTGTACTTGAGACTGTGATGGACGAGGTTTCTGCCGTGCAGTTGTTGATACTGTGATGCACGAGGTTTCAGCCGTGCGGCTGTTGGTACTGTGATGCACGAGGTCTCTGCCGTGCGGTTGTTGTTGAAGGGTTGCACGAGGTCTTTGCCGTGCTATTGTTGCTATTGATGTGTTGCACATGCAGCGTAATAAGGCGGGATATGTTAAATGCTTATATATGGGTTGCGCATGAGGCGGAATAAGGTGGGAACATTGTGATGCACGTGTGGCGAAATAAGGTGGTGCTTATTATGTTATTCTTTGCACACGTGGTGAAATAAGGTGGGCTATGTCAGGGGTTGATTGTAGGGAATTGTGACGGCCTGTGGAGGCATTCCTATTTGTTTAATAATGTGACTATGAGTTGCTTACCTGTATGAGCTTTACCGCTTGGTAGTTGTGAGGAAACATCGTACGTGCGGTCCGTTCTCTCTTTTTTTCATGTTGCTAGTTGGTAAATATTCTTGTTAAAAGCACTTACACAAGCATACACGTAACTGGACATCCCCACTAGAAGTGAATTCCTTCCGATCCTACCAAGGGTGGAGATATGCCTTCATTATTCATTATGTATGTGAGAGTGGACCTAATTGGCCAGTTAGTTGTCAGTATGAATGTGAGATTGATGAGGCACAGGGTGCCAAGTGATAGATTTCAGATGTTGGGTTTTTCGTGAGTTGTGGTTTGTCCGAGATTTTGATAAAAATTGTGGAATGAGTTGATTAAGACCTTATGTGATCATCATTGTAGGATATGAGTTATTTACTTGTTTTCCTCTTGCTGTGTTGTGACCTTAGGATTTGGATTAAGATTCTGCCGTCATTTCGTATCATTATTTATTATAGTCTTGTTTTTACTTGTTGCCTTTTTTTTCCTTATCGTGAATTGTAGCACTCATAGTCATTCATGCAGTCTTTACATGTTATATATCGTTTCCATTATTCCTATGATTATACTGTTTATTTGACCAGTAGGTGCTTTGACTGTTCCTCGTCACTACTCTACCGAGGTTAGTCTTGATACTTACTGGGCACCGCCGTGGTGTGCTCATGCTACTCTTCTGCACATTTTTGTTGTGCAGATACAGGTACTCCCACTCAGTTCTGTCAGCCTTGGAAGGAGGCGTATCGGTAGAGACTTCGAGGTATATCTGCTACGTCCGCAGATCGGGGAGTCCCTTTCCAGCTTTCTGTAATAAGTATAGCTCTTTCAGTATTTCTCCCTTATATAGACATTCTTGAGTCAGAGCCTCTTATGTATCCCTTAGCTTGTGATTTGTGAGTTTCCGGGTTTTGGGAATGTTGTTAGCTTCGAGAATTGTTGTGGTATGTGCCGAGCGGCACCTTAAACACCATTTTATTTTTCTAGTTCAGTTTTATTTACTTTCTTCCGCAACTATGATTTATCTTACGCATTGTTAGGCTTACCTAGTCGTAGGGACTAGGTGCCATCACGACATGTTCACGGAGGGCGAACTGGGGTCGTGAGAACAACCTTCTTAAGGGATTGAGTTCGTTTTCTTTTATGTTTAGGCAAATATAGTAGTAATGAATAAAAGGGTTTCAAGCATTCACTTGGTACCAACACATTTACCTATGATCGTATGGTTAAAAACAAGTTGTTGGCCGAAAATAGCTCTAGTTGTGATATTTTGACTCTTGTGTTGACTTAAGCAGTCATCGAGTGGTTCAGTCGAGCCATTTGTGATTTTCAATCTTAACTAGGGTTGTTGTTGGCCTTCGACTCCGTTCTCTTTAGCAATCCAACATCATGAGAGGTAAGGTATTGAATTGCAAGTCCAAGTACCCGTGCTTATAGTCTAGAACTTTCCCTGAATGTTTTTCTAGGCGAAATTCTAAGTGTACCTTGGCTTGAAATGAATGTAGGCTCTCCTTGATCTGATTTGAACTTTGAAATCATCCATAGCCTGCCAATGTGATATCCCTAGTCAACCCATTTGAGCCTAAGCCCTTTTTCTTTCAATAACCACGTTACAAGCCTTTATCCGTTTTGTAATGACCCTCTCTTGGCACTCAATCTTTCCTTAGTATTCTTGAGAAACATTTGGCAAAAATATAAGTTTGGAGGAGAGACGAGGAGTTTGAAAGTGATAAAAGGTACAAAGAAGAGAAAGAAATGAAGGAAAGGAAAGGCAAAGAAAAGAAAGAAAGAACAAAAAGAAAAAAAATATGCCAAAAAGAAAGTGAATAAGGTAAAAAGTGAAAGAGATTCAAAGATAACAATGATGAAAGGCATGGAGTAAAGAGAAAAGGAGAAAAATGGATGTCATGACCAAGAAAGAGTGGCGTTACGTCTCTCTAGTTCCCTCGAGGAAAAAGAAATTGACTCAAAGAGTCGTCAAAATATGAGCCAAAATGAGAAAATGGAGTGCTTAAGGAATGATGAACCCATTCTATTTCATCAAGACCTACTTTGATCCAAAAAGCCTTCATCACATCCCGCAAAAGCCCTACATGATTTCAAGTTGAGGGGCAAGCTTATGGTACTTAGAGCCGGGCTTGTGACATTCTTTTGAGAGAGATGAGTGAACTTTTCACAATCTTTATTTCGAGTGTTACATTCTAAAGTGAGATTTGCTAATGGAGAGTAGAGGAGGAGACCACAATGACCTATGTGAAAGAGCGAGCTTCCTTGATGAATAGAGTCAACTCTTGATGCTCTAGTGTCATATTAGAACTATTGTACTCAAAATGTCAAAATCCTTGCGTTGTTGATAATTCATATGTGTTGTGGGTAATTGTTGGTCCCAATTGATGTGTAATTGATTCACCTTTAGCCAGCTGAAATATCCCTTTTCTAGTAGAGGTGGGAATTGCCTTAATTTCTTGAGGACAAGCAAAAGCTTAAGTTTGGGGGAGTTCATAAGTCGGGATTTTGACCGCTTATTTACTCTCTTTTACATGCGTTTTAGCTCAAACCTGCTTAAAGGTATTCCAAGAACTAATGAAATGTGCTTTTGTACAGGAATATTGGGAAACAAGCCAAAGAAGTCAAAATCAACTCATAAAGGAGTCAAAAGTAAACAAGAACCAAAATAAAGAAAAAAGGCCTACAGTGCGGACAACATAATTCTAGTGCAGCCGCAGAAGAGGAGATTCAGAGAGTGAGTTTTTTGGGTCAGCTGAACGCATGCGGACCACACCATAATTGTGCGCTCGCAGAAAGACAATACGGCCGCACTCAGAGAGATGGGAATTCTAGAGTCAAGCTGGAATGCGGACCGCACTTTTTTAAGTGTGGCTGCACAATCAGAAGCGCGGCCGCACTCATTTTTATTGGGACTGCAGAAGTCCCAAAGTATCAAGCCAAGTTCTAGGAATGCGGATCGCACTATAATTGTGCGACCCCACAACCTTCGCAGGGACATTTTTGTCAGATATTTTCAGCCTAGTATAAATAGAACTTTTTGTCATTCTTAGGTTAAGTTTTATTTTGGGAGAGCACATGTGCCGTTTTTCTTTACTGTTTTGAATAATTTTGTACTAGATTAACTTCTAGACATTAGATTTTCTTTCTTTAATCAATTGTTATGCATTCTATCTTAATTTCTTCTTGTATTTCTTCATTTTTCATGAGTATCTACATTTCTAGCTAGGGTTGTGGCCCAACCCTAGTGTGGGTACTTAATGGGTGTTTGATTTTGGGCTTGTTTGTGATTGGGTTAGTGATAGTTAGCCGAGTTCATGCTTGAATTCAAGAATTAATGGTTGCAAACATTGATTCGTACCTATTTGACTTAGTCTCTACTTGAGAAAGAGAGAATAAGTCTAGGAACACTTGGCTAACAAGAAATTGGGGTGAACTCAAGAAATTGAAAGCCCCAATTAAAGGGTCAAATCTAGAGATAGTAAGACTCGACTTTGGCATCCATCACTTGTTTTGTGAAATACCCATTTGGGCTTGAGAAAGCCAAATTAGGCAAAATCACTCAAATTACCAAGAGGTATAGAGTGGGTAATTGCGTGTGATTGCTATATTACAACCCCGACTAATCAAACTTGCCCTTGAGTTTACAACTCATTAGGTAACCACCTAGGTGGAAGCCACGGCCCTAGATCTTTTATCATTTGAAAAACAACAAAAACCAAAAATATTGTCATCCAGTTTCATATTTGGAATCGATAGCTTAAAATAGAAGTAAATACAACAAACAAGATTGTTGAAGAGTAATTTGAGGCACATCATACAATTGCACTAAATATATACCTAATCCCAATTCTAACTCCCTAAGGATTCGACCCCGACTCGCGTTAGGTTTTATTATTTCTTCGACCGCCCCACTACCTATAATTGTGGTGTGAGTTTGGGCGACACCAAGCAGCTGGATTGCTTGACAGGAGACTCAAGCTATATTTATTGGCGTCCGCAGACCCTGGAGTCTCTTCCTAGTCTTATAATTTTACTGTTTCTTTTCCTTCAGAACAATATTTTTTCTTTCCGACTCTACTTGTAGTAAATCATATTAGCTCGTGAGTTGTGACTCTAGATCCTAAATATATCAGATATTATGGGTTTTATGTTATTCCGCAAATCAGTTTTAGCTTCTATTTAGCTTAATTGTTCATGTTATTGAAATTGGCTAAAGTTGGCAATAAGAATACTCTAACGTTGGCTTGCCTAGAAAGTGATATGTTAGGCGCCATCACGGTCCCGAAGGTGGGAATTCTGGATCGTGACAAGTTGGTATCAAACCACTAAGTTTCCTAGATCTCACAATTCACGAGCAAGATTAGTAGAATCTAGAGGATCGATACGGAGTCGTATGTACTTATCTTCCAGAGGATATGAAATTTAGGAACAAATTTCTCTTATTGCTAATTGAACTCTTCTACTCTTGTTATCTCGCAGATGGAGAGAACACATACCACATCCTCAGCTGAGCAGTAGTCAGAGCCCTCAGTGACAGCTCCTACGAGGGGCAGAGGTCGAGGCCGAGGCAGGGGTAGGGTTCAACTTAGAGCTAGAGCAGCAGCACCAACAGTGGATCCTCAGGTGGAGTTTGATAAGGAGGTTCTAGCCCAGACTGTTCCAACAGGACCAGCTCAGGTCCCGGAGGGGTTCATCGCCACCCCTGTGCTTCAGGACACTTTGGTCCGTTTGGTGGGCCTTATGGAGAGTATGGCCCAGATTGGCACATTTTCCATGGCACCAGCCGTCTCTCTAGCTGGAGGAGGAGCACAGACTCCTGCTAATCACACCCCGGCGTAGATGGCTCCGTAGTATCAGACTCTAGTAGCTCAGCCAGTTGGAGTGGTTCAGCCGATTGTTACGGCACAGGCCGGTGGTGGATCGACTATGTCTTCTGAGATCTTATTGAGGTTGGACAAGTTCACCAAGCTCTTTCTAGTTCACTACAGTGGCGCACCTTCTGAGGAACCACAAGATTATCTTGACGGCTGTCATGAGGTGCTGCGGAACGTGGGGATAGTGGAGACCAATAGAGTCGATTTTGCTGTGTTTCAGATGACGGGTTCCGCCAAGAGATGGTGGAATGATTTTGTATTGACCAGACCAGCTGGGTCGCCTGCTTGTACTTGGGACCAGTTCTCTCAGATATTTCTTGAGAAGTTCCTTCTTGTCACACTGAGAGAGGATTATCGTAGGCAACTCGAGCGTCTCCAGCAGGGCAGTATGACCGTCACTCAGTATGAGACATGTTTTGTAGATCTGGCACATCATGTTATTCTTCTGCTTCCTACCAAGTGAGAGAGAGAGGGTGAGGAGGTTTATTAAGGGGCTTGCGCAGCCTATCATGTTGCAGATGGCCAAGGAGACGGGAGTGAGATTTCTTTTCGAACGGCTGCCAATGTTGCCAGGCGAGTCGAGATGGTTCTAGCATAGGGGAGTGGTCAGTGGTCTGACGAGAGGCCTCGTCACTCCGGTGGATTCAGTGGAGTCTCATCTGGAGGCTGGGTTACTTTTGGTAAAGGCCATCCTCCCAGTCCATTTCATTCAGCACTCCAGGCATCCCATGGTGCTTCAGGTGGTCGTAGCCCTCATATGCGTTATTTCGACCAACTAGCCTACAGTGCACCACCAGCTCCTATTAGTGCACCTCCGCTCCAGAGTTTTTAGGGTGGTTACTCCGATCGGCAGGGTCAGTAGTCGCAGCAGCCGAAGTCATGTTATACTTGTGGTGATCTGAGGCACATTGCTAGATTTTTCCCTCGTACATCGAGCAGTTCTCAGCATCAGGGTTCTCATGCCATGGTCCTGGCACCAGGTGCTTCACTACCCGCTCAGCCAGCTAGAGGTAGGGGTCAGGCAGCCAGAGGTGGTGGTCAAGCCATTAGAGGTGGAGTTCAGGCTGCTAGAGGTGGAGGCCAGTCAGCTAGGGGCCATCCTAGAGATGTAGTTCAGAGCGGTGGGGCTCAGCCCCAATGATATGCTTTCCCAGCCAGGCATGAGGCTGAGTCTTCTAACGCCGTTATCACAGGTACTGTTTCAGTTTGCAGTAGAGATGCTTCAGTTCTATTTGATTTGTGTTCTACTTATTACTATGTGTCATCCTACATATTCATATTTGGTTGTGCCTCATGATTATTTGAGTGCTCTTGTGTATGTGTCCACACCTGTGGGAGATGCTATTATCGTAGATCGCGTTTATCGTTTGTGTGTGGTTACCATTGGGAGTCTTGAGCCTAGTGTAAATCTTCTACTTCTCGATATGGTAGACTTTTATGATATCTTGGGTATGGATTGGCTGTCACCTTATCACGCTATATTTGATTGTCACGCCAAGACGGTGACCTTAGCCTTGCTGGGGTTGCCTCGATTAGAGTGGAGAGGGACTCCTGGCAATTCTACCAGCAGGGTTATCTCTTATATGAAGGCTAGGTATATGGTTGAGAAGGGGTGTGTAGCTTATTTGGCTTATGTCCGCGATTCTAGTGCGGAGATTCCTTCCATGGATTCAGTACCGGTTGTCCGAGAGTTTCCAGAGGTATTTCCTATAGACCTTCGAGGGTTGCCACCCGACAGGGACATTGAATTCTATATTGGCTTGGTTCCAGAAACTCAGCCCATTTCTATTCCACCATACCGTATGGCCCCGCCAGAGTTGAAAGAATTGAAAGAGCAATTGCAAGATTTGCTCGATAAGGGCTTCATTAGACCTGTGTCTCGCCCTGGCGTGCGCTCGTGTTGTTTGTGAAGAAGAAATATGGGTCAATGAGGATGTGCATAGATTATTGGCAGTTAAACAAAGTCACTATCAAGAACAAGTATCCATTGCCGATGATTGATGACTTATTTGATCAGCTTCAAGGTGCTAAGGTGTTTTCAAAAATAGATTTGAAGTCTGGCTACCATCAGTTGAGGATTAGGGCATCCGATGTCCCTAAGATAGCCTTTCGGACTTGTGATAGGCATTATGAGTTTCTGGTAATGTCATTTGGGCTAACAAATGCCCTAACAACATTCATGGATTTGATTAACCGGGTGTTGAATCCTTATTTGGATTCCTTCTTGATTGTGTTTGTTGATGATATCTTGATCTACTCCCGCAGTCGAGAGGAGCACGAGTAGCATCTTCAGATCGTACTTCAGACTCAGAGAGACAGCCAGTTATATGCTAAGTTTTCAAAATGCGAGTTTTGGTTGAGCTCAATCGCTTTCTTGGGGAATGTTGTGTCGATAGAGCGTATTCAGATGGACCCTAAGAAGATTGAGGTAGTTTAGAACTAGCCTAAGCCCACTTCAGCCACGGAGATCCGGAGTTTCTTGGGTTTGGTGGGTTATTACCATCGGTTTGTGGAGGGGTTCTCATATGTAACATCCCCATTGACCAGGTTGACCCAGAAGAGTGCCTCATTTAGATGGTCGGACAAGTGCGATTTGAGCTTTCAGAAGCTCAAGACTGCTTTAACTACGGCGCCGGTGTTGGTATTGCCCACAGGTTCAGGATCTTATACATTATATTGTGATGCATCTCGTATTGAACTTGGTGCGCTATTGATGCGGGATGACAAGGTAATCGCATATGCTTCGCGGCAGCTGAAGGTTAACGAGAAGAATTACCCCATTCATGACCTAGAGCTGGCAGCCATTGTTCATGCGCTGAAGATTTGGAGGCACTATTTGTACGACGTGCCATGTGAGGTATTAACAGATCACCGGGGCTTGCACTATTTGTTCAAGCAGAAGGAGCTCAATTTGAGGCAGAGGAGGTGGTTGGAACTATTGAAAGACTATGATATCACCATCTTGTCATCTCAGGAAGGCCAATGTGGTGGCCGATGCTTTGAGTAGAAAGTCAGCGAGTATGTGCAGCCTAGCGTACATTCCAATCGGTGAGAGACCGCTTGCATTAGATATTCAGGCATTGGCCAATCAGATCATGAAGTTAGATATTTTTTATCCCAATCGTGTTCTAGCTTGTACAGTCGCTCGGTCATATTTGTCTGAGCGTATCAAAGATCGGCAATATGATGACCCTCATTTGTTTGTCCTTAGGGACACAGTGCGGTACTGTGGTGCCAAGCAGGTCACTATTGGAGAAGATGGAGTTTTGAGGATGCAGGTTCGTGTTTGTGTGCCTAATGTGTGTTGATACCCAATTTTTTCTCATATATTTTAAATATTCATAAACACTTTCAAAATATTTTACATACATTTGCAAACATGCACAAGTATTTTACAATTTTTCTGCAATTTTTCAAGGCCCTAAATCCATCTATTTCTGCATTTTCTAATTACATAAATGTTCAAAACTATCCCTCATATTATTTTATGATGATTTAATCATCTAAATTCATCATTTATGTTCATATGAGTGTTCAAATATTTTAATTGCATTTTTATAATTACACATGCCTTTTTAAGACTATAATTGCATATTTTGCAAAAAGTAGCCTATGTATGCATTATTACATTATCTCACCAGAAAATAGCTTTTTGCATTTTTAAAATATCGAGTGAACGTCTTAGAATATTTTCATGCACAAAAATCATTTTTATAATCTGTTAATCATTTTACAAATTATTTTATTAATTAATTGGGTATTTAACAAATAGCCTCTTTAATTTATTTAATTTTTCGGACCTGACCCCTAAATATTAGCCCAAATCCTTTTAAAACCAGCCCAATTCACCCCCCAGGCCCAACATATACCTACCCAACCCAATAACCCCGTTTAATCGTGGCCATTGATCTATTAGATCAACGGTCCACAATTAACCTTACCATATTAATCCCAAATGACCCCCTAACCCCCTTCACTCTTTCAATTCCGCCGCCTTCGTTCCCTAACCTCTCCGACTCTCTCTCAACTCGCCCCTAACCCTAATCGCCTTCACCGGCAAAAACTCCCGTCTATGGAGTTTCTGTGTGTTCTCCGACCCTTGCCGGCCTTCTACCTCTTTTGGTGGTTCGATTATGTCTATTTATGATAGAATCTCTAAGAGATTCAACTTGGATTTTTTGTTCGATACCTTTCACAGGCCTGTCTATGGCCATATCCATTTGTGAGTATTATTTTCTTCCTGTTTATGGCTAGAATCTATTGTTTTAAACCAGGTATCTTCCATCTCTGTCAATTTTCTTAAAACCCTAATCTTATGCTACCAGGGTCTGTTGAGATCCTTGTAGATCTGAAACGTTTAAGTGTTATTTGGTATTTTCTTCGAAAAACCTTCTATTTTCCTTATTATTATTCGATTCTAGTGTTTTCTAAAAACTAGGGTTTCGTCCTAAGTTCTCTGCAAAGGGTTTTTAACTTCCAAGTGTTTGAATCTGATTATCTTTACTGGTTTGACTAATTTTGTATATATGCGTTAAACCCAAGGTCTTTCTGTTTATTGCATTGATTACTTCAATCTTATCCCGTTATTTGTTTATCTCTATCAATCAAATATATTTACTGATTTTATTTAGGGTTCAAATTATATTTTCCTGTTAAAATCAGTACTTCTCTGTGATTTACCTGTTTTCCTTATTTGTGACTTTAATTAGTACTACTTGCCTTAATTAGACTAATAGTCTGATTTAGGGATTTAATTGACTCTTATATGGTATATGACTGATTTGTTTACCTTATTTGAATCCCAATCTGAATCATTAAGGGATTTTTCCCAATTTAAGGGGTTCCTTTCCGGATTCTTCTGTAGGAATTGACCGATTTAAGTCCCCAATTAACTGATTGATTTATTTGATTACCCTGTTTTATGAACTCTGATTTATTCTTTACCTTATTTGTCCTGCCTTACTAAGTGCTATATAACCTCTCATTTTGACTTCTTCAAACAACGAACCTTTGTTTAGAATGTGTCCTAAACTGTTTTTCACTCTTGATATGTCTTCACTTCCAAACTGTTTCACACTTCTAACATGTTTTCACTTCTAAAACTATTTTCTTAAAAACTCTCTCATATTTTCGACTCCTATTCTTAGAACACCTAGGGTCTTGCCCCTCCAGTGAGCATTGCTTAGGAGTCCATGAGGCTCCTCTGAACTTTGACACACTGGGGTTGGCTTTCCAAACTTGCTCATAAAAAGGGTTGCTTTGAAAGTTTACTGGTGTGAGCATTGCCGGGGTCCCCGGGGCCCTTGGGAACTTTGACACACCAGGATACCATTTGGTGCACTATGAGAGTGTTGGCATGTTCATACTTGATTGAAGGCCTGATTTTTCAGGTTTATGGTTTGGGTATGTTCAGGCTTCCTATAGTTGTAGCAATTTCACTTCTGTAATTCATTATTAATAATGGTCTGTAATAATAATTCTTGTAAACATATATTGGGGAAAAGAGTAAAAGGGAGAGATTCTTGTATAATTCTTGTGGGGAAATGATGACGTCCAAATCCACAACTAAAAAGTAAATGGACACAGTCGCATGCAACATAATTTACCCAACTATGAGTGGGGGTCGAATCCCACAGAGAACAATATGTAGGCGATTAGGAATGTAAGAAAATTATCACTTATCGCGCAATGCAAAACACTAAGAATTTGGTTTTTAGAAAATGTTTATAACTAAATGCGAAAATGTAAACTAACCTTGAAAGCAAGTAAAATGATCAATGGCTACAAGTATGGTTGCATCGGGAATTACATTCAAGTAACGATCCAATGTATTTAATGATTTTACAAATATGAGCGAGTTTATGTTAATTAGCCACGGGTAATAATTCTTAATCAGCTTCTTCTGAAGACTAAAAAGACTTACTAATTGAATTATCCCTAAAACAATTAAGAGATTAAGCACTCCCGGATATGGCTACAAGTAGTTCAATCCTATCCCTAGGTAGAACCTATAAAATGAGGGTTAATGCCTCAAGTTCTTGTTAATTAAGCTTTCCCAACCCCAAATTATCTTTTCCAAAATTAATTCGGAGTTAATGGGCGAGTCCTAGGGTTGGCTAATTCCTTTGGAAACATTAAATAACAAGAATAATTAAAATAACACTAACTCACTTCATAAAAGAATAAAAATCATTCAATACATAAGCACAACAAGGTATTTAATCCACACTTTAAACATGAGTATTTCCATAAACAAGATTCAAGTGTTGGAAATAAATACTACACACTTAAATATTCAATACAAAGAAGGAAAATAAAGAAATAAACATAAATGGGTAAGAAATCCTTAACCACAAGCTTCAAATCTTCAAGACCCAAGTGTGTGTGCAAAACCCTAGCATCAAGACTTGTTCTTCTCTAGTCTAAGAACTCAAAAAATGCCAAATATGTTCAGATATTGCCAAAGATATTTTACAAATGAGCCTAGTCGGGTATTAAATGGTTTGGGGCCAAAAAATGTAAAATTCCATAATTGCCCAGGTTTGATGCTCGATTCTCGCAATTGCGAACAAAGGTTCGCAATTCCCAAACTATGCCTATACTGCTTCCCTTCGCATTTGCGATGAACGCTTCGCATTTGCGAAGGTTGTCTGCTTGAGTTGACTTCGCATTTGCGAAGTCTTCTTCGCATTTGTGAAGACTGCCTAAATCAATATGCTTCGCAATTCCCAGGATCTCCTCGCAATACCCAAGTCTGTCATCTTCGCATTTCCCAAGCTTTTGTGGCAATTGTGATCACTGAGGGCATTGCCCAGTTTTTCTTCTTTTTAGCTTCTTTTTGACTGTTTCACTTGGTTTCTTCAACTTCACTTCTAAATCACATAGAACCTGTAGTATAGAAGTAAGTGGCGTTAAACACGTGATTTTATCACTCAAACATAGCAACAATATAGATTTAAAGACAAGATAAGTTGGTAAAATACCAACTCATCAAACCCCCAAACTTAAACTATTGCTTGTCCTCAAACAATGAAAGCGACAAAATCTCTTCCCAAGTATTTAACTCAACATTATATCCTTATCTTGCCAAGCCAAAAAGGTCTACTTTAAGCATAAAAGCATGACTTTGATTGGTACCAACAATTACTCCAATGTATATGAATTATCAAGCACTTCTCATGAACTTCATTATACTTCAAGTGCTCACACATTAATGCAAATCAAAGTAGCAATCAAGTCATGACACTAAAGCTTCAAAATTTGCCTCTCTATCACAATCATCTTTCTTTGGTCATTCCTTCCAATTGAAAATGGGATTAAATTCACAACTCAAATTTCATGTGCCCTAACATTTAAGAGAGAATCCCACACTCATAAATCTTAATTCAAAACAAAAATGGGATATCAAATAGAAAGAATTAACTCTCTCTCAAAAAGATGTTCCAATGCATACAAGTAGTACCATAGGCTTGCCCTTCATGTATTCCTCCACTAATGTAGACAACTTGGTTCAAAATCGATTAGGACTTAAAGGGTTGTAGTTTAGGCTTTTGGTTAAGGTAGGGCACAATTTGGTTAGAGTGACTCAAAATCTCCCCAAGCACTACAAAATTTACAATCAAAGTCCACTTCCTTCGAAAACATTCTCCATCCTTTCTTCACTTTTCATTCCACGCCTAGTCTTCCCTTTATTCACAATTTCATATCATTTTATTCTATATTTTTTTTTCTTTTCAAAATCAAGGAAGGTTTCTTTTTTTTTTCCTCTACCTTCCACCTTTTAAACAACTCCATATCACAACTTTTCCAACCTTCACCCCCAAACTTAGGCTTTTAGCCTATGTTTACACTTTCAAAGTACTTAGGGAGGTAGGGTGCCAAAAGCTAGATCAATACAGAACAAAGGATTAAAGTTTGTAACATGGTTGCCAAAGAATAAGGTTAAAGGATCAAAATGGGTTGACTAGGGAACATATTCAAGGGTAGGAATTTTAAGGCATGCTTGCGGTCCAAGGAAGGCCTAATATCATTTTTCAAACCAAGTTAGTCTATAATTTCGCCTTGAAGCACATTCCGGGCAAGTTCTAGACTACAAGTAATGAAAAAGAACTCACAATATATCTCACCACACATGGCACATGAACACTCAAGTGGAATACAAATCCAAAATCCAATTGAAACCAATGACTCAAAGAGGTTACATATGGAATAGGAAGCTATTTAGTGAATTAAAGAGCCAAAATTTGAGTCTAAACGTCATGATCTCTTTAATTCAATTATTTTTCTTTTTCAAAAACCAAGACATATGCCGAGGTTTAAATTATGTTGGTACTAAGCAATCCACAACTTGGTCAATGGGCACAAACTCCAACCCAAACCATTTATTCTTCCTAATATTAACATAGCTATATTTAAACTTACAAGACTAATTCTCTTAAGAAAGTTGTCTATCTATCCATCATCAGGAAAAGTTGACAAAAATTTTCTACAATTACCCGGTTCAAGAAGAAAATTGGCATCCTTGGAAAAAGAACCGTGGTATAAAGAAAACCAAGGATATCGCCACTAACATAAAACATCCTATATAAAAAAATTAAGAAGATAATAAAAATAATTAAGAAGCTAATAAACGTCAAGTAACTAATATATATATATATATATATATATATATATATATATATATATATATATATATATACACAAACAAGAAATTGAGAAGCTACTAAACATCATAATATCACACATCACATAAAAATATACTAACAACAAAATGAAAACAACTACAATACCAATCTGCCGTATATCCACAATTATACTAGAACAACAACTATACAAGAAGCCACCCCCAACTAAAGATGTTGCAATGTCCCCAATGCAACAAAACATGATAGAGTAAAAAATGGTAGAAAGTGCTCCTTGAATACTGCATCAAGTGCTCTCCTCGCTGTCTGAGTCAGAATCCTCCTCCTCTCCTTCTTCCTCGGACCAATGAACAAGAACATCATCATCATCTATTGGCTTGGTTGATGGCATTGGGTCCTGAGGCTTTAGGACTTTCCACAGCCCCTTCACACCCTTCCACATGCGAGTGAAGAATTTGTCTCTTTTTTTTCCCTTTTTTTCATCTGGGTGTGTGCCTTTTCTAGATTGCCATGGGAACTGCTCAACTCACCATGCTTCTTGGCCAGATCAGTGTATGCCTTCTCCAGTGCCTTGAGGTGATCCCCCTGCTTCCTCTGATCCTCAATGTATTTTTGGAACTCTTTCTTTGAAATATAAGCAGGTCCCTTAGATGTCTCCTCAGGTCCCTGTGGAAGGCCAGCTACCAGCTCACGAATCACTCGCATCCCTCAATCAGCAAAGCAAATGGTCCTCCTGCAGAGGATGATGGCTGACTACTCAGATCAACCTGAGAAGAAGAAACCACCTTTCTCTTTTTGCTCTTCACAGCGCCGCCCTCTCCTCTCTTTTTCAATGGATTTAGAGGCTTTCCCCACTCTATCCAATTGTCCCCCGGGGCCACTTCCACCCCAGCAAGCTGGCACAGCTCAGTGATAAGCGATGGGAATAACAATGATGGACTATTCTGCATCCGATACTCCCTTAGTTCATTGATGAAGATTTCACCAACATTCAGCTGAATATTATCAAGGATGCAGGCTATCATCTGAGTTCTTGTGACCGGGACGTTCCATATGTTTGACACAGGGGAGATACGTCTGCATATGATGGCCAGCCATATCTTTGCTTCGGCGGTGAACTCTTTTGATGTGATCCCTCTCTTCTCAGTTGCCCATGGAACATCCGCACCCGGGCATAATTTGGAAACCAACCACTCCCCTGAAGCATAGTCTTTTGCCTTGAATGGGGCCATGTCGTGGTTTGGCAAATGATAGAAGTGATTCACAGCTTCAGCCCCAAAGTGCACCATTTTGCCTCGAATTCTCATCTTGGGATTTTTTAGCCTGATGGCTGGGAGGTTGGCGTAAAATTTCCTCACCCATTGCTCATTTGCTCGGCAAGGTTGAGGGGCAAAACAGTTCCATCCCATGGCTGTTACCCTTTGATAGAACTCAGGACGACGTTCCTGGACATCGTCCATCAGTATACCGCTTTCTGGGAGCACATTCTTCGAGCTCAGGTTTCAAAGTACCGTTCTTGACATTTCAATGACAAGAACCAGTGTTGGTCAAAAAATTTCTCAGCTTCTAAGGGGTTGTCATTTGCAGATCCTTCAGAGTTAGAGCTCATTTTCCAATTATAGTACCTGTTAACAAAATGATAGGAGTGAAAACATGGTATGGCTATGAAGAATAGTGCAAAATGAATCAAATATTCCAAAGGAATGATCGGACAGTGGAAACTCAGACTTGGAATTTTTTTAGGATTTTCAGTTCAATTGTAAGCTCTTTGATGTCGCAATTCCCAAAGAATCTTCGTAATTGCGAAGATATCAGAAGACCCCAGTTATGGTAATTGCGAAGATATCTTCGCAATTGCAAAGGAATCAAAGATGCCCATATTAGGGAATTGTGAAGAAAGCTTGGCAAATGCGAAGGTCTTAGGAAAGGCATTTTCGCAATAGCGATGGAATCTTCGCAAATGCGAAGTCGCAAATGCGAAGAGGCCACCGCAATTGCACGTCATCGTCCCCAGCCAAGCTTTTCTACAGACAACAGTACCAAGCCCTAAACTTTTGCAATCCAAGCCATTTTTTATGAACCCAATCATCATTCAAACCTAAATCATGCACTAGACCTCACAAACAACCATGAATCAACAAATATCGATGTTTCGGCCAAGAATTTCATTCGGGCTTTCATCGATCACATAAAAAGCACAAAAGTTTCACTTCTATTTGACAAGCTTTGGGTACTCAGACTTCCCTAGATTTTTAGCAATGAACATAATCACACACTCTCAACCAACCTCACCCAAAAATCAGTATAAATTTTTTGACACGGTTTTGAACAATTCAGGGCAAAGAATGATGCCCATTTGGACTCTAGGGTTGCAGAGAATAAAGAAGAATAAAGAAGAAGATGAAGAAGATGAAGACGAAGAAGAAGAAAGGGTGATTAAGCTTTCATACCCGGATCCTTGCAATTAGGAGTGAGGGTTGAAGTAGTTTTAGTGAGAGTGAGGGAGACAAGAGTTTGAGAGCTTTAGGTTTTTCCTTCAATTTTGTTCAAAATGAGCGAAAGTCTGATATTACCTCTCTGATGTCGCAATTGCGAAGATTAATGTCCTGTTGTTGTCGCAATTGCGACAAAATGTTGTTAATTGCGAAGGAAAAATTTCGCAAATGCGAAAATTGCCCCTGCAATTTTCATCCGCTACTGGTTTGTGGTTGCCCGGTCACCCCGACCTGCTCAAATTAACTCCAAAAAATCTAAAACTTGGCATATTAGTTACAAATAATATTCTAAGATGTTCTTAAAAAGAAAATTTCAAAAATGACTAAATATTTTGAAAATCGATGGGTTGCCTCCCACCAAGCGCGCATTTAACGTCGTGGCACGACGCAAAGCAACTTTACCACTTTTCTCGCCACTTGGACGATATGAACTGGGCACCTAGCTTGGAATAAAGCTTGTGACCACGAGCGATGGGAGTGGTAAGTTGATGATCAAGCCAAGCCTTAAATTCTTCATTTTTCACTTCTTGGCTTTCATGTGAGGAATGTCATTTTGCCTTCTTGTTCCCTCAAATTGTAAGGTGTATGGTTGTTGCCTTTCCTCCTCGCAATCCCTCATTGACTCGTGTAGTTCAATTCCCATATCACCACACAATTCAATTGTTGAAAAATGCTTGGAATGTGACTTCAAACCTCCATGTTGCAATTCTTCCCGGATTTTGACATCCTCTTTTTCCCCTGAACTAGAGTCAATATCAACCATATTCTCATTTACACCCGTTGACTCTAATTCCATATTTTTCTCGGCATCATTAACACTCATGGAGTCGGTTGGCGGATGTTCAATTCTTGAATCCTCAAAGTAAAGCTCACTTTCTTCCTCGGAATTGGACTCTTCTTGGCTTCTTTCCACACTCTCAAGTTGGTGGGCATAGTGAGCCTCAACCAATATTTTCATTTGCTCTTCCAAAGTGTGGATATGTTCATCATTGTAAGCCAAGCCTTGTTTCAAGTCCTCGAGTGCAAAGTTGTGTTTCTCCTTATTTTCAAGAATGGTCTCCAAAATGAGTATCATCTTCTCATTTTGAGCATTTGAGAGTTCTTATTGGTTTTGATCAAGTGCCAAGGAAGGATTTTCGGCTTCCACATCTAAGGAAAATTCTTGGCTATCATTAACTTCCGAGGCTTTTTGGACCTCTAAAGCTTCAAGCATTTCTCCCACTTGTTAGTGCAACCTAGCAAGTGCCAAGTCCTTTTGGAGACTATTCTCCAAAAGCTCCTCCAAGGCACTTTGTTCTTTGTTTCCTCCTTGAATTAGGCATTCCAACATGAGCTTGAACTCTCCAATTTGGCCATGCTCAACTTCTTCCACTTCCATAGCTCTATAATTTTCATCACAAAAAGTAGAATCACCATAGCGGGGGCTTGGGGAAGGGAAGGACAAATAAGCACAATCATCCCAATGACCATTTTTAAAACCACACCTATCACAAATACTCCACTCATGGGTTTGAGATTGTGCGCACAATCCACCCCCGGGAGAATTTAAACAATTTTACTACGAGTGTGGTCCTCCACAATAAGGACAAGGGTCATCAAAATATGAACAACTACCATATGACCAATTTTCATTATATGATGCCATTTTTCAAAAATAAGAAAATAAACAAGAAACAAACAAGAAAAATAGACCAAGGCAAGAAAAATTAATTGCACACATATTCACAAGTTTGGACCAAAGCACTTATGCTTATTTCTCAAACAACCTAAATTACGCCAAATTGTTCCACTACTAAAAAGTAAATGGACACGGTCGTATGCAATACAATTTACCCAATTATGAGTCGGGGTCGAATCCCACAGAGAACAATATGTAGGCGATTAGGAATGTAAGAAAATTATCACTTATCGCGCAATGCCAAACACTAAGAATTTAGTTTTTGGAAATGTTTATAACTAAATGCGAAAATGTAAACTAACCTAGAAAGCAATTAAAATGATCAATGGCTACAAGTATGGTTGCATCGGAAATTACACTCAAGTAACGATCCAATGTATTTCATGATTTTACAAATATGAGTGAGTTTATGTTAATTAGCCACGGGTAATAATTCTTAATTAGCTTCTTCCGAAGACTAAAAAGACTTCCTAATTGAATTATCCCTATACAATTAAGAGATTAAGCACTCGCGGATATGGCTACAAGTAGTTCAATCATATCCCTAGGTAGAATCTATAAAATGAGGGTTAACGCCTCAAATTCTTATTAGTTAATCTTTCCCAACCCCAAATTATCTTTTCCAAAATTAATTCGGAGTTAATGGGCGAGTCCTAGGGTTAGCTAATCCCTTTGTAAACATTAAAGAACAAGAATAATTAAAATAACAATAACTCACTTCATAAAAGAATAAAAATCAATCAATACATAAGCACAATAAGGTATTTAATCCACACTTTAAACATGATTATTTCCATAAACAAGATTCAAGTGTTGGAAATAAATACTACACACTTAAATATTCAATACAAAGCAAGGAAATAAAGAAATAAATATAAATGGGTAAGAAATCCTTAACCACAAGCTTCAAATCTTCAAGACCCAAGTGTGTGTGCAAAACCCTAGCATCAAGACTTGTTCTTCTCTAGTCTAAGAACTCAAAAAATGCCAAATATGTTCAGATATTGCCAAAGATATTTTACAAATGAGCCTAGTCGGGTATTAAATGGTGTGGGGCCAAAAAATGTGAAATTCCAGAATTGCCCAGGTCTGATGCTCGATTCTCTCAATTGCGAACAAAGGTTCGCAATTCCCAAACTATGCCTATGCTGCTTCCCTTCGCATTTGCGATGAACTCTTCGCATTTGCGAAGGTTGACTGCTTGAGTTGACTTCGCATTTGCGAAGTCTTCTTCGTATTTGCGAAGACTGCCTAAATCAATATGCTTCGCAATTCCCAGGATCTCCTCGCAATACCCAAGTTTGTCATCTTCGCATTTCCCAAGCTTTTGTGGCAATTACGACCACTTAGGGCATTGCCCAGTTTTTCTTCTTTTTAGTTTCTTTTTGACTCGTTTCACTTGGTTTCTTCTACATCACTTCTAAATCACATAGAACTTGTAGTATAGAAATAAGTGGCATTAAACACGTGATTTTACCACTCAAACATAGCAACAATATAGATTTAAAGACAAGATAAGTTGGTAAAATACCAACTTATCAGGAAATTGGGTAGAAATCATGCCCTTAGATTATTATGACTATTTGCATGCATTAGAGCTCGTGTTCTTAGGATCATTTTTTGCATTAGATACCATGTCTATAGGTTATTGCAATGTCTGTTATTTAGATACCATGCTTGTAAGTTACCGCAATGTTTGTTCATTTATATGCCATGTCTATAGGGTTTGAAAAATCAATCCTGCATTCTAGATACCATGCCTATAGGGTCTAAAAATCAATCTTGCATTTTAGAAACCATGCCTGTAAGTTTAAAATCAGTGTTTACATGTCGACAAAGTTTAAATCAGTTTTCTGCATGTCAATAAGGTCCTAAATCTAATTACTGCATTTAGATGCTATGCCTATAGGATTTTTAAAACCAATTTCTGCATTTAGCTACTAGTGTCTACAAGCCTAAAATCAATCATTACACCTAGGCAGCATGACTACAGGATCCAAACTGCCTGCTTCAAATTGTTTACTAGTTTGCTGCATTCCTAATTAATGACTAGATACCTTACGCGCCTAGGAAAGCCTGTAGGGCGACTAAAATCCTGCAAACTAAAAAATTATGCTTTTTGTTATTTGTGAATTGTCCAGATTCAGCAAGCCCTAAAATCAATAGGCAAACTGACTAGGTCTTTATCGCCTCTCTTTAACACAATGCTGCATATTCTGTTTGTCTTGCTCGCCTAGATATCCTGCTCTAAGGATCCTTTGAGATATCTGAAATCCTGCTGTTTGAGACGTGTTATTATCTGCTTATGTGAGGAGGTAAAAGTGAGCCTTTAATTGCGTATTTGTGAATGTCCTATTTGTTCTTGCTTGTCGCATATATTTTTCTCCTTTAAGTACCTTAGGAGAGTCTAGAACTGCCTTAATTAGAGGTCCTAAACACCTCTAGGGCCACAAGGAAGGGACAGGTAATGCACGCGTAGAGTACGTTTAATTAGAATAGCTTATATAACTGATAACTAGGGATTTTGATGTGTTTCATGCTCCTTCTTGCTTATGCTTTGAGTATAAATTCTTACATAATAGACCCAAAAGGATCATAAGTTGTGCTTGATTGCAGGTTTGATCAACAAAGTGACGAGATGTCAAATATCGGCTCAAAAGGAGTGAAACCTGCACAAGTATCAAAGACAAAGAGAACTCAGGACAAACTAGCCTAGTGTCGCCGCAGTCCATTCTGTGCGGTCCGCACTAGGGAGATTCAAAGACTGCATTTTTAGGGCATCAAAGCAGTGCAGCCGCAGTAGATATTGCACGGCCCGCACTGGAGACACTGCGGCCGCATCACCATTTTATGCGGTTCGCGGAAGCAAACTTTAGAGAGATGTCAAGTGCCAAGTTTCAAGCCTGTGCGGTCCGCGGTCGTGTTTGTGCGGACCGCGCTAGTTCCCTCCACGGCCGCAGTCCATTCTGTGCGATCCGGAGCCTGGGTTCAGAGAGTGATTTTTTTAGAGTCAAGAAGCTAGTGCGGCCGCACACCATTTTGTGCGTTCCGCACTAACCCTGCAGGGGCATTTTTGTCCAGTGTTTCCAACTTAGTATAAATAGAATATTTTTCCATTTTTAGGGTAATCAGCATTTATCAGACATTAGAGAACAGCAGCTGCGCTCGTGAGAAGCCATTTTGTAGCCATTTTGGGAACTTTAATGTAGTTTTAGCAATTGAATCATTATATTACCTCAGTAATTTAATATTATGTCTTTCTCTTCATCTATTTCTTTGATTTTATCTTCGAGCATGAGTAGCTAAACCCATTAGCTAGGGTTGTGGCTCAACCCTAGTGTGGGTAATTGATGGGTGTTGTGATTTAAGGTTAGATTGATTATGGGTATTTGTTATTTGAGTCAATTTTATGGTTTAATTTATGAATTAGTGGTTGCAAACACTAGTTTGTGCTTAGTAGACTTGGGCTCTTCTTGAGAAAAAGAGCCTAAATCTCTAAAATTTACTCAACAAGGAATTAGGATGGACTCAAGAGATTTGATAGTCCCAATTAAAGTGTTAAACCTCGAGAGAGTAATTACCCGACTTGAACCCTAGTTGCTTGGGCAATTATGCATACCCAATTGGTCTCGAGAGAGTCAATTGGGCAAAACCATTCTTTCTACCGAGAGGTGTAGAGTGGGTAGTATTGAGCAATGGTTATAACATATTTCCCCAATCATGTCAATCGTGCCTTAGATGCAATTACCCGTCAATTAGCCACCTAGGTGAAAGTCACTACCCTAGTGCCCTTTATACTATTAGATACAACTTGTAGCAATTCTCGTTTAGCATAATCTAGTTGCATTAATAATTAGTAGTTGATAATAGTAGAATATAAAGAAAATACCAAAAATGATTGGAAGTGATATTTGTAACAATTACATAACTCTACTCTAGATAGATACTCGACTCCCTTCCTAGCTCCTTATGGAAATCGATCCCGACCCACAAATCGGGTAAAAGCTATTGCGACCCTCTCTTCCTACTTTTTAGTAGTGCGGAGTAGGCAGCGATCACTTTTTGGAACTGTTGCCGAGGAGCTAACGGTTTTGGCTATCTATTTAGTTAGTTTTGTGTGTTGTTCTTCTTTCCTTCTTTGTTACTTATTTGTGTGTGTGATTACTACAGGTACCAAATGGCTTTAAATGCTAATGACCCTCTTGGAAATGTGCTTGCGGGGGAGGAGGTTGATGAAATTGGAGAGGATGAGGTGCCTCTTGTACCTCCCAGACCACGACGAGACCGCTAGGCCAATGCTAATGATAATGTTCCAGACCCTCCTCGGCCACCTCCAAGAGTGGCTCCCGGAGTACTGCCGAACCAGGGATATGTAAGTGCTATTGTCCCACCCAGAATCCGGGCGGGCAATTTTCAGATAACTAATGTGATGTTGACCTTACTTGAGCAGCGTGGGTATTTCACGGGCGCTGTGGATCAAAATGCCTACAAACATCTAAAAGGGTTCGTGGATACATGTTGGGGTAGCAAGAAGATGAATGTGTCTGAAGACGCTCTTAGGTTGATACTTTTCCCGTTCTTACTTCGGGGAAAGGCATTAGATTGTCTAGAGAGACTCCCCAACCATTCCATCACAACTTGGGATGAGTTGGCGGATAAGTTTATTGCTAAATTCTTCTCACCCGGGCATATGGCGGCACTTCGAGATGAGATATTGGCTTTCAAGCAAGAACCCACGAAACCTTTGCATGAGATTTGGGAGCGGTTTAGAACAATGGTGAAAGAATTCCCAAACAACGATATGACCAAGGCGATGATTCAACAAACCTTCTATCGGGGCATCAATACTACAAATCAATGCATAGTCAATCAATTGGCCAGGGGTAATTTCATGAAGTTGTCTTATGACGAAGCTTGCGAGATTCTTGATGAGATGGCAGATACATCTTCCGCATGGCAAAGTAGAGCCAATGTTCCCCAAGGTGACCCTACGGTTATTCATTTGCATAAGGAACTACACGACCATGGACAAGCTATAGTGGAGTTGACAACTACTATGAATCAATTGGCTAAGGCACAGTTGCAACAAGTCCAAAACCCTCGCCAAGTGAATGCTATGGAAAGTGTTAATTTGCTTACCAACACGAGAAGGCAAAGAAGGCAAACAAAACCAAGGGAATTCTGAGCAATTTGTGATGATTGTGATGGGTTTCAAAATGATGGGTATGATGAGCAAAATGAAGAGGTACAATATGTTAACAACTATCAAGGCAATAGAGGAAACTCTTCAAACCAACAATGGCGACCCCAAGGTAATTGGGGCAATCAACAACAAGGTGGTGGTAATTGGAACAACAACAACCAAGGCGGTAATTGGGGGAACAACAATCAAGGCAACCAAGGGCATTGGAATGGTAATAACAACAATTGGAACAACAATGGACAAAGAGGGTGGAACAACAATGGAAACCAAGGCAATCGAGGGCAAGGCTTTCAAAGGCCCCCGATGTACCAACAGCCGAACAATCCACCTCCGTTTCAATCTCAAGGATCTAGTTCTTTGGGTAATGACATGGGAAGAATAGAAATGATGTTCAAACAAATGATGAAGAAGAACCAAGATTCCGATGCTCAATTGGCTTCCCACAATACCTCTATCCGGAAATTGGAGGTGTAATTAGGCAAAATCTCTCAATCATTGAATACTCGCCCTAAGGGTGCCCTACCAAGTGATACGGTAGTGAACCCTAAGGGTGAGAACAATCATGTGATGGCGGTTGCAACAAGAAGTGGAAGAGGCGGTGATGTGCATGCCTCGAAAGATAAGCAAGTTGTGGATGATGATGTTGAGTTGCAGGAAAATGATGTACCTGTGATAGTTGAAGATGTGATTGAAAATGAGGTGAACAATGATGTTAGGATTGACATTGATGAGGCCGAGGTAGAAACTCAAGATGCCGTGAACCCGTCTAGGGAACACGTGATTGACATGCCCGAGCCGGTGGTGCCCAAAGCCAAGGCACCTTTACCTAGACCACCTCCGCCTTATCTTCAACGGTAAGCCAAGTAGAAAAGTGAGATCAATTCAAAAAGTTCATTGACATGATGAAGAGCTTATCCATCAATGTGCCTTTGGTGGAGCTTTGGAACAAAGCCTGGTTAGGCGAAATTCATAAAGATTTGGTTACAAAGAAAAGATCAATGGACTATGAAACTATCAAGATGACCCACCAAGTTAGTCCCATAGTACATTCAATGGCCCCAAAATTAGAGGATCCCGGTGCTTTCACTATCCCCTGCACTATTGGTAGTGCAGACTTTGCTAAAGCTTTATGTGATCTTGGGGCAAGCATCAATTTAATGCCCTTCTCAGTTTTCAAGACTCTGGGTATTGGGCCACCAAGGCCAAATTCCACGAGATTACAGATGGCAGATAGATCAATGAAGCGACCTTTGGGTATAGCTGATGATGTGCTTGTCCGGGTGGACAAATTTATCCTGCCAGCGGACTTTGTGATTTTGGATTGTGAGGTCGACTATGAGGTCACGATCATATTAGAGAGACCTTTCCTTGCAACGGGGAAGGCATTGGTTGATGTTAAAGTAGGTGAACTAACTTTTAGAGTGGGTGATGAGAAGGTCGTCTTCCATGTTTGCAAATCCATGAAGCAACCCAATAGCACCGAGGTATGCTCATTTGTGGACATTGTCACAGCTGTGATTGTGGATGACACAAGTTCTATGATTAACGTGGAGGGTCCCCTTAAGGCCGTGATATTAAATCTTGATGTTAATGATGATGCAAGCAGAGTGGAGTGTGTCAATGCCTTACATGGGATGGGCTCTTATTCCTATGAGCCAAGAAAATTGTCTTTGGATCTTGAATATCGGAAAACTCCACCAACCAAAACATCAATTGAAGTGCCACCGGTGTTGGAGTTGAAGCCACTTCCTCCACACCTCAGGTATGAATTCTTGGGCTCTAATTCAACTTTACCAGTAATTCTTTCTTCTTGCCTTACTAACATGCAGGTTGAGGCCACTTTGGCGGTGCTTCAAAAGCGAAAAAGGGCAATTGGATGGACTCTGGCGGATATTCGGGGGATAAGCCCCGCATTTTGCATGCACAAAATTATTTTGGAGGATGATGCAAGGCCTTCCTTAGAACATCAAAGGAGGCTCAATGAGGCAATGCAAGAGGTGGTGAAGAAATAAGTGATCAAGTGGCTAGATGCAGGCGTGGTGTATCCAGTCTCCGATAGCTCATGGACTTCTCCGGTGCAATGTGTGCCGAAGAAAGGTGGGATGACTGTGGTGACAAATGACTACAATGAAATTATTCCCACTCGGACCATTACCGGGTGGAGAGTTTGCATGGACTACCGGAAGCTAAATAAAGTGACCCGCAAGGATCACTTCCCATTGCCATTCCTCGACCAAATGCTTGATCGTCTTGTAGGAAGTGCTTTTTATTGCTTTTTGGATGGATATTCGGGTTAAAATCAAATCTTAATTGCCCCGGAGGACCAAGAGAAGACCACATTCACTTGCCCATATGGTACATTTGCTTTCTCTCGGATTTCGTTCGGGTTGTGCAATGCTCCGGCGACCTTCCAACAATGCATGATGGCTATTTTCACCGACATGGTGGAAGATATTTTGGAGGTCTTTATGGATGATTTTAGTGTGGTTGGTGATTCATTTGAAGAGTGTTTGGGAAATTTGGATAGAGTCTTGGCCCGATGTGAAGACATAAATCTCGTTCTTAATTGGGAAAAATGTCACTTCATGGTTGAAGAGGGCATAGTGTTGGGTCACAAAATTTCTAAGCATGGGATTGAAGTAGACGAAGCCAAGATTGAGGTGATTTCAAGACTTTCTCCCCCCCACTTCTGTCAAAGGGGTGAGAAGTTTCCTTGGGCATGCGGGGTTCTACCGGCGGTCTATCAAGGATTTTTCGAAGGTTGTTAATCCCCTTTGCAAGTTTCTAGAGAAAGATGCTAAGTTTGTGTTTGATGAGAAATGCATGGAGGCCTTTGAACTTCTTAAGCACAAGTTGACCACCACCTCGATCATTACCGCACCCAATTGGAGCTTGCATTTCGAGCTCATGTGCGATGCAAGTGACGTTGCGGTTGGGGCAGTGTTAGGTCAAAGAGTGAACAAAATGTTTCATCCCGTGTACTATGCAAGCAAGACTATGAATGAAGATCAACGGAACTACACGGTGACGGAGAAGGAATTGTTGGCTATTATGTTCGCCATGGAAAAATTTCAGCCATATCTTATGGGGGCCAAAGTCATAGTGAACACCGACCTTGCCGCCCTCAGGTATTTGATGACAAAGAAAGACTCCAAGGCAAGGTTGATGAGCTGGGTGTTACTTCTTCAAGAGTTTGATGTGGAAATAGTGGACCGAAAAGGTAGTGAGAACCAAGTTGCGGATCATTTGTCCCGCTTGGAGGAGGAAGGAATGTCGTGTGATGGCTTGGAGATCAATGATACATTCCCCGATGAGCAACTACTTTCTGTGTCAATGTGTGATATGCCATGGTTTGCGGACATTGCTAATTTCATTGTGACTGGCATCATCCCGTGTGAGCTCTCTTCTAACCAAAGGAAGAAGCTCAAATGGGATAGTCTGGACTTCTATTGGGATGAGCCATATTTGTTCAAGATTTGCACGGATGGTGTGATTTGAAGGTGTGTCTCGGAGGGAGAGCAAGTGAGTATTTTGGAGGCTTGTCATTCCTCCCCTATGGTGGCCATCATGGAGGGGTGAGGACGGCTTCAAAAGTTCTGAGTTGTGGTTTTTATTGGCCAACCTTGTTCAAAGATGCAAGTGATCTAGTAAAAAGATGTGATCATAGTCAACGAGCGGGCGGGATTTCCAAGAAAGATGAGATGCCTCTGAACACAATTTTTGAAGTTGATATCTTTAATGTATGGGGTATCGATTTTATGGGCCCTTTTTTTAGCTCGTGTGGGAACACTTACATTCTTGTAGCGGTTGATTATGTGTCAAAATGGGTTGAGGCCGTGGCCTTGCCCAACAATGAAGCTAGGAGTGTGGTGGCATTTCTAAAGAAGAGTATTTTCACAAGGTTTGGTACACCTCGGGCAATCATTAGTGATGGAGGGTCACATTTTTGTAATAGAGCTTTTGATGCCTTGCTTTCCAAGTATGGTGTCAACCACAAAGTCTCTACACCTTATCATCCTCAAGCAAGTGGCCAGGTGGAAGTGTCTAACAGGGAGATCAAGAGCATTTTGTCTAAAACTATCAATGCCAATAGGATCGATTGGTCTAAAAAGTTAGATGATGCTCTATGGGCTTACCGGACCGCATATAAGACCCCAATTGGTATGTCACCGTACCGGTTGGTGTTTGGGAAAGCATGTCATCTACCAGTGGAGTTGGAGCATAAGGCCATGTGGGCCTTGAGGAAGCTTAATCTTGAGTGGGATGTTGCGGCAAATCTTCGTGTTGAACAACTCAATGAACTTGACGAATTCCAGTTCCATGCATACTCTAGTTCGTCCTTGTATAAGGACAAGATGAAGTACTTTCATGATAAATATGCTCGTGGAAAGGAGTTCAAAGTTGGCGATTTGGTGCTCTTATTCAACTCTCATCTAAGGTTGTTTCCGGGAAAGCTGAAATCAAAGTGGAGTGGACCATTTGAAGTAGTGTGTGTGACCCCGTTTGGTGCTCTAGATTTGAAGAACAAAAGTGGTGAAGGTTTTAAAGTGAATGGGCACCGGGTCAAGCATTATCTTGGGAAGTTTGATGATAGCCATGTGGTGGCTGCTGTTCATTTCCAATGATGTGATGGTAACCCGCGTCGTGCCGCGATGTTAAATCAGGCGCTTCTTGGGAGGCAACCCATGTGTTTTCTTTTTGTTTTCTTTGATTTTCTTTATAGTATAGGATTGATTTTTGGGCTAACTGGTTGTGAGATGTTGCAGGCTTGAGTTGATGCAGTGCAGGACATAATTGCTAAAATGTTCAGTCTCTGAAGTTTCCAGTGCGGCAGCACTACACTTTGTGCGGTCCGCACTGGTGAAGGGTGACAAAACTTGCTCTCTGAAGTTTGCCACCGCGGCCCTGGTTGATTTGCTGCGGTCCATTGTGTGCGGACCGGGGTGGGTTACTGAGTTGGAACTGATCATAATAGACCAGTGCGGACCGCGGTCCATTTTGTGCGGCCGCACTGGTAGGTGAGAATGGGCCCCAGGGGTGTCTCGATAAATAGACCCCAAGTGCCTCCTTTTACCCTTTTCGAACCCTTCACTCTCAGAGCCCCTTTTTACTGTTCATCTTGTGCATCTTCATCGTAACTCTTGCTTGACGTTGATTAGTTGCACTTTATCTCATTATCTGGTAACATTTCACTCAATTCATCTTTGTTTAATTGTGTAATTTCATTTTATTATCATATTCCTTAACTTGTAGTTCTTCTTCTCCCCATATTTCTCTAATTGTTAGATTAGGTTAGTTTAAATGGCAATTTTTTGTGGACTTGGTGAGTATAATGGACTGGGTAATTGAGTAGGGACCCTAATTAGGTAAATATTTGAACTTAAATGCAAATTCTGATGAACCCTAACTCAGTGCCATGTCTGGGCACGTAGCGGACCGCGGTCATTTCTGTGCGGTCCGCGGTGCCATCTTGTGTACAAGTGACCTTTGCCCAGTGCGGCCGCACTACATTTTGTGCGGTCCGCACTGGCCCAGTGCGGCCGCGGTTGGTTTTGTGCGGACCACACTGGTGAGATTCAGAGAGCTTGTTTTTGGAACTCTATACATGTGCGGACCGCGGTCGTTCTTGTGCGGTCCGCGGTGGCCTCAGTTCGGCCGCACTACCATTTTGTGCGGTCTGCACTAGACAACTCCTGCAACATTTTCATTTGTTTGCAACACTGTTTTATGTGAACCCATTGATACTAACAAGTTATTTGAATTGTGTTTGCAGACAATGGTGAGACAACAAGGAAAAGGCTCAAAACAACCTGGAAAAGGAGAACCCTCCCGGGGAGGAAAGAAGAAGATGGTGAAACTCACTCCCCAAGTTCGGTAAAACATAAAAAAGACCAGGAAGCTGATAAAAGCTGTAGACAGAGCTGCTTCCCATTCCTCGGGGAGTGAGTACCAACCGTCAAGGGAAATATCTTCAGACTCCATGCCAGAATATGTTGAAGACTGGCCGGAGAGATTCAGGCTGAGAGATACCCCTCCACAATCACCCACTGCCCAAGCACCAGAGCATATTCCCACTGAGTCGTCTGAGGGCTCACCAGCCGGCAGTGGTGATTACTCCACCTCTCCCACAGCTTCATTATTCGGGGAGGGTGCAGACGGAGGTGAGGAGGAAGTACAAGGGGATGAGGAGATAGCTGAGGGTGGTGAGCCTCAGGTGGGTGGCATTGCCCGAACTAGAAAGCCGGAGGTTTGGCGGGATAAGTTCGTGAGTGAGGTAGCTTACCACAAATTTAGGGAATGGTGGCCGGTGAGAAAGTTGATATCGGAGCGGAGTTTCACTGACAGAGATCTATTACCCCACAACCCTGACGTGCAAAGACAGTTCAGAACTAAAGTGGGTTGAGAGTACTTTATAGATGATTGTGTGGACGCCAACGAACACATGGTCAAAGAGTTCTATTGCAATGTAGCCCACATCAAAAAGGGCTCCAAAGTGACCAAGGTGCGCAACAAGATAGTGTTGTTTGATGGGAAATACCTCAACGAATACTTGGGTTTCAATGAGGAGGATGAGACTCTCTATATGGCAAAGTTGGAGATGGGCAAGGAGGTCCGTCCATGGTTAGTTCAGTACCTGGCAATCCCATGTACCGTTCCTGAGTGGTTGACTGCTGAGGTGAAAATATTGAGAAGGACCCTGAACTTTGAGGCTAGGGGCTGGGAGACCTTTGTTTGCAGTCGGTTAGACCCTACTACACATGATCAGACCCTTCCTCTCCACCGGGCTGTGTTGGTTGCTTCAATTATGGCGGGATACCCCATTAATGTGGGGACTGTGATGTCCCACATTATCTCGTTAGTGGGAGTGGAGCTTGACCGGAACTACCCTTTCCCTAGCACTCTCACCATGTACTTTCGGGACTTGGAGGTGGCCAAGAAGCCTTACGATGTCAAGGTCAAGGCGACAGCCCCGTTCTCCTCGTATAGCTTGTAGGGGAATGACAACCCCAAGGACAAGAACTACAAAGCCCCTACTTCTGTCCCAACTGGCCAGTCTGAAGACCCAGTTGTGGTAGGGTCCCTGCTGAGCCTACTTCCATTACTGCTGATATGCCTCCCGGACCTTCCACATCTTCAGCCATTCCTCCCGGACCTTCCACATCAGCAGGCCGGGAGATACCATCTTCCCGGGCCCATCCTATCACTGCCCACCGACTGAGCAAGGCCCTTGACAGTATCAACAACTGGATGTCCACAGCGTCATCTAAGTTGTCCACATTGACTGCTACTGTTGCAGCTCAGTCGGCACCTCAGCCAGCACAAGTCCCACAATTAATAGAGGATGCTTTGAAGGAAATTCTTGAGAACCAGAAGAAAATCCTCGATACTCAGGATGCATTGACAAAGGCAGTGGATTCACATAGCAAGTCTCTCAAGGAGCTTGCTAAGGAGCATAGGAAGCTACGGAAGACACGGGCCTCCAAGGAGTCCGTGAAGGAGCTGCGGGCAGGATGTTGATAGACTGAAGGT
>NW_017670234.1:1832939-1889282 GCF_001879085.1 Nicotiana attenuata
TTATGTAATTGGGATAAGTCATTTTGCAGATATGCCTAGGTACATGGCGATGCACTACAGCATTTTAACCCCGGGACGGTTGGTTGAGTGAAGCTTGAGCGAAGGATGCAGGTAAACCAGAATATATATTCAATTACGTGTTCTGGGCGTTTAAACCAGCAAATTGATTGGTTTTTTCGCATTGCACCCCCGTAATATCCATTAGACGGCAACTCATGTCCTATGGAAAGTACGATATTCAAGCTGTTAATAGCCGTGCAATAGCATGCTAATGGACAGAATATTTCCTCTTAGCTTTTTCTATTTGTTGCCAATGAAGCCAAGAGACGTGGATGTTGTTTTTGAACCCATATGAAAGAGCCACATTGTGATAACAACGTTCCGGGTATCTGTCTAATTATCTGTATCGGCACGGTGGTATTTAAAGTTCTGTGTTAGAACTTGCCTGCATTGGCAAGAAACCTTAATGCCTACCATCGTTACTGTGTTAGGCATTTGAAGCCAATTTCCAGAAGGGCATCATTCCAATAAGGATCTGGCATGATTTGATGTGGATGGCTAGCAACAGACCACCACAAATAATCGGAGCACATGGAATATATCAGGCAAGAAACGAGGCAGGCCTATCGTTGGTTAATGCGGACCTGGACCCTAAAAGTGGACTTTGGCATGCGATGGTGGCAGACGTGGGGAACTCTTGACTACAAATTGTGTCAGAGTCTTTCAACGGTTATTGAAGTCGGCAAAGAGGATTGCCTGTCACAGCCTGGTGCGGATTCGTCAAGCAAAATAGCGGAGAGTTCGTTTGAAAGGTCTTGCAGGCCTGCAACGTTATTGATGGGAAAAGGGGTGTTGAATTTATGCCAAGTGCCGATGAAGAGGATTTTGGAGGAAATACAGACGACGAGCACCATTGGCATCATTTGCAGTATGATAATTGAAAGAAATGTTTTTGAAGTTCGCACCGGCTATTTCCATTCAAAATCGGGCGGTAATAATGGCATACTGTAATTGAATCTGCAAAGGTTATGCTCTGTGGGAAATATGGTCCATCTACCACATGCCTTTGCTCACATTGCCATCAAGTGCTTTCAACAAGTTGGTTTAGGGTGCAAACCAACTCATGTGATCGACATATAGTGTTTCAAGTACCTAAACACATATAGCGCCATCATACCTGGCGTTATGTGTGTGTTTGTCTTGTCGAACTGAAAAAGCTGACCAGCTGACATAAAGTTAGGTCTTGTCAACTCAATGATATTTAAAACACGCAAAAATTATAGCGCCATTATACCTTTGGCGTATATGTTTGCTAGTTGTCTTGTCGAATGAAAAAGCTGACCAGATGAGTAAAGTAGTCTTGTTCCAAACATCATGATATTTAACACGCAAAATATAGCGCCATTTATACCTGGCGATTTGTGGGTGTTGTTCTTTGTTCGAACTTGAAAAAAGCTGGACCAGCTGACATAAAGTTATGTCTGTCAACATCACGATTATTTAACACGCAAAAATAGCGCCATCTATACCTGGCGTATGTGGGTTTTCTCTCGCCTATAAATAATGGGTCATTATATCATTTTGTTGTGTCAAAATTTACTAAACGCAAATATTTCAAAATTAAAAGAAAGATTTTTTTTTTACTAAAAGGAAATATTTCACAATGGCCAACCTCTCGCACTCTACCAATGTGCTACTGTGGAATAAGAATGCTGTGATGAACAGTTGTTGGAAGTCGTGATGTTGGACGCCGCTACTGGGCATCTGTATGATACTAATTGTATCAATGTTCCCGGCGAACCTAGTGTTTGAGTTTAATGAATGGTGATGGAACCATGTTATCAGGAATGCTACAGAGAAACTATACTGCAATCTCTTCTAATAGGTTATGCCACTGGGAGTACAAAGTAGATAAATGCAATTAGGAATTATTACAGAAAGGAGATGATAACTGTGATAGGGGTAGGAGATAAAAAATAATGGAGAGCAAGAATGAATTGTGAAGCACGGAAGAACAAAAACAATATAAACGGGAACTTGCGGTGAGAAGGCGAGAGTGAAAGAGAGAATGAAGAATAAAGTACAAAATTAAACAATCGAAAGGTGTGACGGAGAAAATGGCAAGCCGGATAACAATGGCCTGTAGTGTTTTAGTGTATTTTCAATTTAATGTTCCCATATATGGCATGTCTATGTTTGCCGCGTGGTGGTACTAAATGTCCGTTGTTGTATGACTTAAATTTATTTGGTGTTGACAATTTAAGTAAATGCTTGTCTTGTTATACTCGAAACAACTAATAATATATGGAGAACTAAATAAAGTAATCGGTAAATTTAGCTTACAATAGTGACTATATTACTAAAAATATAAATCAACTAAAAAAAAAAGGAAGGCCCGAACTCAATGGGCCCGCACCCGCGGTGCAAGAGCGCCGGCGCGGCGTATCCCCTCCCGCCGTGGTTAACGCCTATCTCTAGTGGTGATCGTATCACATCAAGCCTCCTCGATACCGGACCCCTCTTGCGGCTGCAGGTATGACATGTTATCGGTGTGCAGTATGCAGAGAAGCTACATATAACTATAGTAAACAGTTGTATAAAATTTTATCATAACATATAAATTAATACCCACAAATCGTGTACTGATCAAACTATGATATCTGTGATCCAGATCCAAATGTCTGAGAAAATAGTAAATAAGTACGAAAATATATATTTAAGTGAATAACAAATTCCAGTGTGTCAATACTACTACATAAACTATACTGCCATGTGAAGAGCTGCCATAACTCCAGTCGGCGCCCACTAAATAAATCTCGGGTCGGGTCGACCCTCATCAGAGTTGACAGTGGTATGTAAAACGGGGGGTGTAAAATTCTACCATCATATCAGCTGCCTTTCGAAACTGCCTGAGTGCCCCACTTGTGACTCAATTCAGTTGACCCAGCGATATGGACGCTGTCATCTCTAGTAGATTGCATATTGAGAGATAGTCAAACACTCCAGGCGTGACTCAAGATCGGCCGCATGTCGCCTTAGTCTCGTGATCTTAGTCACCTGCCATCAATGCAGCAGGCAACATCATCATCAGGAGCATCATGCCCCCCTGCTGAACACACACCCTCCTTCGGGCAGCACGAGGTCAGTCGGGCACCAGCAGCTCGTCGGGAACCACCCCTCGTGATACCACGACCTCGCTGGTACGTGTCTTGGGTCATATAAAGCAGCCTCGCTGTGCAAACGCTGATTCCGATCGGGATCGCTGCAATTGTCTGTGGTCGTCAGCCGACAAATGTATGAACCTAGAGACGCTTAGTCCTGCCCATGACCACAGGATGTGGACATAACTCTGATCTGCTGCGCTCCATACGATATCGATGATAACTCGCAATCCAATCGCACTGCTGCAAGAAGTAAGAATTTTAAACTACGTTATTTGGCACGAAATTACCAGGATATAATTAATTATAACAGAAATTTACAGAGCCTCGTGTCTTCCCGGCGTATTAAGACGTACTGACCTTCTGCCCATCGCACTCGCACTCGCGTGACCGCTCTCGATAAAAAAGTCCCTGGGACACAGTCTGGCGCACGGTGAGTACCACTGCATCATTTAACCTCAATAGTGGAAAGTGCTGCGGGAGGTGGGTTTAACAGCTCCAATCTGTGATGCCTGTCCCAAATACTCTCGCCAGCTGGGGCGATTACACTGCCCCCAGTCAATAAATGTGTCGCCACCCTTAGACCGATCATCCCTCTCATAATGTAAAGGGTATGCCATGCAGCGGACAGTCGGTATAGGCTGCGGCCAGGCCAAACTTTGACGAAAAACCCGTTTGTGAGGCATGATGCTCCACAATATCGAGGCATGTTGAGGTCAGGACAAGAAGGCCTCCAAATATGTTGGATCCGAACGTACAATACGCTGGCAGGGTACCTATCACCTTCCTCGCTTACGGCGTCCAGATGAATTATCAAATAACAACACAAACCGTTAGTATGCGCAACACTAAATTAAACAATAACTTTGGTACGTTTTAGTTAGATATTTCACCTGTGCGTCCTCCAGCAAATCCAAGACATCCCTGATGCGGGGGAGATTATTGATGGGCATCATCTTCTCGTTCAAGTCTACGACGCAATAACCACCTACAAGCTAGAGGGAGATTCGGAATGTCTACATTAGCTGTAGCTGTGGTAGAGGTTGGCCGAAGCTGCAGAAGAAATCGCTCATAGACCCAAACCTAACATAGAAAGTTGATGTATAGTGTTCAGAATAAACTATAACTACGTAGAATTGTTAACTAACGAACATATTCGTTGAATATGTTGTCACCTGTTAGAAGCGACAGGGAAGCCACAAAACGTCTCTCTCTGTGTGCCCATGGAAGCCTGGACACATCTGCCTGTTACAAAAAATGAAGACAGCACCACCCCAGGCTGTAGCTGGCTGTATCCTCGAATCGGCGTGATATTGATGCAGAAACGGAGGCTCACTGGTCCCGAAGTGTTCGGAACAAGAACCCCCAAATAGAAGGTTAGCAGCAACAGCTCGTGTATCGCTGCACATCCACCTCCGCCTGGACTCGTCGGTGATAGTATCGTGGAGCTGCACCAGGTTGGTCTCTAATGGACTAAACTGATTGCACTGGACCCCCAGGACGCTACCTCCTGTGCCCTCCCGGCATGAAACCAGTGAGCAATGGTGCAACATATCCCCATATGCCTCCCGCGGGATAATTATCTCATGGTCGTAGGGAGTAAAACAAGGCAAGCCATCAGCGGACATGCCATATAAAATTCTCTGCGTCCTGGAGTGTGATGTGGCCTCGCCAATGGGCAGATGGAAAAGTGTGCGTCTCCGGTCGGACGCCTCATCATGGCCGTGATCAAAGCATAGCGAGCGTATCCGACCAATCTGAATATCCTATTTTAAAATCCCATCATCCTCCAAGTGAATGGACCACGCTCTGGGGATGTAGAACGCGGAGGAACTTCAAAAATCCCATAGTTAGATCCACTCCCTGGCCCCGAAACGTCGGTAGTAAGCAACTGTCCCTTCCCAAGATATACTCGGGATCTATTGCTGGGGCTGTAGTGGCTAATAGATCCGACGTCCGAGGCCGCGGATGTATTAGGCGGCCATCCATTTTCTGTCAACTGTAAAATCATAATTTTTAATAACTTAATTGTTACAAATTATCATTTAATAATTATATTTTTTTTATAATTTGAAATTCATAATTTTTTAATAATTTAATAGTTACAAATTACTTACATATGGGTTCCGGGCTCGATATTTTGAGGCCGTGGCCACCAAAACTATCATTAATAATTATGTATTTTTTTATAATTTATTTAAATTCATATTTTTTTAATAACTTAATTGTACAAATTACTTTACGTTATGGTCCGGGCTCGATTATTTGAGCACAATGGCTATATGTATTTTTTTTTATAATTGAAATTCATATTTTTTAATAACTTAATCAAATTTACTACGCTATGGTTCCAGGGCTCGATATTTTGAGGCCCAGTTGCACCCAATTATCATTAATAATTATGTATCTTTATATTAAATCATATTTTTTTTAATAACTTATTACAATTACTTACGTATGGGTTCCGGGCTCGATATTTTGAGGCCCAGTAGCACCAATTATCATTAATAATTTATGTATCTTTTTATATTTAAATTCCATAAAATTTTTTAATACTTAAATTGTACAAATTACTTTACGTATGGCTTCCGGGCTCGATTTTTTTGAGAGGCCGTGGCACCAAATTATCATTAATAATTATGTATTTTTTTTATGATGAAATTCATATTTT
The DNA here is from genome assembly GCF_001879085.1 of Nicotiana attenuata. NCBI lineage: Eukaryota > Viridiplantae > Streptophyta > Magnoliopsida > Solanales > Solanaceae > Nicotiana > Nicotiana attenuata. The sequence continues at coordinate 1,838,772 of NW_017670234.1, forward strand.
TTAATAACTTAATTGGTATAAATTACTTACGTATGGGTTCCGGGCTCATATTGTTTTGAGGCCCAGTGCACCAATTATCATTAATAATTTATGTTATTTTTTTAATAATTGAAATTCATATTTTAATAACTGTTTCAACAAAATTACTTACGTATGGTTCCGGGCTCCAGTATTTTGAGGCCCAGTGCACCAAATTATCATTAATAATTATGTATCTTTTTATAATGAAATTCATATTTTTTAATAATTTAATGTATAAATTACTATACGTTATGGTTCCGGGCTTCATATTTTGAGGCCCAGTGGCACCAAATTATCATCAATGCTGAAAAATGGCAGATTCCTACCATTCGAGTCAAAAGTTAGAGGTCTTCTCAATGCTGAAAAATGGCAGATTCCTATCATTCGAGTCAAAAGGAGAAAATCAAGGGAGCTAATATATGAGCCTCCTCGAAGTAACAACTTTGTTGCCACACTTTTATTATTTTGCTTTAGAGAACTAGAGTTAGTTGAAGTTGTCGCAAACTTCACACATACTTCTCACATCCTGCAAGTAAAGAAGGAATGTATATACCCTCCTCCTTCAAATGTACATTCTTCATAAGTGACAATAAAATCGTGACTCATTTATATTTTAAACAAAAGAATTAGTGCCGGAGGCAGTATCAAGTTAATGTTTCAACCTCCCCCTCCAAAACAAAGAATAAGAAACAAAAGAAAAAAGTTATGTGTATTTCGCTTTCTAGTTTTACCTACTCCATTTTGGCATTAAATGAGTGATAACAACAGTACCACTTATTAGTTTATAAAAAGTCATAAAGCTAGTCATCAAGTACTTTTGAGTATTTCGTGCAGATATCTAGTATTATACTAGTAGGATGATCTTGTCAGCTAAGGGGCAAGAAAAGTATGCAAGAGACTTTTAAGTATCAATATTTGTACGCTTGACGGACTTTAATTTGTTTGTCAAATATTTTGTTTTTTAGTTGTTCCATTTTTGGGCCGAATAATCCAAATTCACACTGAAAAGTCATACTTTGGAGGGCAAGGCGACCCTACCCGAAAGGCGAAAAGTCAAACAAACGAAACCAAGATAAAGATATGAGGATACTTACATCATCAATGGTGATATTAAATATACACACTATCATCCAAAATAAAAAAGTAAGTTGGCGTCACAACATTATAATGCTATTTCGTATTTGAATATATGTTTAGCATTTGTTATTTGTAAATTATTTTGCTTTTTGCTATGATATGTAAATCAATTATCCGGTCTTATCCTTAAACAAATACTTTCCAAGTCAAAAGAACAATTTATTTTGTGAGAGTTAATGGATTACATTACATTACATAAGTTTTATCACTTTTGGGGAAACTTATGTTATTTGATGGAAGAAGCAAAATAAATCAGATTGAGTATATAAAGAAAATATTACATGAGTATTTGGTTAAAAGTTGGAAAAGTTGGAGAAATGGGGATTTGTGTTTTGTTTGAAGAATTTATCTAAATAGCCATCTACCCAACATATAAATTAAAAAATAGTTAGTGGATTTATAAAATATACTTATATATATATAATAATTATAATAATATATATATATATATATATATATATATATATATATAACTATATAACTAACTAGAAAAAGTAAAGAGTAAATTCCGAACATGCTATTTTTTGTAAAAATCTCTTGTTATTTTAAGGAATTTTTACCTCCTATAGCAAAAGGTTGATACCGTTATTTATTTTAAATTTAAAAACCCTTTAAAAAATTATATTTCCATAGCTACCTTTTAATTTTTTATAGCCAAATATCTATTTATGATTCACACTCCTACCCTTAAGCCAAAAATACGCTTTTGTATTATTTTCTCTCATTCTTTTCAGATTTTCTCCACCTTCTCTGCTCTCAACTCCAGTCTTTCTCCATGGATATCGATCCGACGATTCTCGCATTCTGATTCATTCCATAGTTCTCTGGCAAAGAATTTTCAAGGGATTTTTTTTTGCTCCAAAGCGTGGTAAGTTGTTAAATTGATTTAGATTTTGCTCCTAAATAAATTCCCCTCGAATTGTTTTGTCTTGTAATCCTTACAGCCCTAGAAGCATTACAATTCCTCCTGTTGCTATTTTTGCCCTAGTAAGCGCCGCCCTTATATTCTTCCTTCATCACCACCCAATTCTGCTATGGCGGAACTGGCCAATAGTGCCGCACGAACTTCATTACTGCGATTGCAAAGCCCCCCGTGGTTAAAAAATTTGGAAATGGGAAAAAGGATTTTTATTGCTTTTGTTGGTGTTGTACTCCATGGCGAACTACTTCTCCCAAGTACAGATCGAAACGAAGACTGGGTTCTGATCGAAACGGGAACAGTGCGTTTCGAGTCAGAATTCGCGCCCTCTCGAAACGATGACGACATTAGGGTTGTTCTTGAAACAAAGCCGACGGAGTTTGGGTTGAGCCAACTTGAAAGATTCTGTTAATTTAGTTTCAATGTATCTCGTTGTATTTTTATGTATTTCATTGTATTCGTTGTCTTTTTTTTATTGTATTTTCAATGCTATCTCGCTGTATTCTATGTAATTTCATTCTATTCTACTGTCTCGCTTTGTCATGAATGTATTCATGATATTTTTTTAATTAATATTTATTATGTATTCTGAAGTATATATGTATTCAAATGTATTTTGCCAGGTAATGTAATTCATAGTTTTTTCACTATAGATGATCTCGAATTTTATTGGTTGAAAAAACAGAAGACACCTCATGAACGATATCAACGAGAAAAGGGAAGTGATTTGAAAACTCGGTGAATGCTCTGTTTTGTTCTATTATCGTATCCGGTGGAAAAATCTTCAAAAGCATATTTCGCGTCAAATACAGTTTAATGATGATGTAATTGAGTTAGTTGAGTTATATAGGAGGTCTATTATGTTAAGGTGTCCATAATCCCACTGTTTCTCTATCCCCCTAATGCCTAAGACCTGCCTGTTTTTCCCCTCCCCTGTTCTTCCTCTCTTCTCCATTCCTTCCTTCTAAAAAATAACACGGAGATGAAACTTGACAGATTATTGTACGTTAACGAAATTAGTAGTGCCCACGCAATATTTATGTACGTTTTTTTTTGGAGTTTGCAATGAGTGATCCTTATGTTGTAACTCTTATGTATAACGTGTTTGAAATAACCTTATTAAAAAAAAGTTGGTTTGAAGAAATGTTCTCTGTGATGTTTGGATCTGGTGTTTTGTTTTAGTGCCATAGCCTTATCTAGAAAAGTTGGCTTAGATCTCCTTTCGTTTCTTTCAACAATTGTTCTGGAATACCTTGACAACTAATCCCATATATTTCAAGGGGAAATGTTATGCTACTTCATCGTGCTTCCCTTTTTATCTGAAACAATTGTTCTCTAGATGTAGAATCTCATAGTCCATTTGCCAAATAGCTTGCGGAAAGGTGTTTAGTTTGTTGCAAGTTTATGCTTGCATATTTTGCGTCAGACACATGGGAAATAGTATGTGTTGTGGATAAATTGTAGAAAAATTGTAGAAAAATTATAGATATATTGTAGACTGTTTTTTGCAGAAGATTTTGTAGAAGTTTTAGTCGTTTTGGATTTGTGAAAACAGAAAACAATGCATCTACAATCAGAATACAAATAACCTACAATTTATCTACAAAATATCTACAAACTGGATACATTGAATTTTAATATCCCAATTCCCATTTCAATTGTAGCATAATTGACATTTTTGACATAATTGCTTTTTTTGCAGAAGATTTGTAGAAGTTTTAGTCGTGTTTGATTTATGAAAACAGAAAACAAAGCACCTACAATTAGAATACAAATAATCTACAATTTATCTACAAAATATCTACAAACTGGGTACATTAAATTTTTATATCCCAATTCCCATCCAATTGTAGCATAATTGTGATTTGACATAATTGCGTTTTTTCAAAAGATTTGTAGAAATTTTAGCCGTTTTTTATTTGTGAAAACAGAAAATAAAGCATCTACAATCAGAATACAATTTATCTACAATTTATCTACAATTTCTGCAATATGTCTTCTTCTTCTTCTTCTTCTTCTTCGAGTTTCAATCTGAAATTCAGTCAAAACCAAGTCTAATCTTCACCAAAACCCCTCAAAATTGAGATATAAACTCCAAACCATATTTCCGATTATTTTCAACAATACCCAATCCAAACAAATAATGATTTTTGAAAACCCAAATTTGAATTCAAAGCTTTCAAGCTTTTTAATGGCTATCAATGGTGGAAAATATCTGGAAGAATATTTACTTCCATAATGGCTTCCTGATTTTTCGCAGGTGATTAAGACAGAATTTTAATGTAGACTCAATCAATCCCAAGATTCTTTCCTGATTTTTAGCGCGTGATTAAGGAAAAATTCTGCCCTATTAACTCCTAATAAAGGAATGGTACAAAAATTGTAGGAAAAATGTGGACTAGGTGGGTAATTTAGATACTATAACATATTTGGTAATAAAGTTTCATATATAGTATAAATAGGAAAAAACCTCATTTTCAATTCGGTATTTATTTGGGTCTAAGGACATAAATACCCCTTTCGCAAAAATTAATGTCCTGCGTCTGCTCCCAAACTACAAATTATCAGCTTTGCTCCTTACGCCTAAAGTTTAATATTTTGCCGATACACTATCTACAAAAGCTTCATAGCTGGCTTGGCTCAACTAACAAGCAAAATAGTCAGTGATAGTTTAAAAAAAAAAAAAAAAGATATTTTTTTTGTCATAATTGCTTTTTTTCGTTCTTTATGTGTTAACGTTTGTGTCAAAATTGCTTTTCTCATTATTTGTATTAAGATAGTCGTTAAAATAGAAAAGAATCGGCATACTTTTTGAAGCATTTGATTTCTTTTTTTTGTATTCACTTCTTTACTTTTATGTGAAATAGCAGTAATATTTTAAATTTATAAATATAGACTAAAAATATTAATGTATTAATACCATGCCCCCCCCCCCCCTCCCCCAAATACAGACACATACACACACACTAATTTGGGTGTTCCTTTCTTCTTCTCTTTTTAATTTACTTTTGGGAAACTCAAAATTTGAAATGGGAAAGACTGTACAACAGGACCCAAACTTTTAAATATAAAATTTATTTTATTTTAACTTACAATAACAACAATAACCACCCACTAAAATCCCACAAGTAAGGGGTTTGGAGAGGGTTGTGTGTACGTAGACCTTACTCCTACCCTGATGGAGTAGAGAGGTTGTTTCCATAAGACCCTCGGCTCAAGAAAACGAAAAAGACAATATATCAGTACCATCAACATAAACCATAAAAATAATAACAGCATTATAAGAACCACAAAATAGTTAAAACGCAATAACAATAACCAGTAAATAAGGCCCGGTGCTATGAAAAACGGAGAATGGTGTGAGCATAACATTAACTACTAGCAATCTAAGACAAACCCTATTAGACTAGCCTCACACCCGAAACGAAGTAGAAAAATACTCAACTAACTCCTAACCTACTACCCTAATGCTCGATCTCCACACCTTCCTATCAAGGGTCATGTCCTCGGAAATCTGAAGCCACGCCATGTCCTGCCTAATCACCTCTCCGCAAATACTTCTTAGGCCGCCCTCTACCTCTTCTCGTACCCGCAAAAGCCAACAACTCACACCTTCTTACCGGGGCATTACGGCTGCTCCTCTGCACATGCCCAAACCATCTGAGCCTCGCTTCCCGCATTTGGTCATCTATAGGATCCACGCTCACCTTCTCCCGAATATCTTCATTCCTAATCTTATCCATCCTAGTGTGCCGACACATCCACCTCAACATTCTCATTTCTGTTACTTTCATCTTCTATATATGTGAGTTTGTTTACCCTCTAAATCGGATAACAATTGAATTTGTAAGTGATTTTAAGGATACGCGGATTGATTCGATACAAATTATAAATTGCGTTAGATTAAATAAATAAAGATTTAGTAATCTCAAACCATGCAGGAAGATGATTCTACTCAATGAAATATCCACCCCGATCCGGGCTCACAAAGACCAGCACTAATGAACAAGAATAAGAACAAAGAAAATAATACTATATTGCCTTGCAATGCGTCTTACCACGTCTCTAATGAATAATCAGACTCCCTTTCTATATAGTAGGTGAATTTTACCCTAAGTACGATTCTATAGAAGGTAAGAAATCTCATGTCTAACTAATCACCGGTTCTGTACCGATGCGTGGCGAGATTTGCACTGTGATATCCGACCGGTCGCGGATATCACGACCTTCTGTTGGCCGTGCTTGGTTGCCCGACGATGTCCTTCGAGGTATTTTGGGATATAGACTGATCTCGGATAATGACCTCGATATTCTCGAAGGCAGGTGTCACACCCCCAGACTCTGACTCGATAAGACCCTCGCCTCGATTTCGGTCCCTTGTCATCATATCTCTGGCTCGATTTATCTTAAAAGAAGTCGGGGTGTACCATCAGCTTGGTTTTATCCGTATACAAATAGTCCCTCATTTCTCGAAGAGTAAGTTGACGAGAAACGACATGAGCTCCTTGATTTATTCTTCAATACGTCGTAACAGAAACAAAAAAAACTAGAAACGTCTCGCCAGTCATGTCATTATGACCTCAACTGCATGTCAGTTGCCGGTTGGCTATCCCCCGGACACGAAAAGTCGCGGAGCCCCTATAAATATTCCCTCCCTTGTTCAGTTTTTACTTTACATCCAAACTTCTACCCTCGTACTTTCAGGACTTCATCACCCCCTCTCCTTTTATACTCTAGTAATTTTACCTTTGTTGCTCGAGATTCCTCAGTAAATTGCAAGTTTTCAACCATTCTCAATCCAAGCCAACACGTCTGAGCTTTCAACTTTCCACCCTTTCTCTATACTTTTCAAGACTTTTTCAAACATCAATGGCCAAAACCTCCAAATATGTTCCCCAAAAGCGTGTTTCCACTTCCCAAGACTGCCAAAATTAATGAGACCACTCCTGATATGGTCGACCTCGAGAGACCTGCTGCTGGCATGGCTGCCGATGAACCGACCGCTGAACCTCCCTTGAAGATGTTCATTCCCGGAGGTTGTTCAGTCAATGACGACTTCAAGGTTGAGAAGCCTTCTTCGGTACAGGGTCCGTGTGAGAAGGCTTCGAGATATATTTGCTCAATCACTGATTTCGGACCTCCCCACAGTCCGAAAAGACTACAATTGGGCCGACATGGATATAGTGGTCCCAGAATCCGAGGATACCATTACCACCCATGTTGAGGGATATCTGAGTGTTTACACTTATCCCTTTACATTGAGCCCGGTGGATCCGGTCATCTTAGACTTCTGCAGGAGTTATAACGTACGCCTCGGCCAAATTCACCCATCACTGTGGAGGATCCTGATCCTCCTCTGATTCTTTGTGAACAAAATTGATGCATGCACGTTCACCATCGATCATCTACTCCGCCTGTACAATCCCTAAATCTTTCGAGGGGACTGATAAAGCTTGTATGCCGGGCCAGCAAAGCCCCATTTTTCGAGCATCAACGAGAATCGAGATCGGGGTTGGCAAGGACACTTTGTCCGAGTAAGGACCACCGACCTGATACTTGCCAAGTGGAGGTCGTTCCCCGAGAAGTGAAACGTATCACGTAAGTATAAATCCCTTTAAGTGTTGATTTCATGTTTTATCTTCCCTTTTCTTATCGATGTTTGTTGTGGTGTTGCCCTTGATGGAGTTCTAAACGCTATTCCTCGGCTCAAGGAGTGGGTCGAAGTTATTGTGTCACAGATGCCCTACTCCAATTCGTGGCACAAACTCTCGAAAGGTCGTGGGGAGGCCCGTTCCCATGGTAAGGTTTCTTTACCGAGCAAGTCGTATTGGGCTTCCTCTTCTAGCATCACGTTCTTATTTCCTTTATCTTCTTTTTGCAGATTTGCCTAAGACCATCGAGCTTAGGCCTCGGGTCACGGACGAGGACTTTCCCGTTGACTCCTTTGCTTCGGGGCAGCTAGGGGCTGCAACAGGAGAGAAGAAGTAGAAAAGAAAGGCTTTGGGCTCCCCGAGCTCAAAAAAGAAAAAACCAAAGAGAAGACTGGCTTGCAAGCCAAAGGAGAGATCCAGCTCTCGAGCACCAAATTCGGACTTGCTCTACCAGCTTAGGAATGATTCCAAGGAGGAAGAGCCCTTTGCGGCCCGCGACCCGTCTCCCCCCGAAGAGCAGGGGGGCGTTGAACAAGAGACCCATGAGGCCGATCTCCCTAAGGTTAGGGATGTTGATAAGGAAGTCGGGGACGAGACTTCTTGGGATGCCGGTAGTGCCCCGAAGGAGGCACCCGATGTGATGGATATTACCGAGTCGCACTCATTTATCGAATCCATGTTCAACGAGGCCCGAACGGTGAAAGAGCGACCCAACAAGGGGGCTCATGGAGCAGACGATCCCCTCTGCTACTTTTTTGACGGTTTGGACTCCACCGCCCTGGAAGATGTCATCGAGTTGGGTGACTTAGAGGTACCGAGGAAGAGTTCATCCTCAGAGGTTGGCGGGTCTAACTCGAGCCCGAGACTGATTAACAAATTCCCTGCTCCGAGCACGGATCCTGGTCGGAAGCAATCAATTATTATCACTGTTCTGAAGGATGCCCGAGTTCTCCCCGCCCCCGTCGGGATAGCTAGTTACCTCCGGTGCCTGGTAACCGAAAAAGACCAGGAAAAAATGAACAAGGTGGATGCGTCATACTTGTTCAACGAAGCACAACAAGCACTGAACCGGATAAGGTGTTTATCATACGCTTTTATCTTGGGACTCAATTTTTTGGGACTATAACGCTTTTTCTTTCCTCATTTTGCAGGCCCCGATGCTTCACCACTAGACCTTTCTCCGGTACTGGGATGAGCTTAGCCAACTCGAGTCCAGATTCAAAGAGCTTGCTAAGAAGAGGGACATGTATAAGCTCCTCAGCGAGAAACGCGAAGGAGAAGTCAAGAGCCTTCGAGCCGAGTTGGACGCAGCTCAGAAAGAACATGCCAACCTGGTAGAACAGATAAAGATTTTTGAAGTCAGTGATGACGAGCTAGACATGGAGACTAACGGTCAAGACCCACAGGTCCAAAAGAAGCTTGACCGAATCGACCAACTCCGAGCTGAGATGGACGTAATCAAGGTCGAGGCCTAAGAGTGGAAAGGCAAGATGGATCATTTGGCTTTGGAGAAGGAGGATGCCCGGAAGCAGCTGGCCTCGACGAAGGCCCAACTTCGGGCAGCGAGGGAGAAAGCTGAGGCCCGATCTCAAAAAATTGAAGACCTCTAGTCTCAGATGGGCTCGGATGTTGCCGAACGGGATACCCTTGCAAGGAGCTTAAAGCAGCCGAGTTGATGGCGGAAGTAACCAGGGCCGATACAGAGGAGATGGTGGCCCAATACAAGGCTAATGCTAAGGCAGCCCAGGACCGCTTGAAAGACATCGTTGAATACATGAAGTGGCAGTCCCGCAGCGAGGCCCTCGAGGAAGTTCATGCCCGGGGTTTCGACCTATCGGCTGAGATCGAAAATGCTAAGAGGTTCAAGGCCTTGGCTAAGAAGTTTGCATATCCCGAGGACGAGGAAGGCTCCGAGGGTTTCGGCGTATCCGAGGGCAGAGAAAACCCCGATAGTCCCAGTGATGAGGCGGCTCCGACAGAGATTAGGCTTAGGTGCTTTGTAGATTTTCCTTCGTTTTTGTTCTTTTGTATTTTTTGTTGAGGCCATTTGACCTTTGTAAAGATCTGTATATGTATATGAACAAGGATCTTCCTTTTTTCCCCTCAACAATTTTCAAGTTTGTTTCTTTTTGTTCTTTCTTTACGATTACAAAGATTTCGAATGCCTTAGCCCGCAATAATAAGGTCTTGTTCGGAGGTTCGAACAAGGCTCGTTCTCGATGCAATTTTGCTTAAGGCTTATGGGGGCTTGGTATGACCGGAAGCTTTCCGCGAAGTGCTTACTTAGAATTTTTTAGATTATAATTTTGCCGAGGGTAGCCTTTGAACCGGTTCTCAAATGTTTAAGGCCTTATGTTTTTGTTATGGGTTTTGGACGTCTCCAAGACACTTTTAGGATGGTCGTAGCCTTTTAAGTTCAGGTTCTGCCCAATAGGCTTATTACCCCGGGTTTCAATACCCGAGCCGTCCAATCTTACCTAGGACGAGAGGTGGCCATAACCTTTAAGGTTCGGGCACTTCCTAATAGGTTTTTTGTGCCCCCGGGTTTTGACAACCCGAGTCGTCCGAGTTTGTCTTGGACGATAGTACCCGAGTGGGGGTGATCCCTTGGATCCGAATAGAGGTGTCCCTTGGGCTCGATGTCCTTAAGGAACAAAAATGCAGTAGCTTTAGGAGACAAAATATGTATCTGCAAGGTTGAAAATTTCTTTCATTTCTGTGCGCAACATACAAGATCGTTAATGTGTACAAGATTTATGTTATGGTTTAAGTGGTCTATGTGGGCACGGTTCATTTGACCATTTGGCCCTTACAATAAACCCTATCCATCGAGCCTAGATTATTCGAGCACAAAGTTTCTTTCCTTGCTAAAATCATTATTCGAGGGTGATGGCCCCCAGTATTCGAGACCAATCATAGAGAGGTCTTGGATACTGTTGATGTAATCCTCGACTCCGATGTATAACCCATCTTTAATTCTAAGTTTAGCACGATTAACTGTTGCCTCGTTAAAAACCTTGCCGGAAAACCCATTTGGGACAAAACCGATTCAAGGGAAAAAGAGTGCAAAGCGTGCTTTCAGGCCTGAGAGTTGCATCATTCAGTAGCCGCTACCTGCAAGCGTTAGTCCGATTCGTAATATATGTAAAGAAAAGTAATGAATAGGGTCATACCTTAGCAGTAGCATCGTTTTAAGTGGTTACGTTCCAATTGTTTGGTAGCCAATCACTGTTTACCGCTTCGAGTTTGTACGATCCTTTGGCAGTGATATCGATAATTCGATATGGGCCTTCCCAGTTCGGCCCCAGCTTCCCTTCATTTGGGTTCCGGGTGTTCAGTGTCACCTTTCTTAACACCAAGTCCCCGACATTGCAGTGTCGGAGGTTGGCTCCCCGATTGTAATACCTTTCGAGGCGGCAAACCGAACAAGGGCGGCCTCGCTCCTTTCATCCAATAGTTCCAAGCTCGTACTGATAGCCTCGTTGTATGACTCTCCGGTCGTATATCAAAACTTGAGACTAAGTTTCCTACTTCAACCAGAATTATCGCTTCGGTGTCGTAGACTAATGTGAACGGGACGGTCCTGGTACTAGACTTTGAGGTTGTACGGTACGCCCATAGGATTTCGAGCAAAATTTCCTTCCATTTTCCCTTGGCGTCGGTCAACCTCTTCTTAAGATTTTGGAGTATGGTTTTGTTCGTAGACTCCGCTTACCCGTTCCCACTAGGGTGATAGGGTGTTGACAGGATCCTTTTGATCTTATGGTCTTCGAAGAATTTGCTAACCTTACTGCCGATGAACTACTTCCCATTGTCGCACACGATCTGGATTGGCATTCCGAACTGGCATATTATGTTCCCAAATGAAATTGATAACTTCTTTCTCCCTGACTTTCTCAAATGCTTGGGCTTCCACCCACTTAGAAAAACAGTCAGTCATAAATAAAACGAATTGAGCCTTACCGGGTGCCCATGGTAGGGGATCAACGATGTCCATTCCCCATTTCCTAAATTGCCAGGGTAATAGGACCAAATGTAATAGCTCCCCAGGCTGATGAATCATCGGTGCGTACCTCTGACATCCGTCACAGTTTTGTACGAACTCCCTTGTGTCTTTTTCCATGTCGATCTAGTAGTAGACGGCTCTACTTACGTTACGAACTAACAATTCGGCACCCGAATGATTCCTGCAGGTGACTTCGTGAAATTCTCTCAAAACATATTCGATATCTCCCGGTCCTAGACATATAGCGAGCGGGCCATCGAACGTTATTCTGAATAAGGTGTTGTCTTCGGACAGGCTGAACCTGGCCGCCTTCGTACGTAGAGCCCTCGATTCCTAAGGATATGAGGGCACCTTCCCGGTCTTCAGGTAATCTATATACTTGTTTCTCCAGTCCCAGGTTAAGCTCTTCGATTTTATCTCGATTTGGCCTTCCTCCACTATCGATTTCATGAGTTGCACGCCCGTCCCGAGTTGAATTCATTATCATCAACTGACGACCCAAATTAGCAAGAGCACCGGCTTCGTTGTTCTGATCTCAAGGTACATGTTGCAGAGTCCACTTTTTGAACCGATGTAGTGTTACTTGCAATTTATCCAGGTATATTTGCATTCGTTCTTCTCCGACTTTGAACATCCCATTGACTTGGTTCACCACAAGGAGGGAGTCGCACCTAGCTTCGATCACCTCAGCCCCTAGGCTTTTGGCCAGTTCGAGACCTGCAATCATGGCCTCATACTCGGCCTCATTGTTAGTCAATTTAATAGTTCTAATAGATTTACTAACTACATTACCCGTCGCTGGCTTCAACACGATGCCAAGTCTGGACCCCTGTGCGTTCGAGCCACAATCCCTAAAGTGGGTCCAAATTCTCAAGGAAGTCCCCGAGTTAAAAAACAATTCCCTTTCGACCTCGCGTATTAGGGTCAGCGTGAAGTCGGCCACGAAGTCCGCAAAAATTTGAGATTTGATGGATGTTTGGGGTCGATAATAGATATTGTACCCGCTGATTTCCATGGCCCTTTTGGCCAGTCATCCCGAAAGCTCGGGTTTATGCATTATGTTTCTCAACGGGTAAGTAGTTACAACACATATGGGATGGCAATGAAAATATGGTTTTAGCTTTCTAGAGGAGCTTAGCAAAGCAAGCGCCAATTTTTCTAGGTGAGGATACCTAGTCTTGGCCTCACCTAGAGTTCTGCTAACATAATAGATAGGAAACTGTGTACCTTCTTCTTTCCAGACCAGGACTCCACTTAATACTATCTCGAATACCGCTAAGTACAAGTACAACTATTCGCCAGCCTTCGGAGTATGAAGTAAAGGTGAGCTCGAGAGTACCGCTTGAGTTCCTCCAAGGCTTGTTGACACTCCGGGGTCCATGAGAAGTTATTCTTCTTCTTCAACAGTAAGAAGAACGGATGGCTCTTGTCATAGGACCTTGAGATGAATCGACCCAAAGCGGCTATGCACCCGGTTAACCTTTGAACGGTCTTAACATTGTCCACAAAGTTTATGTCCTCGATGGCCTTGATCTTATCGGGATTAATCTCGATCCCCCGGTTGGACACCATGAATCCGAGGAATTTCCCGGACTCGACTATAATTGCGCATTTCTACGGGTTTAGCTTCATATTGTATTTCTTCAATATTTGAAGGTTTCCTGCAAATGTTCCAAATGGTCCTCTGCTCGCAGGGACTTAACTAACATATCGTCAATGTAACCTCCATTAATTTTCCTATTTTCTCTTTGAACATCCGATTAACTAGGCATTGGTAAGTTGCACCGACGTTTTTAGCTCGAATGACATTACATTATAGCAGTAGGTGTCGTACTTAGTGATGGAGGAAATTTTTTCCTGATTGCCTGGGTCCATCCAAATTTGGTTGTACCCCGAATAGGCATCGAGAAAAATGAGGATCTCGTGGCCGGCCATCGCATTGATCATGCGATCGATGTTAGGCAAAGGGAAAGAGTCCTTGGGGCATGCCCTATTCAAGTCTTTGTAGTCTACACACATTCTTAATTTATTCTCCTTTTTAGGGACTACCACTACGTTTGCTAACCAATCCGGGTACTTAACCTCCCGAATGGACCCTATTTTAAAGAGTTTAGATACCTCGTCATTGATGAATGTATGCTTGACTTCGGACTAAGGCCTCCTTTTTTGTTTGACCGGGTGGAACTTCGGATCCAGGCTCAGTTGTGAGTAGTTACTTCTGGCGGGATCCCTGTCATATCAAGGTGGGAGCAAGAGAAACAATCTATTGTAGCTATAAGAAATTTAATGAGTTATTCCCTGAGTTCGGGACCTAACCCCGTGCCCAGGTAGACCTTACAATCGGGCAGGTGCTCGATCAATATGACTTGCTCCAGTTCTACAACGTCAATTCGGTGGCGACGGAATCATCAGGGACTATGAAAGATCTGGGGACTCCGTAGTCGTCGTCCTCACCCGTCCCGTGCTTCTCTGGTTCGACCGGGGCTGGTGTCGGTGATTGCTATTTGGTTTCCCCCTTGGCAACTGAACTCGAACCCTTTGATGTTGAAAGTGTGGATATTGGGATCACCTCGTCGACCGCGAACATCTCCTTTGCAGCCGGTTGCTCTCCGTAAATCGTTTTAATTCCTCCAGGTGTTGGGAGTTTCAACGCCTGGTGAAATGTTGAGGTACTGCCCTTATGTAGTGAATCCGCGACCTCTCGAACAGATCATTGTACCTCATATGTCCTTCGATCACGTAGAATTTTGTTTCCTGAATGGTTCCGCCGGTGTTCACCAGCAAAGTTATTTTCCCTTTAGTGGTCTCACATGCCATGTTGAATCCGTTTAGAACTCGGACTGCAGGCACAATTTTGTCTTGTAGGCCCAGCTGCTCTACAACCCTCGATATATCGCCGAGCTACCTAGATCAATTAACACATGCTTAACTCGAGATTTACTTATGAGTACAGATATTACCAGCGCGTAATTGTGAGGTTGCATGATGCCGTTAGCGTCCTCATCATTGAAGGATACGGTTCCCTCTAACACGTAATCTCGAGTCCACTTTTTCCTTATGATGGACACTTTGGTGCGCTTTAACATTGGTCCCGGGGGGATGTCGACTCCACCGATGATCATGTTAATGATGTTCTAAGGTTCCTCCTGCTCGATCTGCTTAATGGAGTCTCTATTCCTGAAATGATTTTTGTCTTGATCGCTCAGGAACTCTTAGAGGTGTCCCTTGTTGAACAACTGGGCTACTTCCTCTCTCAGTTGTCGGCAATCTTCAACTTTGTGGCCCTGAGTGCCATGATACTTACACATTAGGTTGGGGTCAAAGGCAGGACCAGACTGTAAAGGTCGAGGCCACTTGGTGTCTTTGATGCGTCTGATGGCAGATACGATGGCAGCTGTCGCACCCCGTTTTCTCTCGAAAGCGGGTTTCGACGTCGTGACAACTCCTTTTGATGGGAGATAGAGTGCTAAAGGAGAAGAGCCACCACCTAACAGTTTTTGAGGTGCGTTAAGGCACCTATTAGGCAGATAACTCTGTTTGACTAGTCAACGCCACCAAAGATCGGGTAAGGGCTCAAATTAACTCAAAGAGAAGGTGTTAGGCACTCTTAGAGGTCCACAACTGTGGGTCCCAGCCGAACTTAAGATTATGTGGATTACAATTAGGCTAAGTGATCAAATACACAAAGGGAATATAAAGGTCAAAGAATTTCATTGTAACACGATTAGTACAGATCTTAGTACAAATATAGGGATACAACTATTTAGATTTAACAGCAACATATAAAGGAGGGGGTTCCTAAGTTTTTTAGCCTAAAGGATCACCCCGTGCAACATAAACGATTCTTCGCAACTCCCTTGAGGTAGGGAATCACTCATATTATTCAGCGGGCACAGACTATCATCTCCTGCTACCCGATTACTATGTTAAAGTTGTTTACCTAGAAGCGCTCTAATTCAATTCTAAGTCGTGCTCTATGCGTGCACTACCCGTCCCATACTTATGATCTAGGAGGCCTTGGACCTCTATTTGGGTAGTTCTAGACCTTACCTAGGATACTCAAAAATGTTAAAACTAGGCGACATACAAAAACACATTAGACTTCAAATATAGGCAGCTAAGGGCTCAAGTTAGCCTCCACACTTAAGCAACAAATGCACGCGAAACAGGTTTTCATGTTAGGCAGTTTCAAAATTAAGAACTTAAGCCCTATAAACATGATTTCTATGTGACTTTGAATTAAAACATATAGGCAGTTTCAGATGCAAGGTGCTTCTCATAGACAAAATTATAAAGTTGTTACATGATGATTATTGAGATTACAGGTTTCCAGTTATTAAACCTATAGATGTTGTGTCTAACTGATCTATGCACTAAGGGACGGTGAAATCTATTGGGCAAAGCCCATAATTACTCATGCTTTCTGACATCGGCATAAATAAGCAGTAAATAGTGTTTAATATGTTCAACATTAACATCTTTAAGGCGAGTAGTAATACCCTATAGGCAGGATCTCCAACAATTGGCGACTGGAACCAATTTTATTATGCTTAGCCCCCTATTAACATGTTTTCTAGGTGAGCATTATGATACAATAGCAAATGGGAAAATTAAAATCTTATAGGCATGATTTCTAGTGGATGTGCTGCATTTGTGCTGTCACACCTCCTTTTTTACACACCTACCCCGAAGGATAATGTATAAGGAAGTTTTTCCATTTAAAGTGACATTATTCGAAATGGGATTATTTATTTGTTCTTAGAGTCGCCACTTGGGATAGGATTGGCTTTTGGTGTCCCAAGTCACCGGTTTTAACTTGAATCCCAAATCGAGGAAAATTTCGACTTCCCAATTGAAGTCTGGGAACCAGAAATTCTGAATAAGGAATTCTGTTGACCCGAGGGTAGGTGTTAGGCATCCCCGGATCCCGTGGTTCTAGTACGGTCGCTTAAATCATTATAAATGGCTAAAATCCAATTTTTGTATATGCTCCAACCTATAGTGCAATTTTAAGATTATTTACCGCTTTTAGTTAAATTTTAGGAAAATGAACGTCGTTTAAAAACGTGTTGTCGGATCACGTCACATGAAATGCACCCGATCCTCGACACATTCTTATTCAACGTTTTGGGATTTGGATTTGGGTTGCATGAAATGCACACTCGTATTTAGGAAGGTAAAATTATTAAAAGCGCGCCTAAAGCGACTAACGTGTTATTACTTTGCGGGGGGCCATGAAATTCGCTAAACGGCACGCCCCGGATTCTAAGTATTTTAATTAAGTGAGGCCTCAAATTATTACAATGAAAGGCAGAACACCATGCAAATGAGAAAACTAACCACATTAAGAAGATTCGACGTATATGGATTCAAGCTAAAGAGATGATATTATATAATCTAGTATAGGAAAGAAGATAGGAGAAACTTCAATGCTGTTCAAATAGCAACCAAACGTCAGCCACCAAAACATTAACGGAAATATGCTTATCAAGACATCAATGGAAGTAGGCAAATAAAAGCACTGTAACGAAATGAATTACTATACTTTGTTTCTGCCAACCACATCCCAAAAGATCTTGAATGAACAAAAAAAAATTATGGGATAAGTTGTGTTCGGACCAATTTTCTCAACATAACATTTGTATCAACTTAACAATAGATAATACAAAGGCCAACGGGAAAGTTTCATTCATCCAAGGCCGATTTAGAGCGAAACAAGTAAGAAATGGACTCCTTATCTTTCATGTAACTCATAAACTTACTGTTAAAATGTTCATTTCCTCAGACAACTACATAAAAGGCTATCAACATGAACTACATTACATAAATGGACACATCAGGGAATCACAAGTGACTACTGTTGCAAGTCGAACAATTTAACTTCTAAGACTAACTCTTAACTGTATGCTTCTATCAATTGTATGAAACAGACACAAAATCATTTGGCTTAAATATTTCGCAATTGAGATCTAATGATCACTGATTAATTTCAGCTCGAACAATTAGTCAGAATAATCAGCCAAAGCGATAGCCAACATAGAAATGAAAAGGCCAATCCAGTAATGAATTTACAACACATCGAGTCAAACTACACTTAAACAGAGAATAGTTCCAGTTCAACAATTAAGCTAAAGTGAGCGACAAACAAAAATAGAAGGGATCATAATAATATTCAGTGACACATCTGCGAAATCAATCAAAAACACGGCTTGAGTAACTCAGATCTTCATTCACAGATTTGAAGTGAAAAACAGGCGAATATTTACATACCTAATTTCCGAAAATCTAGAAATGGAAGATGAATCTCGAACTCCTCTAAATCAAACCAAGAATGAGGCTGAAATGAGCCGGATGAAGGCCGAAAACAGCGATTGATGCTCAAACCAACAGCAAAGGGAAGCAGCAACGATTTCCTCAGCAAACCAAAAAATTAAGACCAAAAACCAGAAGAAAATGGAAGCTCCTTGTTCGAATTATAATTTTCCTTTTTAATTTGAAGCTTTTTGAGTTTTCCAGATCTGGGATTTAGGAATTTTTAGTGTTTTTCATGTGGTAAAGTGAAGAAGAACTTCGTCTGATCTGAGTGAGGGGGGGAGAGTCACTGGTTTCCACAAAAATGGGGAAGGGTTCTAATTATTGTGTCTCTAATGTCTAGGTCAGTGCAAATGAAGAAGGAGATGGCCTTCTCTGTCAAATTGAGAGAGGCGCCGTTAGCTTTTTTTTTCTCTAGGGGTCCTCTCGTGTGGAAAAACTTAGCTTAGCTCTCCTTTTATGTGAGGGCTTAGGGCAAAGGGTAATAGGTATTTGGGTAGGGAGATTGGGCTTTGAGTGGGTTATTGGGTTTGGGCAGATTTGCGTATAGGCTTTGGGCTCATCATTAATTTTGGCCCAATTTCACAAGACAAACCTTTCTTTTCCAATTCTTTCTTTTATTTTCTAATTTTTCTTTTTCTTTTAATTAAAAACCTACAAATTAAAAATCCAAAATTATCCAAAATGTGAAATTAAACTAATTAGCTAATTATAAAAATTATAAAAACCACTTAATCCTAAATTAAAAGAGAGAAAAAATCAATAAAAAGAAAAAGTGTAAAATGAAGCATTTTTTGTGATTTTCGAATTTTTATAAAGCAAATAATTATTGATTAATTCTAAAAATGTAAAAACAAATCCTAAATGAAATGCATGATATTTTGGTATTTTTTCATGATTTAAATAAAACTTAAACATGCAAGAAAAATGCAAACAATTAATAAAATTCTATAAAAATTCCTAAAAATGGCAAATAATTAAAGAAAAAATCTAATTTTGGGAATTTTGTAGGAGTAATTCATGTGAGGCAAAAATCACATGCTCACAGCTGCCCTTCTTTGCTTGAAAACATGAAGAGTTTTCGGGCAAAGGTAAAGTGAGCAATATGAGGGATTTTTGCCCGTTTGAAATTCCATGAGAAGTATTTTTGAAAAAGTTTGACCGAACCTTGCTTCAGAGGTTGGCTACATATCCTTGGCAATAAAGGAATCAGGTCAGTGTAGTTCTGAAAGTTTTGGTAGCTGGGACTACCGGGAGCTGTGATTTCACTGATGTTGCTGCTGATACTGCTTGCTGACCCCCTTATTACACCAAAAGGAAAATCAAAGCTAAGCTAGCTATGCCTATCAACTATGAGTTACAAGATTCCTATCTATAAATCTCTTGAAGCTTGATCTTGAGTCTTAGCTGATTTTGCTGTGGACTCCGATCTAAATCTTGATGCTCGCAAGTTGTAGGTGTTGTTTCTTTCTGCAGCATTGGGTCAAAGCGAGATCGGCGGAGCTTATGACTTTAATCAAATTTTGAGCAATCTGCACCTTTGTTTGCTTCAACATTTTGAATTCATTTCTTTTTGTTCTTTTCTTCTTTTCTTTATTCTGGGATGAGACTCATTCCATCGGTCATCTCGCACCCCTGTGCCTCGGTGTTAGACCTGCTTAAGACACCAAAACAAAAAAACGAACGAAATTTTTTGCCCCAGTTTTCACTAGGAAAATTTCGTGAGTTAGTTGTGACACATATCTAAACGGTCAAATTAGGATTGTGTATCTTTGTGAATGGATCCAGGTTAAGCTGGAAAATGACCGGGATTTAGAAAAAGGTTCCTTGGGTTTTGCCAAGGAGATCCTCGGGTTTTTGGCCGGGATTTGGAAAGAAAAAGCTCATCGGTTTTTCGGCCGGGATTTGGAAAGAAAAAGCTTCTCGGTCTTTTGGCCGGGATATCCTCGCTTTTTGGCCGGGATGTAGAAAGAAAAAGCTCCTCGGTTTTTTGGCTGGGAGAACCTCAGTTTTTTGGCCGGGATTTGGAAAGAAAAAGCTCCTCGGTTTTTGGCCGGGAGATCCTTGGTTTTTGGCCGGGATTTGGAAAGAAAAAGATCCTCGATTTTTTGGCCGGGAGATCCTCGGTATTTTGGCCGGGATTTGGAAGGAAAAAGCTCCTCGGTTTTTTGGTCGGGAGATCCTCGGTTTTTTGGCCGGGAGATCCTAAGAAAAAGCTCCTCGGTTTTTTGGCCGGGAGATCCTCGGTTTTTTGGCCGGGATTTGGAAAGAAAAAGCTCAGCGGTTTTTTGGCCGGGAGATCCTCGGTTTTTTGGCCGGGATATTTAAGGAATGGGATCCTATGCTACCATGATCTGTTTTTCTTTTGGGATTTCATTTTATTTCTTTTCTTCTTTCTTTTTCTTTTGTTTTCCTCTTTTTATGTTTTCCTTTTTATTTAGCAAAACGCATGACAGGATTTGGGGGGGGGGGGGGGGAACTTCCTTTTTGGTCGTTTTCCTGGTACAAAGTTGTTTCAGCACTTGCGCCTTTCATTTCCTTTTGGATTGCACCTGCTTTGCACGGTTGCTTTGAGTTAGACCTGTTTTCACAAAGAACAGTTTGTTAGTTTGAAACAGTGGTTGATTTTGTGGCCTTGATCATCTCAATTGCTTGATCCCGGCCTCATTTCCGTTGAGAACTTTGTTGCTCGTTTGCCTTGAGGGCGAATCTCTTTTCAAACCGACCGGGTTCAACTCTCAGGATTTCATTATGACTCGCCCGTGCGGGCTCTGGCCTTTTCGCTTTATTCTGCCCTTAGAATCTTTTCCTTTGACTTCCTTTCTTTTCCAATGTTTTCGCTTTGGAAGCATCAACCACCATGGTCAGTCCGGATTGGCCTGACGCACTCGCTAAGGCTGAGTATTTTCTTCGACTCTGACCAGGCGGAGCCCTGTGAAACCGGTCCTGCCACCTTTTCTTTATACTAGTTACGGAATCAGAGTTAACCCGAAAGGGATTCAAAGAGAAGTATGCAAAAAGGCAATCATATGAGTTTAAAGAGAAGTGTCCCTTTCGGGGAAAAGAAGGACTTATCTGGGGTGTGCATGCTGGCTTCAAATGAACATGACATGCTTCTTGGACTGGATGCCCGACCCACACAAACCTTCCGGCTTCTCGTGAACCCATTGATCAGTGTTTCAAAACCAGGGAACCTTGCCAGGACTTCTTTAGTGGCGAGATGTCTTCTTTTTGGCCAACAGCACCCTTTGCGGGTTTTCGCTAATCGACCTCTCTCATTTCTCTTCTCACTATCGCCCGCTAGTGCTCTTTACGAGTTTTCACCCAACGGACTCTCTCATTTTCAATTTCTCTTCTTACCGTCGCCTTATGGTGCCCGAAGGTTTTCACCGATAAGACTGTCTCATTTTATTTCTCTCAATTTGGACTATACCAGCTTCAAACAATGTTGCTTTTCAATTCCCACGCCTTTGCCAATTGATCAGAAGGACTTGGACAAGGTTTTGGGGTAAAAAGGAGTTTGGCGGAACTACAACTTTGGAACCATTTTGGCGGATTCATGGCCGAGTCATTATATCATCTGCCCCAGTTTCATCTTTTGGGGAAATTGGGATTTTTGTTTTCGTGTGACTGAACCTCAACGAGAGGCTGCCTACGTATCCTTTCGGAATCAAGTCAAACGTAGTTCAGGAATTTTTGGTTTTTGTTGTTTTTGTTTTTGTTTTGTTGTTTTTTTTCCTTTCATCATATTTTCTTTTTCTTTTTCTTTTCTTTTCTTTTTTTTTCTTTTTTTTTTGACAATACTTCCGGGTTCCAAAGAGGGTAGCCAAAGAAACGGAACATGGCTCAAAAGGGTTTATGAAGGATTGATAGTGTTTAGGGTAGCGGGAAGGAAAGCATTCGTCATCTCAATTACAAAAAAGCCATCACCAAGAGACCTAAACATAGTACCTTTTCACTGCATCTGCATTGACTGTTGTTTCAGGGTCATTTCCTTCGAGGTCTCCCAGATACAATGCTCCTCTTGGCAACATCTTTCGAATTATGTATGGACCTTTCCAATTAGGGGCAAACTTCCCTTTTGCTTCCTGGTGATGAGGGAGAATGCGTTTGAGTACCAGCTGTCCCACTTCAAAATTCCTGGGACGCACTTTCTTGTTATAGGCGCGGGCCATTCTTTGTTGGTATAACTGCCCGTGACAAACTGCGGCCATCCATTTTTCATCAATTAATGACAATTGCTCTAGCCGGGTCTTAACCCACTCACTGTCCTCAATCTCCGCTTCAACAATTATCCGGAGTGAAGGAATTTCTACTTCTGCAGGTATAACAGCTTCAGTACCGTAAACCAACAAGTACGGTGTTGCTCCAATTGATGTACGCACTGTAGTACGATACCCGAGTAATGCGAAAGGTAGCTTTTCATGCCATTGCCTGGAGCTTTGAATCATTTTTCTCAAAATCATCTTGATGTTCTTATTTGCCGCTTCAACAGCACCGTTGGCTTTTGGCTGATAAGGAGTAGAGTTTCTGTGCGTTATCTTGAATTGTTCACATACCTCTCCCATCAGACAACTGTTCAAATTCGCAGCATTGTCGGTAATAATAGTTGCAGGAATGCCAAAGCGGCAAATGAGATTGGAGTGCACAAAGTCTACCACAGCTTTCTTGGTGACCGACTTAAGAGTGATGGCCTCAACCCATTTCGTGAAATAGTCAATCGCCACCAATATAAATCTATGCCCATTCGAAGCTTTTGGCTCAATCGGCCCAATGACATCCATACCCCAAGCAACAAATGGCCAAGGTGCTTACAACGCATGGAGTTCTGTTGGAGGTGCATGAATCAAGTCACCGTGCACCTGACATTGATGGCATTTTCGAACGAAGCTGAAACAGTCCTTTTCCATAGTTATCCAGTAATACCCGGCTCGCGGAATTTTCTTTGCCAGCACATAACCATTCATATGAGGTCCGCATACTCCTGCGTGCACTTCATGCATAATTCTTCCGGCTTCCTCGGCGTCAACACATCTTAGCAGGTTGAGGTCCGGGGTCCTTTTATACAAAACATCACCGCTTAAGAAGAAACCGCTCGCATGCCGTCTAATGGTTCTTTTCTGATCTCTAGTGGCTTGCTCGGGGTATTCCTGTGTTTTCAGAAATCTCTTGATATCATGATACCAGGGCTGAATGCTGGGTTCCGCCTCAACCGCATTACAATACCCGTGCTTTTCTTCGACTTGAACCTCCAGAGGGTCAATATGGGCATTGCCTGGTTAAGGCAGCATTGAAGCTAGAGTGGCGAGTGCATCGGCTAGTTCATTGCGACACCGAGGGATATACCTGAACTCTATCGACTTGAAGCGTTTGGTGAGATCTTCCACATGCTATCGATAGGGAATGAGCTTAACATCTCGAGTCTCCCACTCCCCCTGGGCTTGCCGGATAATCAAATCAGAGTCCCCCATGATTAATAAATCTTCTACATCTTGGTCAATTGCCATATTCATGCCCATGATACAGGCTTCGTACTCGGCCGTATTGTTTGTGCAAAAGAATCGGAGCTTAGCTGTAGCTGGGTAGTGCTGACCATTGGGTGATATCAAGATTGCCCCAATGCCTACACCTCTTGCATTTACTGCTCCATCAAAGAACATTTTCCAAGCACGAGTGTCCTCAGAAACGGCTTCTACTGAATTTACCTCCCCATCCGGGAAATATGTGCTTAATGGTTGGTATTCCTCGTCAACCGGGTTTTCAGCCAAATGGTCTACCAACGCCTGGGCCTTCATTGCCGTGCGAGTAACATAGACTATGTCAAATTCAGTGAGCAAGATTTGCCATTTTGCCAGCCTCCCAGTGGGCATCGGTTTCTGGAATATGTATTTTAAAGGATCCAACCTGGTTATTAGATAGGTGGTGTGGGCTTGAAGATAATGTCTCAACTTTTGAGCGACCCACGTCAGAGCGCAACATGTTCTTTCCAACAAAGTGTATTTGGCCTCGTAGCTGGTGAACTTCTTGCTCAGATAGTAAATTGCCTGCTCTTTTCTTCCGGTTATATCATGCTGCCCGAGAACACAGCCAAAAGAATTTTCCAACACCGTCAGATACAAAAAGAGAGGTCGCCCATGCTCCGGTGGGACCAATACTGGAGGATTTGACAAATATTCCTTGATTTTGTCGAAGGCCTCTTGACATTCGGATATCCATTTTATTGCCGCATCTTTCTTCAACAGTTTGAATATGGGCTCACAGGTGATAGTCAGTTGAGCGATGAATCGACTGATATAGTTTAACCTGCCCAATAAGCTCATCACATCCTTCTTAGTTCTTGGAGGAGGTAAATCTCGAATGGCTTTTATCTTTGTTGGATCTAACTCAATACCTCTCCTGCTGACTATGAAACCTAGGAGCTTGCCTGATGGGACTCCGAAGGCACATTTAGCTGGATTCAACTTCAGATCATACTTGCGCAACCGTTCGAAGAACTTTCTCAAATCTCGCACGTGGTCACTCTGAGTTCGAGACTTAATGATTACATCATCCACATACACCTCTATTTCTTGATGCATCATATCGTGGAAAATGGTGGTCATGGATCTCATATAAGGTGCCCCAGCATTCTTCAGCCCAAATGGCATGACCCGATAACAGTAGGTACCCCAGGGTGTAGTGAAAGCTGTCTTCTCAGCATCTTCTTCATCCATCAACACCTGATGATATCCTGCGTAGCAATCCACGAAGGACTGTATTTCATGTTTGGCGCAGTTATCAACAAGGANCTGCCATCATTGTTTCTTCTTTCTTTTTGCCTTTGGCCATTCCTCCAGACCCGCCTTGGATGGCTTGGAGGTTGCTCTTATGGCTGACTGGCTCTAACATTTTACCCGTTTTTAGCCCATTCTCTACCATCTGTCTGAGTTTTATTGCTTCTGCGAAGGTTTGCCCATGGCGGACATCATATTCTGAAAATAGTCTGCTTCCTGGGCTAGAGGAAAACAGTGACCATCTCTACCTCAGTCCATCGGAGGCTTCACTCTTGACGCGTGTTCGCGCCACTTAATTGCATACTCACGGAAACTTTCTGAAGGCTTTTTCTTAAGATTTGCCAAAGAGTTCCTGTCTGGCGCGATGTCTATGTTGCACTGAAATTGTCGAACAAAGTCTCGGGCCAGATTATCCCAAATATGCCAACGCGAGACATCTTGGTCCATATACCATTCTGAAGCGATGCCAATCAAGCTTTCTCCAAAATAAGCCATCAACAACTCTTCTTTGCCATCGGCTCCCCGTAACTGATTGCAATACTTCTTCAGGTGAGCAATGGGGTCACCATGTCCGTCATACTTCTCAAATTTTGGTATTTTGAACCCTGACGGCAAGTGTACATGAGGGAACATACATAGGTATGTATAGGAGACACTCTTTTGCCCGCTCAAGCCTTGCATGTTTTTCAAGCTTTGCTCGAGGCTTCTCATTCTCTTCGCCATCTCATCCTGCTCTGGGGCTTTGGGGGGTTTTGTCCTGCCTTGGTGTAAGCTCGTATGGTGGTGGCTGAGAGTAATTATATGTGGGATATTGAGGAGGATCCACCGGAAAGACAGGGTTTTGGAAGGTTTTGGAAGGTGAAAGCTGAGGGATCAAAGGCGGGCCTTGGCAGTGAAGGTTGTGTTGTAGCAGGGCATGGTGGAGCAGTGAAGATGTTAGGAGCTGCTCCTGCTGGGAACACCTGGGGGCGGACCTCAGAAGGTGTTCCGACGAAGTGAGCGGTCATGGTGGGCTGTCCCAAAGGAGTATGAGGGTGGCTGATAGGGACAGTAGTAGCACCTCCAGATCTAGGGAATAACTCTGGGAATCCGGGAATGGTGCTTGGGGGTTCCTTTCCGTTGTTCCAAGCATCCCACATTTCCATCAATCGCAGGCGCAAGATCCGATTTTCTTCAGCTGTAAAAGATTCAGAGACCGGAACCCCCGAGATGGGGCTGTCTTTGGGTATGGAGATTGCAGGCAGAGTCATTTCAGATGACATCTCTGTATTTCCTTTGGATATGGTGAAATAGCAATGTGAGGCCAGCTTACCACAAACCAACCACTGTTTCTAAAAAGCTCAGCTGGAAATGGACAGCAACAACGGTTAGTTTTGAAATAAATAACAGATAGGTAACCGCACATTGGAGTGTGATGCACCTATACAGTTAAATGAATATCTACATGTTTGCTTCGGTTGCATGCGTCATCCCGACTTTTCTCTTGTTTCTTTTCTTTCTCTTTTTTGTTTTTCTCTCATTTTTCTTTTCCCTCTATTTTTCATTTTTTACTTTTCCTTTTCTTTTGCCATGGTCTTTCTCTCGATTCCTTTTTGCGTTCCTTTCTCTCTTGTTTTTCTTTTCCTTCCCCCCCCCCCCCCCTTTTTTTTTTTAGGGTTACGGTCGAATCCTATGGAGATTGCCTACGTATCATGACCCCGCATGAATCAGACCAAGCGTAGTTCTTGCAAATAATGTAAATAAACTAACTCCTTTTTTGAATTTTTGAAAGAAATGCTTTAGAAGGAAAAAGGGAAATATTGTGATTTTGATTTTTGATTTTGATTTTTCTTTTTAATTTTTGAAAGAAAGACTTCTACCTTTTCGTTTTATTGAAACTTTGGAAATTTTAGAAGTAAAAAGAAATATATTGGTTTGAATTTTCATTTATTTTCTAAACACGAAAGAAAAATATATTTTTTTTTTGGATTTTGAAAGTTGCCTCTTAATTTTCGGAAGAGGGACTTTTACGAAAATGTTTTGGATTTTTGAGCAAAAATATTTTTCGGACTCAACTTTTCAAAATTTGTATTTTTTTATTTATTTGTGAAAGAAAGACATCTAAAGAGTATTTTAATGATTTATTTCAACCTAAAAGGAAAAGTAGCTATTTTTCAAAAATTTTATTTAAGCAAACAAAGACTCGGTTTTTGCAGATACGGCCTTTCAGCACTTCGGGAAGGAAGATTTTAAGGTTGTGCCCGCTAACCATTGAAAATGACCCAAGGTGGCTGTTCTTGCAAAAACAGCCTTCCGGCGTCCTTTTGAGGACATTCGGCTTATTTTAAAACAAGAATGGCATCACCCGACTTATTTTGATAAAATTTAAAATTTTGACATTTTTGGCTATTTTTGCAAAAAGGTGGCTGGACCCGATGAGGGTTGCCTACGTATCTCACATCCGGTGAGAATCAAACCTGCGTAGTTCGGGCAGATTTGCCAAAAACTATTTTGAACAACAATTTTCTTTCTATTTTTCAAATATTTTTCTTTTCTATTTTTCAAAAATCCGGCAGCATTTCGGTACTATTTGGGCATTTGGTTTTTCACAACAAATGGCCACCCTCACTTAGTCCTAACATTGCTTATTTTCATAATTCACTCATTTAGACAAGCCGGTCAACA
Organism: Nicotiana attenuata; assembly: GCF_001879085.1. Lineage (NCBI taxonomy): Eukaryota > Viridiplantae > Streptophyta > Magnoliopsida > Solanales > Solanaceae > Nicotiana > Nicotiana attenuata. The sequence goes on from NW_017670234.1 coordinate 1,866,255, forward strand.
TGCAAAGCCGAGCAAATAAATGCGCAAGTAGCACGTAAGATGCATCAGGATGGTCAATTCATTTCAGGTCACCTGTCCTAGACAGACCCAACCCCTGTGTTGAGTCCCCTAAGTCAAATGCACATGACGCAAACAAACGTCCTACTAGGGATCCGGCATGAGGCTTTGTTCTTCTATGTTTAAACCCTAGGTTTATTGGTCTAGACCTGGCTTACCCGAGCGGACAACTCGAGCCGAGGGGGAGGCAGCGTACCGGGGATACAGAAGCTCCGCCGGCTTAGCAACTTATCCAAACCTCGTTCTAAATTGGGAAAGACTCTAAACAGAAGAGAAGCTACACGAAGTGCACCCTTGATGTAGAAGACTCAGAAAGAGGAAGGGGTTCACGACAGTTTATATATACAATTCAACAAATATCAAAGCGGTAAACATTTAGCACATATAGCATGGAACATGTAGACAAATCAGATAAAGCCAAATATAACAATTATACTAAGCTCGAATTCTTGAACCCTGAATCGAAATTCTGGGTTCGTGTCCCCATCAGAGTCGCCAGAGCTGTCACACCTCCTTTTTTACACACCTACCCCGAAGGATAATGTATAAGGGAGTATTTCCATTTAAAGTGACATTATTCGAAATGGGATTATTTATTTGTTCTTAGAGTCGCCACTTGGGATAGGATTGGCTTTTGGTGTCCCAAGTCACCGGTTTTAACTTGAATCCCAAATCGAGGAAAATTTCGACTTCCCAATTGGAGTCTGCGAACCAGAAATTCTGAATAAGGAATATTGTTGACCCGAGGGAAGGTGTTAGGCATCCCCGGATCCCGTGGTTCTAGTACGGTCGCTTAAATTATTATAAATGGCTAAAATCCAATTTTTGTATATGCTCCAACCTATAGTGCAATTTTAAGATTATTTACCGCTTTTAGTTAAATTTTAGGAAAATGAACGTCGTTTAAAAACGTGTTTTCGGATCACGTCACATGAAATGCACCCGGATCCTCGACACATTCTTATTCAACGTTTTGGGATTTGGATTTGGGTTGCATGAAATGCACACCCGTATTTAGGAAGGTAAAATTATTAAAAGCGCGCCTAAAACGACTAACGTGTTATTATTTTGCGGGGGGCCATGAAATTCGCTAAACGGCACGCCCCGGATTCTAAGTATTTTAATTAAATGAGGCCTCAAATTATTACAATGAAAGGCAGAACACCATGCAAATGAGAAAACTAACCACATTAAGAAGATTCGACGTATATGGATTCAAGCTAAAGAGATGATATTATATAATCTAGTATAGGAAAGAAGATAGGAGAAACTTCAATGATGTTCAAATAGCAACCAAACGTCAGCCACCAAAACATTAACGGAAATATGCTTATCAAGACATCAATAGAAGTAGGCAAATAAAAGCACTGTAACAAAATGAATTACTATACTTTGTTTCTGCCAACCACATCCCAAAAGATCTTGAATGAACAAAAACAAATTATGGGATAAGTTGTGTTCGGACCAATTTTCGCAACATAACATTTGTATCAACTTAACAATAGATAATACAAAGGCCAACGGGAAAGTTTCATTCATCTATGGCCGATTTAGAGCGAAACAAGTAAGAAATAGACTCCTTATCTTTCATGTAACTCATAAAGTTACTGTTAAAATGTTCATTCCCTCAGACAACTACATAAAAGGCTATCAACATGAACTACATTACATAAGTGGACACATCAGGGAATCACAAGTGACTACTGTTGNAATTAGCTAATTATAAAATTATAAAACCACTTAATCCTAAATTAAAGAGAGAAAAAATCAAATTAAAAAGAAAAAGTGTAAAAATGAAGCATTTTTTGTGATTTTCGAATTTTTATAAAGCAAATAATTATTGATTAATTCTAAAAATGTAAAAACAAATCCTAAATGAAATGCATGAAATTTTGGTATTTTTCATGATTTAAATAAAACTTAAACATGCAAGAAAAATGCAAACAATTAATAAAATTCTATAAAAATTCCTAAAAAAGGTAAATAATTAAAGAAAAAATCTAATTTTGGGAATTCTGTAGGAGTAATTCATGTGAGGCAAAAATCACGTGCTCACATGTGCGAATTGAAAGAAAGTTTAGTGGTATTTGTTTCCTATAGGCAAGTTTTCTAGTAACACGTAGCCGTAGGAATAATTAAAGCATTTAAACTCATGTTTGGCTAGTAGACGAGTAGAGTGAGTGTGTGCTTCTCCTAATAACATGATTTCTACAGTGCACATAGAAATTGAAGGGCATATATAACAGGTAAATCATTGAATCCTATAGCCACGTTTTCTACCCTTGCATGCAAACATTAAGTATACCCGTTTCCCTAATTTCACTAACACCCCAATTGTTCATTATAAAGTTATTACAGGCCCAGTAATGAATATGATTAAAATTATTACACAAACAATGACAATAGGCCCAAAAGGAAACACCCAGCATTGCTTGGGCCTTCAACAACTCTCACGTAGCATACCCAGGAACCATGTTCATCAGCACAACCCAGAATCCATAGAAGCACTTAAGACAGATCACACAACCATAGATTGACCAACTAATTTACATATCCAGTAGATAATACGAAGAAAGAATTGTGTGTCAGGAATAGTTTAGGTCTCAGTAGTAGAGGGAGTGGCTAAAGGACCCCAAATCCTAGTGTGTCAGAGTTCACAAGGGTCTCAAATGGACCCCAAGTAGTGCTCACACTATGGGGGTCAGTAGTAAGAGTCTTTGTGTCCTCGGCTTTCAGCCGACCAAGAATGATAGGTTCAGAATAGCATAGGTAACAAATGAAAGAGAGTGGACAATGGTTACGGGACAGAAGTTGAGGAAATACACTTATAGCTTGAAGTATACATATCAAAGTTGAGAACACATAGCAGCTAATCGAACAGGTCACAAGACTTAGAATCAGGTTCAGCAAGACTTAGAAGCAGGTTCAACACTTAGCAAAATAACACATAGGCAGTCACATATTGAAAGAGTAAAGGAGAAATAAGTTTGCAGGATTAACAAAGATTATCATACATAGGTGCATAATACTAAACAAGTTTAAAAACCTAAAAGGTCCAAATTATGCTAAGTATGCATCCTAGTATCACAAGACATCCATTTTAACTTGTATCGTGAAGCAGAAAAGTGTCAAACATGGTATGGAAACACAAACTAAGGTGGTTATTCTAAAGGTTTCAAACAGTTACTAAGGATATAGGACTAAGTAAAACAAGGATATGATGTGAGACACACTATCAGGGAAGCAAACCATAGTTGATAGAAAAGGTCTTAACACAGATTAGAACACATTACATATGCAAGACTATCATTTCAGAGATTCAGAACAGAGTGGGAAAGTAAACTCATGTCAAATAGCAAACGTAGGCATTCAGGTATTGACTAGTAGACTAATTAACTCAAGAAGGTCCAATTTATTCAGATAAAGCACATTCAAATAACAAAATTGACAGCTTTTAGGAAAAATTAAATACTAAAGAGGTTCAAATAAATATAAAGCTGACAAGGTCACACACAGAAGTAGCCCAGAACACATTGGGTCTAAAGAATCTAAATTATTCAAATTAGGCATAAGCATGTTTCAGAACTGGCCACATTAGGTGAAATTAAATGCCAAAGAGACTTAAAACGAGTGAAGAGCTAATAGAGTTGCACGCAAAAGTAACCCAAAAACACATTAAGCCTTGAGTTTCAGAAGTGAGAATATATGCAAATCATAGACACATAAAAATGAAATTGCAAAAGTCAAGTGACTTACTAGTTAAAAGGACAACAATGAAGAATAAAGTTCCACAAGAACACAGAATCTTAATGCGTCAAAGTTCCCAAGGGCTTCAAAGGAACCCCTGGCAATGCTCGCACCAAGAAAAGGTTGAAAAATCGAATCTCAGTGGCCTTGGCTTTCAGCCAGCCAAGAACCAAGGTGTAGAACAAGAGAACAGTAAAGTGATAACTCCAATTTTCAGTGAAAATCCAGCGATTAAGGTATGTCCTCAAAAGGGAATGGGGAGGGGTTTATATAGTGATTGATCAAGTAAACGAGGAAACACTGTAAAATCAAACATAAATAAGGAAGTAATAACATGCCGAATCAATAAAAATCGGATTAGGGAAAAAATTAGGTAAACCCTAGTTGACAAAAATCGGAGATTGGCCGAAAATCTTGGCTAATCGAACCCATATAGCTTGGTTATGATGCATATGGACGAAATATCGTCCAGATTCAAGCGATTGAAGTTGAATGGCCGGATTCCAAGAGATAGTACTTGCCATGTTTAGGCGAGTACTAGGTGATACCATGGTCCTGTAGAAAATAATGAGATAACACACAAAAGGCAAGGAAATCATGGAAAGAATCCATGGTTGAGACGGATTTGGAGAAAGTCAAGAGGACGGCTAAGGTTTCTGAAGAAAGGAGAAGAGAGGATTCAAAGGCGGTGTCTGAAAGGAAATGATAGGGTTTAGGGCGGGTTTGGTTAATTAAAACATGAGGGTGAATGAGGGTCGTTGATCTTAAGAGATCAACGGCTAGGATTTAAAACGGATGGGGCGGGTCATAAAAACGGGTTACCGACCGGGTTATAACTAAAGGGGTAGTTTGATCTTGGGACAGGGGTTGGTCTAAGAATATTGGAACAATTTGGTCCAAAATTAGTTTAAAGATAGGCTATTATTTAAATACACAAAAATAATTTATAAAAATTCTTGATAAGTAAGTAAAAATATTATTTATACACTGAAATGCTTAAAAATAATAACTTAGTATTATAAAAATATAAAATTCTATTTTGAAACAAATAATCATAAATAAAGAGCATTTATATATGAGTATGGGCTATTACTGCAAAATTGTGCAAATAACTTGAAAATGCTAACGTAATTATATAAAATGAGGTAAAAATATTTGAAACATATATTATAGATGCAAACCACAATTTTAGGTAACTAGGTCATCACAAAATAATTTGAAGGAGTAATTAATAATTATTCAAGTAATTTAAATACAAGAAAATCAATTTTAAAGCTTTTAAATTATGAAAAATTATAGGAAATGCTTGCATAAATCTTGTAAATTGAATAGTGATGCAAAAATAATATTTTGAAAGTATATATATTGTTTGAAACAATATGAGGGAAAAATTGGGTATCAACAGTAGCAACATCGACGTTGAAGTTGTACTACGATAACCTCGGTGCTTCCTTAGGCCCGATGGGCCTGCCGAAACCGCTTTTGCTCATAAGTCCCCGATTATTTTGACCTCGATCGCTTCTCCTTTCACTTTTTACAGAGTTTCGTCCAGTCCCATTACCCCTACGATCACCGTTGTACGGTTGATACCGATCTCTATTTGTCCTTAGTTCACAATCAATGTCTCTTTTGGATTTATTACTAGCTCGGATGGGATAAATAGACCCGGAAGGGGCCCCAAGCTGATCATCTTCGACCCTAATTTTTGGTTGATACCACTTATGCACATCGGCCCAAGTTACAGCCGGATATTCTATCAGGCTTTGCTTCAACTGTTGCGAAACCAATGAGCTTCGAGTATTGAGTCCTTGGGTGAAGTCCTGAACGGCCCAATCGTCTGCCACCGGTGGCGGTCCATCCGTTCCATTTGAAACCTTGACACGAACTCCCTGAGCATCTCTTTGCCCTACCTTGAAAAGGTCTGACTTCTTGGTCTCGACCTTGATGGCTCCGGCGTGCGCTTTTAAAAAATCATATACAATCATAGCAAATGAGTCAATAGAATTGGGGGGGGGGGGTAAGTTGTGATACCATATCATAACTCCTTTTGACAAGGTTTCTCCGAATTTTTTTAGCAGGACAGATTCGATCTCGTCATCCTCCAAGTCGTTCCCCTTGATGGTGCATGTGTAGGAGGTCACATGTTCATTTGGGTTAGGTTTTTCGTTGTACTTAGGAATTTCGGGCATACGAAACTTCTTCGGGATTGGCTTCGGAGCCACGCTCAGAGGGAAATATTTTTCGACAAACTATTTAGAATCTAGGCCTTTCAGTATTGGTGGTGCTCCCGGGATTCGGTTGACACTGGAGTTGTAGGTCTCCACCTTTTTGTCGTTAGGTTCTATCTTCTTTTCTCCTGTTTCCACCCATTTTCTGTCGTTAGTTCCTTGAGCATCTTTATTATCTCAGGTTTGGTCCCGGATTCAGCTTCGCTCGACCTATCAGTGGCTGATTTATTTCTACGACCGTTTTCCCGGGATGGTTCGGGCTCAACTCTACTAGGCGTGCGGCTTTGGTTCAGCAATTAGGCTATCGCTACCTGTTAAGCATGTAGCATCTCGAAGATCACCCGCAAGTTGATGCCATCTCCTTCAGCGTCGCGTGTATTTTGGGCTACTGGTCGGATTTCCCCGCGGACACTATTCTCAGGATCGGTAGGAAAATTCGCATTGATGGCCACATACGAGTTGGCGTCAATTGGATCCGCAGTCCGATCTCCGTTGGGATCTGCATAGGGCACCTCGTCACCGGGTACCATATTGTTGTTCTCGCCATAGTGGCCGCACTCGGCATCCATGTTCAGAGGGGCAGATTAGGAGTTTGACATTTTAATTTCTGACCTGAAATTGAAGACACTTTAAATAAGAAGTGTGAAATAGAGTGTGTTATGAAAACTGTATCAAACTGCCACTATTATCCTTAGCCTTCTTCAAATATGAAGTTTTTTTTGTCAATCAGAAGGCGGTGATTGATAGGGCAACAAAATTTTAGTTTAGTTTCCAAATATATAAATATGTTACTATTGTTTTTAGAACAGACTAAAACGGAAAAAGCTAACATATAAAATGGGATGTAGGTTGCTAATAGATACATCCATATATGTGCTTCAACTTTGTTTACCCTTAAAATCGGATAACAATTAAATTTGTAAGTGATTTTAAGGATACGTAGATTAAATTTGACGCAAAACAATAAATTGAATTAGATTGAACAAGCAAAGATAAAATGAATTCAAACCACGCGAGGAGGATGGCTTTAGCCTTACTGAAATATTTGCCCTTGACCCGGGCTCGCGAAAACCAACACTGATGAACGGGAAAAAGAGCTAAATAACAGAAAAATAATTTTATATTGCTTTGGAATGCGTGATACAATGTGTGCTATGAATTATCAGACCTCTTATATATAGTGGGGGAGTCCCACTCTAGTTCTGATTAACTAATTGTCGGTTCCCCATCGATACGTGCCGAGATCCCCACCGTGATATCCGGCCAGTCGCGGATATCATGGCTTTCTGTTGGCCGCGCTTGATTGCCCGAGAATGTTCTTTACAGTCGTTCAAGGCTAGGACCGATCCCGAACCATGACCCCAATATTCTCGAGGGTGGGCGTCATGCCCTCCGATTCCGACTCGATGAGACCTTTGCCTCGATTTCGACCCCTTGTTGTCATATCTAGAGCTCGGCTTATTATATTAGGGACCAGGGAAAAAGAAACCATGAAGAAGGCTGGTGCGTAAGCCAAAGGAGAATACCAGCTCCCGAGTGCTCGACTCGGACTCACTTCTCCGGCTTAGGGACGAGCCCGAGGAGGATGATCAATTTCTGTCCCGCTAGCCGTCTATGCTCGAGGAGCGGGCGACAACCGAGGGGGAAACGACAGAGGCTAATCTCTCTCAAGTTTGTGAGGACGATACAGAGTGAGGGTCGACAACCCTCAAGACACCGGTTCTGCTCCGCCTGGTGTCATAGACATAACAGGATCGCCTTCGTTCACATAATCAATGCTTGAGAAAGCTCGAACGACGAAGGAGCGATCGAATGAGGGGGTCCATGGAGCGAATGATCCCCTCCAAAGATTTTTTGACGATGTGGACTCCACCGCCACGGAGGATGCCACTGGACTAGGTGACTTACAGGTATCGAGGAAAATTTTGTCCTCGGGGGCAAGTGGGCCCAATTCGAGCCCGAGACTGGTCAACTGGTTCCCTGCCCTGAGTGTTGATCCTGGTCTGAAGCGGTCAATTATCATCACCGTGGGGTGGCTAGCTACCTCCGGTGCCTTGTAACCAACTAAGATCAGGCTAAAATGAACGAGGTGGACGCCCCATGTCTGTTCAACGAAGCACAACAGGTGTTGAACCGGGTAAGGTGTTACCAAACTTTTTTTACTTTTCGACTTTAGTTCTCGATGATCCTAATATCTCTTCTCATATTTGCAGGCCTCAGTGCTTCACCATGAAACCTTCCTCCGGTTTCGGGAGGAGCTGAGCCAGCCAGAGGTCGAAGTTAAAGAGCTTGCTGACAAGAGAGATATGTATAAACTTCTCAGCGAGCAATGTGAGGGAGAAGTCAAGAGCCTTCAAGCCGAGTTTGACGCGGCTCAGAAAGAATACGCCGACCTGGTGGAACAGGTAAAAATCTTTGAAGCTAGTGACGATGAGCTAGACACGGTGACTAATGGTCAGAACCCGCAGGTCCAATAGAAGATTGATCGGATTGACCAACTCCAGGCCGAGATGGATGTGATCAAGGTCGATACCGAAGAATGGAAAGGCAAGATGGATCACTTGGCCTCGAAAAAGGAGCCTGTCCAGGCGCAATTGGCCTCGGCAGAGGCTCAACTTCGAGCGATGAGGGAGAAAGCTGAAGCGCAGTCCCAAAAAATTAAGGAGCTCCAGTCCAACTAAGCTCGATTTTTGTCCATCGGGATACCCTCGCTAAGGAGCTTAAAGAGGCCAAGTCGGTAGCCGAAATAACCAAGGCCGATGCTGATGAGATGGTGGCCCAGTACAAAGCCGATGCTGAGGAAGCCAAGGACCGCCTGAAAGATCTTGTCGAATACGTGAAGTGGCAGTCCCGAAGGGAGGCCCTCGAGGAGGTTCATGCTTCGGATTTTTATTTATCGGCCAAGATCGAAAGTGCTAAGGGACTCGAGACAAAGGCCAAGAAGTTGGCATACCCCTAGGACAAAGAAGGCTCCGAGGGTTCCGGCGGATCCGGGGGCGGAGAAGACCCTGATGGTCCCGGTGATGAGGCGGGCTCCGGCGTGGACCAGGCTGCTTAGATGCCTTGTAAATGTTTTTGCTCTTTTGTATTTTTTGTTGAGGACGTTTGGCCTTTGTAATTATTTTAATATATATACAAGGCTTTTTTCCTTCAACAAGTTTCAAGCTTTACAACTACAAAGATATTGAATGCCTTAGCACGTATTGATTAGGTTTTGTTTGGAGGTTCAATCAAGCCTCGTTCTTGATATTATTTTGCTTAAGACTCATGGGGGGATTAGTATGACCAGAAGATTTCCCCAATGTACTTAGAAGTTTTTAGATTACAATTTGTCGAGGGTAGTCGTTTGAACCGGTTTAGAAATTTAGAAGGCCTTATGTTTTGGTTACGGGTCTCGGATGTCTCCGAGCCGTTCTAGGACGGCCATAGCCTTTTGAGTTCAAGTGTTTCCCAATGGGCTTGTAACCCCGATTCATCCGGGCTTACCCAAGACAACCATCCCCGAATGGGGATGGCCGTAGCCTTTAAAGTTCGGGCACCGCCTAATAGGCTTTGTGCCCCCGGGCTTCGATATCCCAGGTCATCCGAGCCTGCCTTGGACGACAGTCCCCGAGTGAGGTGGCCCATGGGCTCGATGCCTTTTAGGGGACCAAATGTAAAAAAATAAAATCTTTTTAAAGGACAAAATTCTGCAAGGTAGAAACTTTCCTTCATTTCTGTGCGTAATATACAAGGTTACACATGTGTATAAGCTTTGTGTCAGGGCTCGGGTGGTCTATGTGGGCACGGTTCTTTTGATCGTTTGGCCTTACAGTAAATCCTATCGACCGAGCCTAGACTGTTTGAGCATAAAGTTTTTCTCCTCGCTAAAATCATTATCCGAGGGTGATGCCCCCCAGTGTTTGAGACCAAACTTTGGGGAGGCCTCGGATACTATTGGCATGATCTTTGACACCAGTTCATAACCGGTCTTCAATTCTAAGTTAGCACGATCCACTGTTTCCTTGTTAAAAACCTTGCCGGAAAACCCATTTGGGACAAAATCAGTTCAAGGGAAAAAGAGTGCAACGCGTGCTCTCAGGCCTAAAAGTTGTATCGTTCCTTGACGGTTACCTACAAGTGTTAGTCCAATATGTAATGAAAAGAAAAGAGTGGAGTTGTACCTTAACAGTAGTACTGTTTCAAGTGAGTTACGTTCCAGTTGATCAGCGGTCGCTCACTGTTCATTGCTCCGAGTTTGTACGATCCTTTTCTAGTGATCTCGATAATTTGATACGAACCTTCCCAGTTCGGCCCTAGCTTCCCTTCATTTGAGTTCTGGATGTATAGTGTGACCTTCCTTAACACCAAATCCCCGACATTAAAGTGTCAAAGGTTGGTTCTCCGATTGTAATACCTTTCAATCCGTTGTTTTTGGGTGGCCAACCGGATGAGGGCGGCCACGCACCTTCTTCTAAAGGTCCAGGCTCGTACTCATGGACTCGTCGTTTGACTCTTTTGTGGAATATCGGAACCTAAGACTCGATTCTCCCACTTCGACCGGTATTAGAGCTTCAGAACCGTAGACTAACGAGAATGGGGTGGCCCTGGCACTAGATTTTGAGGTCGTACGATATGCCCATAGGACTTCGGGCAAGATTTCATTCCATTTTCCTTTGGCGTTGGTCAACCTCTTCTTGAGGTTTTGGAGTATGGTTTTGTTTGTGGACTCTGCTTGACCGTTCCTGATAGGGTGATAGGGTGTCAATATATTCTTTTGATCTTATGGTCCTCGAAAAACTTGCTCACTTTTCTGGTTTCCCGTTATTGCACACGATCTCGGCCGGCATTTCGAGCCGGTGTATTATGTGGTCCCAGATGAAATCAATAACTTCCTTCTCCTTGACTTTCTCAAATGCCTGGGCTTCCACCCATTTAGAAAAATAGTCAGTCATAAATAATATGAATTAAGCCTTACCGGGTGTTCATGGTAGGGGACCAACGATGTCCATTTCCCATTTCATGAATGGCCAAGGTGACAAGACCAAGTGTAGCAGCTCCCCGGGCTGATGAATCATCAGAGCATGCCTCTGACACTTGTCGCATTTTTGCACAAACTCCTTTGCATCCTTTTCCATGTCGATCCAGTAGTAACCGGCTCGGGTTACCTTTCGGACCAGCGATTCGGCGCCCAAATGATTTCCACAGGTGCCTTCGTGGACTTCTCTCAAAACATACTCAGTATCTCCCGATCGTAGACATATGGAGGGTCAGCCATCAAATGTTCTCTTGAATAGGGTACCGTCTTCGGACAAGCTAAACCGAATCGCCTTCGAGTGTAGAGCCCTTGATTCTTTAGGATCCGAGGTCAATTTTCTGGTCTTCAGGCAGTCTTATATTTATTTCTCCAGTCCCAGGTTAAGCTAGTTGAGTTTATCTCGGCGTGACCTTCTTCCACTGCTGATCTCATGAGTTATACGACTGTCCCCGAGTTGAATTCATCGTGATTAACCGATGATACCAAGTTAGCAAGAGCATTGGCCTCGTTGTTCTGCTCTTGAGGTACATGCTGCAGAGTCCACTCCTTGACCCGATATAGGGTTACCTGTAGTTTATCTAGGTATCTTTGCATTCGTTCTTTCATGACTTCGAAAGTCCCATTGACTTGGTTCACCACAAGGAGGGAGTCGCATTTAGCTTCGATCACATCTGCCCCTAGGCTCTTAGCCAATTCGAGACCTGCAATTATGGCCTCATACTCGGCCTCGTTGTTAGTCAATTTTACAATCCCAATAGATTGTCTAACTACATTTCCTATCGGTGGCTTCGATGCGATGCCAAGTCCGGACCCCTCTGCATTCGAGGCACCATCCATAAAGAGGGTCCAGATTCCCGAGGAAGTCCCTGAGTTCAACAACAATTCTCTTTTGACCTCGTCTATCAGGGCTGGCATAAAGTCGTCCACGAAGTCTGGCAAAATTTGAGATTTGATGGCGGTCCCAAGTCGATATTTGATATCGTACCCGTAGATTTCCATGACCCATTTGGCCAGTCGTCCCGAGAGTTTGGGTTTATGCATTATGTTCCTCAATGGGTAAGTAGATACAATATATATGGGGTGGCATTGAAAGTATGGTTTTAGTTTCCTAGAGGCGTTTAGCAAAGCGAGCGCCAATTTTTCTAGGTGAAGATACCTAGTTTCGGCCTCGCCTAGAGTTCTGCTAACATAATAAATAGGAAATTACATACCTTCTTCTTCTCGGACCAGGACTCCACGTACCGCCACCTCGAATAATGCTAAGTATAGGTACATCTATTCGTATGCCTTCGGAGTGTGAAGCAAAGGTGGGCTTGAGAGGTACCGTTTGAGTTCCTCCAAGGCTTGTTGGCTCTCCGGAGTCCATGAGAAGTTATTCTTCTTCTTCAACAGTGAGAAGAATCGATGGATCTTGTCGGAGTACCTCGAGATGAATCGACTCAAAGCGGCTACGTGCCCAATAACCTTTGTACGGCCTTGACGTTGTCTACTACGATAATGTCCTCTATGGCCTTTATTTTATCAGGATTGATCTCGATCCCCCGATTGACACCATGAATCCGAGAAACTTTCCGAATCCGACTTCGAATGCATATTATTCTAGGTTCAGCTTCATATTGTATTTCTTCAATATGTCGAAGGTTCCCTACAAATGCTTCAAATGGTCCTCCGCTTGCAGGGATTTAACCAACATATCGTCAATATAAACCTCCATTTATTGTCCTATCTGTTCTTCGAACATCCGATTTACTAGGCGTTGGTAAGTGGTGCCAGCATTTTTTTGTCTGACTGCATTAAATTATAGCAATATGTGTCATACTTAGTGATGAAGGACATTTTTTCCTGATCGCCTGGGTCCATCCAAATTCGGTTGTACCCTGAATAAGCGTCGAGAAAACTGAGAATTTCGTGGCCGGCCATAGTATCGATCATGCCATCGATGTTGGCCAAAGGGAAAGAGTCCTTGCGGCAGGCTTTATTTAAGTCTTTATAATCTACAAACATTCTTATTTTGTTTCCCTTTTTAGGGACTACCACCACGTTCGCTAACCAATCCGGGTATTTGACCTCCCCGGATGGACCTTATTTTAAGGAGTTTGGATACCTCGTCGATGATGAATGCATGGTTGACTTCGGACTAGGGCCTCCTTTTTTTGCTTGACCGGGTGGAACTTTGGGTCCAGGCTTAGCTTGTGAGTGGTTATTTCTGGCGGGATCCATGTCATATCAAGGTGGGACCAAGCGAAGCAATCTATGTTAGCTATAAGGAATTGAATGAGTTTTTTCCTGAGCTCGGGACTTAACCCTATGCCTAGGTATACCTTACGATCGGGAAACTGTTCGATCAATATGACTTGCTCCAGTTCCTCAACCGTAGATTTGGTGGCATCAGAATCATCGGGGATTATGAAGGACCTGGGGACCCCGTAGTCGTCGTCCTCAACCATCCCCTGCTTCTCCGGTTTCATCGGACTGGTGTCGATGATTTCTATTTGGTTCCTTCCTTGGTGACCGAGCTCGGATATTTTGTCTCTGTAAGTTAGGATATCGGGACCACCTCTTCGACTGCGAACGTTTCCTTCGCGGTTGGTTGTTCTCCGTAGATTGTTATAATCTCTCATGGAGTTGGGAATTTCAACACTTGGTGCAGAGTCGAGGGTACTGCCCTCATGTTATCGATCCATGGCCTCCCGAACAAAGTGTTGTACCTCATATCTCCTTCAATTACATAGAACTTGGATTCCTGGATGGTCCCGACAGCGTTCACCGGTAATGTTATCTCCCCTTTAGTGGCTTCACATGCCATGTTGAATACGTTTAGAAGTAAAACTTTAGGCAAAATTTGATCTTGTAGACCGAGCTGTTCCACGACCCTCGATCTGATGATGTTGGCCGAGCTACCTGGATCAATTAACACACGCTTAACTCAGATTTATTTATGAGTACAGATATTATCAATGCATTATTGTGAGGCTGCACGATCCCTTCTGCGTTGTTTACCTCGAAAAATGTGAGTAATAATTAAAGGTGATTTGTGGCTTTAAAGATATGTGATTTATTCCAATACTAGTGAATATACAAGAAATATTAGGTTTAAGTAAGAAGAATTGATGAACCAAACCAGTGTTGTTAGAGCAACGGGGACCTCCAACTCGATTATCTCGGGGCCTCGAGGTGAGTGGAGATCAAATAAAGTATGAACAATATAGTAAAAACAATAAAGCTGAAGAATAATTGTGGAGTACAGTAAACGAGAAAAGCAGAATAGAATGTTCAATTATAGTGATGAGATGTCTTTACAAATGATTGGGTTCCCCTTTATATAGGAGGGGAAAACCCTAATATGGTACATTTCCAATTATGGTAAGGAATTCTATTGGTACAGCTGTATAACAACCTAGTACGAACTCGTACTATTCCGTACAAATCTTATCCCTTAATTTATGCCCCGATCCACGTGTCCTTGAGAAATTCCCGCTCTTTCTTGAGTGTCATCAAAATTGTACTGTCCTCGAGGCAGATCATGACGGGTCTCCGATTTGCTTCTCGAGGTGCGCACATCCCGGTCAGGCTCGATTCTTACTTCCGAACTCGAGCTCGGGGTATGATCAAGTCTTCGAAATCGAGCTCTCTAATTTGGACCGTATACAAATAGTCCCCGCGTTTCTTAGAATGAAATGATATCAAAACGATTTGAATTCTCGTAGTCCTTTATGATGGCATCACTCTTATGACGTAAGTGTTGAAATGACCAAAGCGTCACATCGGTTCTTTTCCCCAAAAGCATTAAATGCATGTCAGAGCCGGTCGGCCATCAATATTAATGAATCGCTGCCGCCTTCCTCTATATATACTTGTTTTCTCTTCTCATTAAGAACGTTTCCTTCTTGCAACACCTATTTTCCTCTATACGTTTCATTTCCACCACCGGTTCCTCCGCCGTATTAGCTCAAAACCTCGCTGGTTTATTCATTTCTTCCTTCTTTTTCTAAAGAATCGATGGCAAAAACTTCCAAGTCTGTTCCTCAGAAAGAAGGAACCTCCACTTCTACTTCTCGTCCGGCCGGTGGTAAGCCGTCGGCGCTTCATGAGATCGTACCGAACAATTTTTCTTTGAAAAAGGACTTTATAGTCGAGAACCCTCTTGACGTCCTCGGCCGTTGAGAACATGTATCGAGATACATAAGGTCAATTGAGAAAAAGCACCTCGATGCTGTGAGGAGAGAGTGTAAACGGGAAAAGAAGGTCGTTCTGCAAATACCTTCTCGTGAGGAGGACATCATAACTTGCGTAGAGGGGTTCCTGAGTGTGTATACATACCCCTTTATGTTGTGTCCCCTCGAACCGTTCGTGCTTGAATTATGCCGAAGATATTAAGTTACCTTGGGCCAGATTCATCCATCCTTTTGGAGGATCGTAATAATGATGAGGTTCTTCATCGAAAAGGTCGGGCTCGAGTTCACCCTCAGCCACCTCATCCGATTATATCGACCTCAACATTTTCGAGGTTTAATCAAACTCTAACGCCGATCAACCAAGTCCTTCTTTGCCAATAACGATGAAGACAAGGATCGAGGTTAGATGATTCGGTTCATCCGGGTGAGGACCGTCGATGTTATTCCCAAGGAGTTTTGTCGTTCCTCGAGAAATGGAACTTCGAACGTGAGTGTAATTCTTTGCTTTAGTTCTTTCCCATAAATATTTCTAAACCTTGCATAATTATTCCTTTCCCTTTTCCGCAGCGGTCCCGTGGATGCCTAATGTGGTCCTCGACCTCGAGGACTGGGTTCGCGAACTAGCTGCTACTTCATCATACGGCAAACGCAAGTGGTGGGACTTGTCGAAGGGCAAGTGGGAAGCGAAACACCACGGTATGCGTCATAATGTTTCTTTCCTTATTAAGAATGTCTTCCTTCAAGTGACCTGATTCCTCTATCACAGATATTGGTGAGTTTTTCGAGATGGGCCGCCCCTTCCTAGGGAGGAAGTAGGATCTACGGCCCCAAAGCCAAAGAAAGATAACAAGAGAAAAAGGTCCTCGAAGAGCGAGCACACTCAAAGCCAAGCAGAGCCTGCTCGGAGGCGCAAGAAAAGCGTCATCATAAATGTGGATATTGACTCGGTCCACCAGTCCATGGACGATGACAGTGACGAGATGGAGGGTTCGATGTTGGTGACTCGAACCAAAAAATCTTCTGAGGCTATCAAGCCTGCTGAGATCGGGGCCCCTAGCCTCGAGGAATGAACTTTAAAAGAAAAAGGGGATGAAGGCCCTGCATCACCTGACGTGGTAATTGCTTCTCAAACTTTTGGAAATACTCCAAAGTGAGCGAGCTTCGAAGCTCCTTTGCCTGAACAGAGCGCCTCGGGTGATCTCCCCGAGGCCATGATAGCAGGTCATTCCTCATCATTTCTAGCCTTCTCCGAGAATGCCATTAGGGATGCTCTGAACTTGAGGACGTCCGAGCTAGGCGGAGTCCCGAGTGAAAATGACCCCTTCCAGGGTTGCTTTGCTGGGGTCGATGAGGCCGACCCAGCGGATGCGAGCTCAATCTTCGAGTAGGCTCAATGTTTTTGCTCAATTGTAAGTTTTTAGTGGTACTGCAATTTCTTTAATGCCATACTATTCTTCTTTTGTGTAATCGATCATTCCTTTCCTTTCTGTAGGCCATTGACAAATTGAAGACCAAATTGCGTCATTGTGAAGCCGAGTTGCGTAGAGCTTCGAATGAGGAGAAAACCCTTAGGCTTCTCCTTGACAAAAAGGAGGAAGAACTTAAGCATCTTCGATCGGAGTTGACCAAAGCTCGTGAATACGAGAGTGAGTTAGAAAAGTAGGTAACCTCTATTCTGAAGAAATACGGGCTGCCTTTCCTGTCTTCGGAGGCTAATACTTTAATGTCTCAGCTGTAGCAAAAGCTAGATATGATTGGGGAGCTCCGGGGCGAGGTAGATCAAGTTCGAGCCGAGTGCAATGAATGGAAGGCGAAGATGGACACCCTCGTCGTGGCTTTAAATGATGCACTGGCGAAGGTATCGGCCCTCGATGTTTAACTTCGGAATGCTCAAGGGAGCTACTTGGTTCAGGCTGGCAGAATAGCCGAGCTCGAGGCTGGTCTTGCGAAGGCCAAGGCCGAAGTTGTGGAAGTCCAGGAAGAAGCCAGAGAAATACAAGCCAAGGCCGACAAGACGGTGGCCATCTATTTAAAGGATGCTACCGATGCTCAGATGGAGTTGAGGGGGGCTTCCGTCCGAGAGAAAGAAGCAATGACTATGCCCGATGCCAATCCCGGAGGGAGACCCTCGAAGAGGTCCATGCTAAGGGCTTCAATCTTTTCGAGGAGATAAAGCAAGCTAAGGCAGATGAGGCTGATGCCACATTTGTGATTTCCTCCGACGATGATGATGACATCGAAGATGATGAAGAGGAGGAGGTTGCCAAAAAAGCTACCCCCGGGGAAGAGGCTGGTCCCGGGGGAGTGACAGGTCCGGGGGGAATGCCCCTCTGGTGTAGGTAGAATTTTTTTATTTCTTTTTGTAATTTTTTACTTTGTAGGACTCCTATGTAATATCTTTTTGTATATATAAAAAGGAAAGGAGTTTCCTATCGTTTGCCTTCAATTTTTCTTCAAAGTTTGCTTGATTTTTGATGCTATAATCTCTGAGCGTTGATTCAAATTCAGGGTAGAGTAGACCCTCAAGTTTGTGTTTTGACCAATGATCGATAATAGGTTACCACTTAAGGTTCGATCTTCGAGCTAAGTTTTAGCTCGGGACTTTTGAGTCCGAGCTAGGTAAGGTCTCGAGCATGGTGTGCTTCAACCTTTAAGCTCTTTAAATATTGGCCCTTAGGATCTTTAGGTTGGCCCTTAGGCTCTTTTAAGTTGGCCCTTAGGCTCTTTTGGGTTGGCCCTTAGGCTCTTTAGGTAGGGCCGATTCGGCCTATAAAATGGCTATAAATTTTTCCCTCTTTCTAGCTAAAGACTTAGTGAAAATTTTGGTATGCCTTAGCATGTATTTTTTGTATTCATATTCGTTCGATTTTTTCGAAGGTTCGATTGATTGGAAACTCGTTTGTAATTTGATATG
The DNA here is from genome assembly GCF_001879085.1 of Nicotiana attenuata. Classification (NCBI taxonomy): domain Eukaryota; kingdom Viridiplantae; phylum Streptophyta; class Magnoliopsida; order Solanales; family Solanaceae; genus Nicotiana; species Nicotiana attenuata. The sequence continues at coordinate 1,884,393 of NW_017670234.1, forward strand.
CAACGTTAATCGAATACCTCTTGAGGTTTTTCCGAAGGCTGATGTTATCGGAGCCTTCGCATTATTCGAGGGTTGATTTTATCGAAGCCCCCTTATAATTTGCTTTTGCCAAGGGTAGCCTGATTTAGTCGGTTTTTTCGAAGTATATGAAGGCCTTTTAGTTTTATGGAGGAAGTCGGACGTCTCTGAGCCGCATTTTTTCGGCCGTAGCCTTTTCATATGACCGTAGCCTTTGTCACACCTCCTTTTTTCTACACCCGGAGAAGGGTGTAAAGGAGTTTTTCCACTTAAAGGACAATCGGAACGGGATTTATTAATAAAATTTAGAGTCGCCACTTAGGAGATTAATGGTGTCCCAAGTCACCGGTTGAATCCCGAACCGAGGAAATTATGACTCTGTTAACAGTCCGCGAACCAAAAATCTGAGTAAGGAATTCTGTTAACCCGGGAGAAGGTGTTAGGCATTCCCGGGTTCCGTGGTTCTAGCACGGTCGCTCAACTGTTATACTTGGATTTATCTGATTTTAGAACATGCTAATCTATGTGCTTTTAACTTTGAATCGCTTTTATTATTATTAGTTTAAGAGAATTGCAACGTCGTGAAAACACGTCTCGAACCGCGTCACATAAATGCACTCGCAATTTTTGACACATTTCGACTTCGTTGGGATTTGGATTTGGGTCACATAAATGTGCACCCGAGTTTAGGAAAGTAAAATTATTAAATAACGCGCCTAAAGCAACTAACGCGCTATTAACTTTGCGGGAGGCCATGAAAATTCGCTAAATGGCATGTCCCCAAGTTCTAAATATTTTATAGAAATGATTAATAAGGGCCACGCGATTTGTTATTTTTGTTTGGCGTAGCGCACCTCAAGCCAATTTTAAAAGGGAAATTCAAACTATGCCTTAGAGGGCCATGAATTGTTCAATTGATTACTATGGCACACCTCTGATCCATTCTAATTAAGGTGTTTCTAAACTAATCCACGAGGCTCGATCGTTAGGCATTATCTATTAACTAAAGAACAACTAATAAAAAAAAGAGGCCTTTTGAATTAATGCAAATCCTGGCCATTTTCCAGGCCTTGGCCCAATGAAATAAGTTCAAGGGCCTCGAGCGAGCCACAATAGCAGAATAGCACAATAACACAGAGCCCAATTAACTTGGAGTGCAAATCAAGTTCATGAATTTCCATTTATTTCCCAGATTTTAGAATTTATTAACAAGGAAACAACAGATAAATAAGTTGATTACGCACTCAAACGCATATTGATTTATTCACGTTTAACTTCGAACTGTTGGCTAGTTATGCAAAATAAGCATTAACTTCAACTTGATTCAATCCAAGGTCGAATTCTTACAAGCAATAAAAGGGATTTCAGGGAGCAGCATGATAAGCAAACGAAAAATTCAATTTCAGATTCATGTCAAAACGGATATGCATATGCATGGGTCAGTTAAGCTATCTAATACCGTAATTCTCACAAGTATGCATTCAACACATGAAATTCCCAATTATAGATAGCATTCAACCACAACAGGCCAAAGATGAATCCATAACTATAACGGAACTAACCTTAATAATACGGAACCAAACTCAAATGGAATATAGCAAATACAGCCTAGATCTAACACTACTGTGCCGTCTAACAGTCATATCAAAAGGGAAATTACTACACGACTAACATGATCAAATTAACTACAACCTACTTTGGCAACTACATGGATTCAAACTTCAAAACTATAGAGTAAAGTAGAAACATCAACAGAACAAGTGAAATCCACAAATAGCAATACATTCATTTCCTCCTCAAATCATTGCTTCAAATTACATGCTCAGGTGAACTCCATAAGAACTGGAATATACCTGGAAGAAGGGAGGAATACAGAAAAGGTAAGAGACAGCGGATTCAGCAAAATAGTACACAGCAGTGAACAACAATGCCACAGTCCAGGGATCAATGGAGAAAACCCAGCTTTAAGCAATTTTGGACCAACAAAATGTTAAATCAAACCCAGCACTGAAAATTCAACCAAATAGGACCCAAAAGCTTGAATATCCCCTAGGTTCAACTCATTTTTTTTCCTTTTAGCTGTTCTGGTACAATTTTAGAGTACTATCTCAGGAATTTTTGGATTTTTATCAATGAAACAGTATATCTCTAATCCTAGCCGCCCCGGTTTCCCTATATTTTTAGCTCTCTTCAAGTCTTGCTCAGATTTTCAGAATATCCAAAAACAAACCTCCTTTTTCCCAAAACAAAAAATCCCCAAAATTTCCTCTAGTTATCAGGCAAACACCTGATGAATGAAGGGCTGGGATCAATCCAAATCGATCCCACGCTCCCCATTCATCCAGCATATGCCTTCTAGAGGCTTCCATCACGTGAGAGGGGAATGGGGACGAAAGAATCTGTCAGAGACCGTTACAAACATGGTGACGAGGAGAGAGAGGAACGCGTGGGGTGAATGGGAGCTCACTCGCTCGAGATTTGGATGGAATTTTGGGGCTTGTTCGCGTGTTCTTTGGAGAAGAAGAACAATACACGTTAGATTAGGGATTTGGGATTTGGGGGTCTCTAGCCGACTGTGCGCGTGTATTAGAGAACGGGTTGGGTCGGGTATCTGGGCTGTCTTAGACGGGTCCAGTTGGGCTACATTTGGGCTGAGAGAATCAAATAAAAAAACGGCCCAAAATCTGGTCTTGAAAAATAAGAGACTCCATTTCTTTTCATTTTCTTTTCTTTTTCTTTTCAAATTAAAACTAAAATCTTAGTTAATTCCTAAAACCTAATTATCCTAAAAATAATAATTAAACCTAAATGATAATTATCACAACTAACAAATTAAAAAAAAAACTATTAAAATAAAAAGTTGACTCCAAAAGTGCAAATTGAACTATTTTTGTGATTTTCCCTTTTATAAAATAACTAATTACTAATTAATTCTTTGAAATGCAAGATCAAACCCTAAATGAAAATGCAACATGTATATTCGTTTTTTTTTTGTATTTTTCACTAATTAAAATGCACAAACAAATGCAAACAATTAACAAAAAATGCCACGAAAATCCACAAAATTGCAAATAATGAAAAAAAATTATTTTGTTTGAAATTATGGGAGGAATTCATATAGGGCAAAAATCACGTGCTCACAGCTGCCCCTCTTTTCTCGGAAACACGAAGAGTTTTCGTGCAAAGACAAGTGAACGGATACGAGCGATTTTTGTCCGTTTGCATACTCCGTGTGAAGCATTTTTGAAAAGTTTGACCGCACCCTGCTTCGGAGGTTGCCTACATATCCTTGGCTAAAAAGGAATCAGGTCAGTGTAGTTCGGGAAGGTTTGGTAGCTTGGACTACCAGGAGCTGTGATTTCACTGATGTTGCTGCTGCTATTGCTCGCTGACCTCCTTATTACACCGTGTCAAAATAAAAAGAAGCTAGCCTAAGCTATGAATTATAAAAAGGTCCTATCTATGTCTTCAAACTTGCTCTTGTGTTGCCTTGAACTTGTATTCTTCTGATGGAATCCTGTTGCCTTGCATTATGATCAGAGATGTTTTGCCATTCCTCCGAGTGATGCTTGACCGCTGAAATTTGAAATATATGCTTCTATTCTCCAGGAGGGCTCCTGATTGCTGACGCTTGAAAAGTATTCCCTTGTTCTCCAGGTGGGCTCCTGACTGCAACGCTGGGAAAGTATTCCCGTGTTCTCCAGGTGGGCTCCTGACTGCAACGCTTGGAAAGTATTCCCTTGTTCTCCAGGTGGGCTCCTGACTGCAACAAAACAAACAAAGAAAATTTTTTCTGCCCAGTTTGGTGGCTGGGTACAGCATGTTATCAAATATTAAAAATTAAAAGCTAAAATTTAAATTGTACTTCCCTTGTTCTCCAGGTGGGCGCTTGATTGCTGAAGCTTGAAAAGTATTCCCTTGTTCTCCAGGTGGGCTCCTGATTGCTGAACTTGAAAAGTATTCCCTTGTTCTCCAGGTGGGCTCCTGACTGCAACAAAATAAACAAACAAAGAAAATTTTCTGCCCCAGTTGGTGGCTGGGTACAGCATGTTATCAAATATTAAAAGCTAAAATTGGAATTGTACTTCCCTTGTTCTCCAGGTGAGCGCCTGATTGCTGAAGCTTGAAAAGTATTCCCTTGTTTTCCAGGTGGGCTCCTGATTGCTGAACTTGAAACGTATTCCCTTGTTTTCCAGGTGGGCTCCTGACTGCAACAAAATAGACAACAAAGAAAATTTTTTCTGCCCCAGTTTGGTGACTGGGTATAGCATGTTATCAAATATTAAAAATTAAAAGCTAAAATTTGAATTGTACTTCCCTTGTTCTCCAGGTGGGCGCCTGATTGCTGAAGCTTGAAAAGTATTCCCTTGTTCTCCAGGTGGGCTCCTGGTTGCTGAACTTGAAAAGAATTCCCTTGTTCTCCAGGTGGACTCCTGACTGCTGAACTTGAAAAGTATTCCCTTGTTCTCCAGGTGGGCTCCTGACTGCAACAAAACAAGCAAAGAAAATTTTCTGCCCCTGTTTCAATCAAAGAAAAATCTTGTCAGTTTAACAATGTGGTGGTTGGTTTGTGGCCTTGAACTTTGAGGGTGATTGCTCCTTTTATTCCCATGATTGCTGATTCCATTTGAAGACCTTGCTTGTTTGGTGACTAACCACTTTCCTCTGTCATCTTTACCATTGAAAATACCTCTTCTCCATTCAGACCCAACACCCTCTATCTGTTGAATTGCTCATGAACTGGCATCTACCCAACCTTTGTGTCTCGCATGAATCCCAAAGCACGTCCATTATCCCCACTCTGTGTATATGCTGTTCTTTCTTGACTTAACCACTGGCTTCGGCCTTGAGGTCTGTTGCTCCTTCATTTTG
>NW_017670234.1:1889330-1979121 GCF_001879085.1 Nicotiana attenuata
AAGCCTTGAACCCCGAAAACACCTCTTCTCGTTCAGGCCCATACCCTTTATCTGTTGCACCGCTCGTACTGACATTTACCAAACCTTTGTGTTTCACCCGGACTCCCAAGCATATTAATTGTTACCAACTCAGCGCGCATGTTGTTCTTTCCTGATTTGAATCAATGACCTTGGCCTCGAGATCTATTGCTCCTTCACTTGCCATACTCCAACAATAACTTTGATTTCTGCTTGGAATACCTCGCTTGTCACTGGTTTACCATCCTTTTTGTCAATCTATTCACAGAAAAGAACCAAAGACCCAGATTATTTTAGTTATTTTAGCAACACATAGAAATCTATTGCTCCTTCACTTGCCATACTCCAACAATAACTTTGATTTCTGCTTGGAATACCTCGTTTGTCACTGGTTTACCATCCTTTTTGTCAATCTTTTCACAGAAAATACCTTTGATCCATTCACCTAAGCCCTCATTCTGTTGCATCGTCTATGAATTGATACATACCCAGCCTTCGTATTTTAAACGAATCCCAAAGCATGTTGACTGTTACCAGCTCAGTGCGTTTGTTGTTCATTCCCGACTTAACGCTTTGATGTGTTCACCAGATCCCATTTTGTTCAATTGGAAAGCTTGGTGGCAGATTTTGAAGTCATTTCTCACTTGTTTTGACCACACAGACTCAAGAGGAGGAATTAAATGAAACAAAAGGAACAGAGTGAGAGACAAAGGAAAGAGATGATTCCTAACAAGAAAACTACGAGGTAGAAACCTATCAGGTGTGGATACCAACTCTAATGACCATGACATGCACCTGTAGATATTTTTGTCAAGCAAAATCTGATGTTCAGCTTTTGTTGTACCTTTTCACCATGAAACTGGGCTTCAATGCTCCGCTTATCCAATCTGATTCACAATCCTTATTCGACTTGTAATGCCCGAAGGGTTTTTACCATCAAGCCTCTCTCATTTCGTTCTTTCTCTCATCTCACCGTCGTCTTATGGTGCCCGTGAAGGTTTTCACCAATAAGACTCTCTCATTTTGATTTCTCTTAGCTTTCATCGCCTTGTGGTACCCGTGAGGGCATTTATCATCAAGACTCTCTCATTCTTCATTTCCCTTGTTTAGACCGGAGTGTTGCCCTTGATATGATTCGCCTCTACTCGCTTGACTTGGCATCTCTCGAAAACTGATCAGAAGGTCTTCTTTTGGACCGTAATGTGGCTTTTGGATAGGGCTAGAAAGAAAGGGTATCAAAGGCTCAAAACAATTCAACATGGGCTCAAAATTACAACTTTCGGAATCAGATTTCTCACAACAACCACAACTTCTGCCCCAGTTTCTTTCTTGGGGACTTTGGACTTTTGTTTCGGTGTGACTGAACCTCAGAGCGAGGTTGCCTACGTGCCCTTTCGGGATCAAGTCAAACGTAGTTCAGGTCATAGAATTTCTTCGTTGTTGCGGTCTTTCTTTTTCTCCCACTTTTCTTTTCTTTCTTTTCATTTCTTTCCTTTTCCTTCTCTTCTCTCTTCTTTTCTTTTTCTTTTCTCTTCTTTTTTCCCTTTCTTTTTTTTCTACTTTTTTCTTTGTTTTTCCTTCTTTTCCCTTTCTTTTTCCTTTTCTCTTCTTTTCTCTTTTCTTTTCTTTTCTTTTCTTTTTCTTTTCTTTTCCCTTTTTCACTGTTTTTCTCTTGTTTCTCCACTTTCTTTCCCCGCTCGGGCTTACGAGTTTTATTATTGATTCCGAAAGAGGGATATGCAAGAAAATAACCGAGGCTCAAAGGGGTAACAAAGGATAAAGTGTTTGGATAGCAGAACAAAATGCCTTCGTCATTCCAATCTCCAAAACATGCCAAGTACAAACTACACAATTAAACAAACATGGGAAAAACATACGTAACATCTTTTGATTGCACCAGAATTACTAACCATATCCACACATTTGCCTTCTACATTTGTCAATTACCTAGCACCATTGGACAACAATCTCGGTACCATGAACGGCCCCTGTAGACTTGGGGAAAACTTGCCTTTGGTTTCAAGCCGATGTGGCATGATGCATTTCCACAGTATTTCTTTATGTTCCGTCTGACCCAGTTTCACACAATTTGGGCTCGAGGAGATTTCAAAATCCCTCGACTGTCCTTACATCTTCAACATTGTCTTATTGCTTCTTTACTAGACTGACTTTTAAAACCAGGCTGAGAATTATGTGTGCGTGTCATATCAGCATGAAAAGAATTGCAAAAGGAAAAAGGAACTAGATAAAATGACTAGAAATGGTGGGAAACCAGAGAATTGCATTAGACTGACGGTGAAAGGGTTTAAACAACGAAACAAGCAAACTAGACTAGAGTTACAACCCTTGAACCAACCTAAACAGCACTACACAAGCTACTACGACGAGACAAACAAGACGCAGTGAAAGGATAGAAGGGTTTGAGTCACAAGACAATATCCGGATTACAACCCTGAAATAACCCGGACAACAGAAATGACAACAAAATAAACCACCAAAACTCCAAGAGATGGAGCGTCTTCCCAATTACCAAGCACGGCGTCTTAGCCACTGAATTTCACACCAAGATTGCTGGAATTTTCACAAGTCTTCATCACGTCGTTCTGAGCAAACTGCTTCTGGGTTTCTTCTGCCGGCTCATTCTCACAATCAATCATACCCACCATATGCGTCTCATTGTGCACAGGAGATGGATCTTGGCCAGTGTTTGTTGCATCTGGATTTTGCACGACGATGTCGCCTGCATCAATAAGCTTTTGAATTGCATTCTTCAGATTCCAACATTTCTCTATGTCGTGCCCTAGGACACCTGAGCAGTATGCGCACTGTTGAGAAGGATCAAACTTCTTTGGAGGAGGGTTCGGCACTTTTATCTGAATTGGATTCAACATGTCCAGTGTCCTTAATCGCTGAAACAGACTGGCGTATGATTCTCCCAACGGAGTGAAGGCTTTCTTCTTTCGTAACCTCTCCTTCTTAAATGTTGGATTGGGCCGAAAACCTGATCTGGGGTGTTGTTGGGAAGCTTGCGGGGGTAGATGGGCATTATTTTGAGCTAGGTACTGTGATGTGCGACTTTGGGATTTCTGTGGAGAGAAGTAGCATCGGGGGAGGTCATCTAATGCACAAGGATAACCACGGGGATGATGTCGAGGCTGGAAATGTTGATTAGGAAAACCTATCGGATCGTCTTTTCCGTTCCTCTTTCTCCCAACCAAGCTTACTGGTACGTTCTCAATGGCTTTCGAACAACTCACGATTTTGCCTGACTTGATTCCTTCTTCCACTAGCTCCCCCATTTTTAACACATCATTGAAAGGCTTTCCCAGGGCCGGATCAAATGACTGTAGTAGGTGGGGCCCTGGGCCTGTAGAAAAAGCTTAACCATTTCTTCTTCGCTGATCGGGGGACTGACTCGAGCAGCTTACTCCCTCCATTTGAGCCCAAACTCATAAAAGCTTTCCTCCGGCCTCTTTTCCATCTTAGATAGTGAGGAGTGGTCTGAGGTAACCCTCGATTTGCATTGAAAGTATCGGACAAAGTCTTGAGCCATGTCACCCAATGTAAGCCACTCATCGACATTTTGACGACCATGCCAGTCCAAAGCTGCCCCAGTTAGGCTTTTACTGAAATATGCCATCATCACGTCATCTTTCTCTACAACAATCCTCATTTCGTTGCAATAGACCCTCAGGTGGGCTACCGGGTCTCCACGCCCATCATACAAGTTAAAGTTTGGTACTTTGAATCCTACGGGCAGGCGGGCGTCATGTGGCACCATCAGTTCTTTGCAAGTCATGCTACCCCGGCCTCCCACTCTTCGCTTGTCCCTTAAGGACAGTTCTATGCTTTTCAGCTTCCTGGGCGTCCCATCTCGTCCTTCTCTTCCTGTAACCTTTTCATTTCTAACACGGAGCTCATCCCGGGAGCTCTTCTTGTATGAATCAAGGACCCTGTGGGCAACCTCTGGAGCGTGATATTGGGAATTACGAGCTTTGAATGGATGTTCATTGTTTGGGGTAATGGATATGACAGGAGGGCAATTTTGGGGAGTAGTAACTGAGGGATGAGTGATGGAGCTACTAGGGTAGTTGGGACGAGTGTGATAAGCGGGTGTATCTGGAGAATATGGAGGATCATCTGGTATTGTGTTGGGAGTTTTGGTAAGGGTAGCGTCCGGGAAAGTTGGTGGTGGCGGGGGTGGCGCCTTCCCAGTCATCCAGGCTTGATACATGTCTGTCATGTGTTGTATCAGCATCCGCACCTCTTCAGCCAACCCATTATCCCGTTCCACCAACTGTTGTCGAGCACCAGTATCAACCAACACAGTTTTCTTGTTGTTTGCGATTGCCTTTTGTCCTTGTGTTGTAAAGAAGAGTTACCACTTTCAAACCACAAACCAACCACCTTTCTGGAATGACATGACAAAATGAAACCATCACGTTAGCGTTAGGGCATTTAACACATTGGTACCCGCACATTTGGGGAGTGAATGCACCTTGGCAGTTAACAGTTCCTATTATGCTTTTGATCGGTCGCATGCGTCATCCCGGCCTTTTCATTTTTCTTTATTTGCCATGCCTTTCCTCTCATTCTTCCCTCGTGTTTTCCATTGTTTGTTTCTTGCCTTTCCCTCTTTTGCTTTTCTCTCTTATTTTTCCCTCTTTTCTTTTTTCTTTTGCCTTGGTTTTTCCTTGTTCATATTCGCTCCGTTCCTCAAAATTGTTTTTCCGCTCTTTTCTTTCCTTTTCTCTTGCTCTCTTTTATTTTCTCTTGTTTGCCTTTGTTTGGTTTCTTATTTTCTTTTTGTTTTTCTTTCTTTTTCCCTCTTTTGTTTTCTTTCCTTTCTTGTTTTTCACCTCTTTCCTTTCATTCTTTTCTTGTTTTTCCTTTTTTCTCATTTAGTTGCGGTCGAATCCTATGGAGATTGCCTACGTATCACGACCCCGCGTGAATCAGACCAAGTGTAGTTCTTGCAGAATAAATGTAAAGTAGAAGCAAAATATTTTTGGGATTTTCAATTTTATTGATAGCAAATTCGTCTATTACAAAGACTCACAACTGACAAAATAAACAACTAACAGACTCTAATGCAGAAAAGAACTACGAACTCCGCCATCCCTATTCTAGTTCAAACAAAAATACAGACTCAATCAACTGACTGACTTTTAACGAAAACGAAATACAAACTTCAGTGGAAAAGGAAATACAGACTCAAACGACAAACTCTAGTAGAAAAGGAAATACAGACTCAAAGGACAATCATGAATACATTAAAGCTCCTAGTGCCTGCGGGACATCGTTCGGTCTCGCCACGGGCCTATATGCAAGTTCCCCTTGAAGTCTGTCTACGTCACTCATTATCTGCTTCAAAAATATCATCACTGATGCAAAGAAGGTGGTACGAGTCATAGTCTCGCACACTTGGCATTTACTAGTAATGGAGTGGGCAACGGTTAAGATTCTCTCTCTGATTCTGCCTTTTTCTTGAAGCAACCGACCTATCTGTTGGGCCCTAGCCTCCAAAGTTTGCTCGGCTACCTGGTTTTGTTCCTGGAGTTGTTGCAAGTCCATTTCTAATTGTGCCAATGCCGTTTAGCAGTGCTCTCTTTCAACTTTGAATTCTTTTGCCTGTTTGATCATTCCGTTCTCTGCGGCAATGACCTTTTTCTTTAATCATGTGACCTCATTATCGTATTCGTCCTTCAACTGCTTAACCATGCGGGCTCGTTCTTCCGCGTTTTTAGCCAATTATTTTCAAACCCCAGCTAACTCCTTTTCTGCTTTGTTGAGATCAAAACTGTAGTCATTCACTTTTTGCCTTAGATTTTCTATAAGCTTTGTATCTTTGGCACTCCTGACGGGATTTTCAGCCGCTATCTTCATCTTTTGGATTTGGGATCGTAAGGCTTCATTCTCTTTGGCCAATTTCTTTCTCTCACCCTCGTCAGCCGCGGCTTGCACGCTGTTTTCAAACTGGAGGTCTTGGACCTGTTTTTCCAATGCTCCTATGCGAGCCCTGTATTCATTTTCTTTAGCTAACCAAGCCTACTGTTCTTGCGATGATTCGGCAAACTCCCAGATGTGAGGTCTTTTAGCTGGCCTTTCATGCTCATATTCTCTCCTATACCAAGCAAGGTATCCTGGCGACACTTCGCCTTTGGCCCGATCCTGTACGCAAGTATCCGCTTTTAAGTATTGGCATTCATTCTAGATTTGGCGGACTCTTGCTTCAGGAAATTGTCCGTCGGGGCTAATTTCAACTAACTGAACACTAAGATCGCCGTCTTTTGGAACTATTTGGCACCTCCCGAGTTGCCTTAAAACCCGATACGGAGCATAAGGCTGAATGCTTTTAAGACCCATCAAAAGGAAGTGCGGCCCCGTTGCTGGCATATATATGATTTCATCAACAGGCAACCATCCAAATGTCCACTCTATTTGACTAGCAGTGAGGGACCGAAAGTATGATGTCCAGCCCGTGAATCCCTCGGGCAAGCTGATCCCCTTAATCTTTGTGTAAAACTCCTCTATACATGTTTTCTTTGTAGACCCATAACTCAGGAACTGAGGACGACGGCACAAGTGTTCGGTCATCCACATTTGCAACAATAGATTGCACCCCTCGAAGATGTCTCCCCCGGCTTTGCAGGCTGTAAGATCGCGGAAGATTTCGGCTAATATCATGGGCGCAAGAATGCTTTTGGCTTGAGTGAGTAGAGTGCTGACGACCCCGGCTATTTTTATGTCAATGTTTCCGTCTTTCCTTGGAAATACCACAAGCCCCAGAAAAACCACCATAAAGGCAAAACGTCTATGTTCTTCCCATTTTTGGCGGTTTCCCTTGCTGCATATCTTTTTTTCCGGGTTGTTGAAACCTCTTATGTGGCCATATCTGTGATATATGAAGTGTGGAGTACAAAAGCCGTTCGCCAAATCTGCGTTGTGGAGCGTCCTGCTTATCTTCAGGGAGTCTAAAAATCTGTGCACAGCTACAGTTCTCGGGGCAACCAAGTACTTATGCCTTAAAGGAACCTCATCTTTTCCGATGTAGACGACTATTTCCTCTAAGTTCGGGGTTAGCTCAAAGTCCGAGAAATGGAACATGTTATGTGCCGGGTCCCAGCATGTGACCAATGCTCTGATAATGTCTCCCCGAAGCACAATCTCTAACAAACCGGTAAGCCCTTTCAAATATTTTTTGACTTCATCTTGCCCTTCTCCTCCTAAGTCGTTCCACCACAGACGCAACTCCAAAGTGATTTTATGCATGATTGAAAAAGGTTCATTTTGAGTCGTGCTCATCCTGCACATTTATTAAGGTGATTTAATCACTTATTTTGACCTAAAAAGGAAAAATGACACTATTTTTGTTCAAATTTCCAATTTTAAAACAAATGGCCAGTTTTGCAGTTACGGCCTTTCAGCACTTCGGGGAGAAGATTTAAGGTTGTGCATGCTAACCGTTGAAACTGACTCAGGGTGGCTGTTCTTGCAAAAATAGCCTTCCGGCGCCCTTTTTGGGGACATTCGACTTATTTTAAACAAGAATGGCGGCACTCGACTTATTCATGACGAAATTAAAAATTTTGGCATTTTTGGCTATTTTTGAAAAAAGGGGAGGTTGGACCCGATGAGGGTTGCCTACGTATCTCACATCCGGTGAGAATCAAACCAGCGTAGTTCGGGCAATAAACCCAACTATTTTTGAAAACAAGACTCTTTTGTTTTTGTTGGCAAATATACTATTTCTGAAAGCAAGATTTTTTTTTTATATATTTTCTTTTTCAGTGGCAAATAAACAAACTAATTTGAAAATAAAACTCTTTTTTGTTTTTCTTTTCCATTGGCAAGCAAAAATACTTTTCTTCTTTTTTTCATTCATTTTCTCAAAAATCCGGCAGCATTTCGGCACTACTTGGACATTGGTTTTTCTAGTATAGGTAATTAACTCTCTACACTGCTATTTTCTCTTTTTGTTTTTTCAATTTTACCCAGACATTCAAAGCCGGTCAGCATGCGAGTCCAAAACAGATAAATGCACAAGTAGGATGCATCAGGATGGTCCATTATTCCGGGTACACCTGTCCTAGACGGACCCAACCCCTGTGTTGAGTCCCCTAAGTCAAAATGCACGTGATGCAAATAAGCGTTCCTACTAGGGATCCGGCATGAGGTCAAGTTATCCTTAGTTCAAAACCCGGGTATAGGTTCTAGACTGTGTACCCGAGCGGACAACTCGAGTCGAGGAGGGGGCTACGTACCGGGGACCCGCGGGATCGTCCGGCTTAGTAACTTGTCCGGCCTCTTTCTTATTTCAAGGTATGACACTAACAGAATAGGGAGTCTCCACCAGTGAGCACATCCCCAAAGGTGAGAAGAGAAGGGTTTCGACACAGTTTATATATAGTTCAGATAATATCAAAGCGGTAAAACATTTAGCACATTTAGCAAGAAACATGTAGGAAAATCAGATAAAGCCAAATACAACAATATATCTAAGCTCGAATTATGAACCCTGAACCAAAGTTCTAGGTTCTTTTCCCCAGTCTTGTTATCGGAGCCTTCGCATTATTCGAGGGTTGATTTTATCGAAGCCCCCTTATAATTTGCTTTTGCCAAGGGTAGCCAGATTTAGTCGGTTTTTTCGAAGTATATGAAGGCCTTTTAGTTTTATGGAGGAAGTCGGACGTCTCTGAGCCGCATTTTTTCGGCCGTAGCCTTTTCATATGACCGTAGCCTTTGTCACACCTCCTTTTTTCTACACCCGGAGAAGGGTGTAAAAGAGTTTTTCCACTTAAAGGACAATCGGAACGGGATTTATTATTAAAATTCAGAGTCGCCACTTGGGAGATTAATGGTGTACCAAGTCACCGGTTGAATCCCGAACCGAGAAAATTATGACTCTGTTAGAGGGCCATGAATTGTTCAATTGATTACTATGGCACACCTCCGATCCATTCTAATTAAGGTATTTCTAAACTAATCCACGAGGCTCGATCGTTAGGCATTATCTATTAACTAAAGAACAACTAATAAAAAAAAGAGGCCTTTTGAATTAATGCAAATCCTGGCCATTTTCCAGGCCTGGGCCAAATGAAATAAGTTCAAGGGCCTCGAGCGAGCCACAATAGCAGAATAGCACAATAACACAGAGCCCAATTAACTTGGAGTGCAAATCAAGTTCATGAATTTCCATTTATTTCCCAGATTTTAGAATTTATTAACAAGGAAACAACAGATAAATAAGTTGATTACGCACTCAAACGCATATTGATTTATTCACGTTTAACTTCGAACTGTTGGCTAGTTATGCAAAATAAGCATTAACTTCAACTTGATTCAATCCAAGGTCGAATTATTACAAGCAATAAAAGGGATTTCAGGGATCAGCATGATAAGCAAATGAAAAATTCAATTTCAGATTCATGTCAAAACGGATATACATATGCATGGGTCAGTTAAGCTATCTAATATCGTAATTCTCAGAAGTATGCATTCAACACATGAAATTCCCAATTATAGCTAGCGTTCAACCACAACAGGCCAAAGATGAATCCACAACTATAACGGAACTAACCTTAATAATACGGAACCAAACTCAAATGGAATATAGCAAATATAGCCTAGATCTAACACTACTGTGCCGTCTAACAGTCATATCAAAAGGGAAATTACTACACGACTAACATGATCAAATTAACTACAACCTACTTTGGCAACTACATGGATTCAAACTTCAAAACTATAGAGTAAAGTAGAAACATCAGCAGAACAAGTGAAATCCACAAATAGCAATACATTCATTTCCTCCTCAAATCATTGCTTCAAATTACATGCTCAGGTGAACTCCATAAGAACTGGAATATACCTGGAAGAAGGGAGGAATACAGAAAAGGTAAGAGACACCGGATTCAGCAAAATAGTACACAGCAGTGAACAACAATGCCACAGTCCAGGGATCAATGGAGAAAACCCAGCTTTAAGCAATTTTGGACCAACAAAATGTTAAATCAAACCCAGCACTGAAAATTCAACCAAATAGGACCCAAAAGCTTGAATATCCCCTAGGTTCAACTCATTTTTTTCCTTTTAGCTGTTCTGGAACAATTTTAGAGTACTATCTCAGGAATTTTTGGATTTTTATCAATGAAACAGTATATCTCTAATCCTAGCCGCCCCAGTTTCCCTATATTTTTAGCTCTCTTCAAGTCTTGCTCAGATTTTCAGAATATCCAAAAACAAACCTCCTTTTTCCCAAAACGAAAAATCCCCTGTTATCCCCAAAATTTCCTCTAGTTATCAGGCAAACACCTGATGAATGAAGGGCTGGGATCAATCCAAATCGATCCCACGCTCCCCATTCATCCAGCATATGCCTTCTAGAGGCTTCCATCACGTGAGAGGGGAATGGGGACGAAAGAATCTGTCAGAGACCGTTACAAACATGGTGACGAGGAGAGAGAGGAACGCGTGGGGTGAATGGGAGCTCACTCGCTCGAGATTTGGATGGAATTTTGGGGCTTGTTCGCGTGTTCTTTGGAGAAGAAGAACAATACACGTTAGATTAGGGATTTGGGATTTGGGGGTCTCTAGCCGACTGTGCGCGTGTATTAGAGAACGGGTTGGGTTGGGTATCTGGGCTGTCTTAGACGGGTCCAGTTGCGCTGCATTTGGGCTGAGAGAATCAAATAGAAAAACGACCCAAAATCTGGTCTTATAAAATAAGAGACTCCATTTCTTTTCATTTTCTTTTCTTTTTCTTTTCAAATTAAAACTAAAATCTTAGTTAATTCCTAAAACCTAATTATCCTAAAAACAATAATTAAACCTAAATGATAATTATCACAACTAACAAATTAAAAAAAAACTATTAAAAAAATCAAAAGTTGACTCCAAAAGGGCAAATTGAACTATTTTTGTGATTTTCCCTTTTATAAAATAACTAATTACTAATTAATTCTTAGAAATGCAAGGTCAAACCCTAAATGAAAATGCAACATGTATATTCTTTTTTTTTTGTATTTTTCACTAATTAAAATGCACAAACAAATGCAAACAATTAACAAAAAATGCCACGAAAATCCACAAAATTGCAAATAATGAAAAAAAAATATTTTGTTTGAAATTATGTGAGTAATTCATATAGGGCAAAAATCACGTGCTCACAGCCTTTAGTCCCCGAGTGTGATGACCTTGGCCTTAATATCGAGGGGATGCCTCTTTGAGGTCTTGTGAGCTCGAGTGTGCCTCTTTGAGGTCTTATAAGTTCGAGTGTTCAATGACTCGATGTGTCAAATGTCGATGACAGTCCTCGAGTATCCGGGTGCATTTTTGGAACTCGAGCCGTTTCATGTAGGAATATAAATGTGGAAATAGTGGACTTCTTTGAGGCACAAAATGTTTCGATATAATAAGAGTGCTTCTTCAAATGATTGATACATGCGTACACGTTTTGCCATTGGGGGCTCGACTATTCTACATGGACACGGTTCATTTGACCGTTTGGCCCATTACAACATTCTCCTTTCGAGGCCCTTCTTGGCATGAATTGCTTTCTTCGAGAATGCGACCTCCGAGGGTGATGCCCCCCAGTGTTCAAGGATGATTGAAAAGAGGCCTTGAATACTTGTTGAATATTCCTTAGGTAGCATAAAGGTCTTGCCTCGTTAAAAATGTTGCCGGTAAAACCCATTTGGGATAAAACCCGATCTAAGGGAAAAAGAGTGCAACGCATGCTTTAAAACCCAAGGTCTTCGAGCTGAAAGGTGCCTCGATTTTCCAATTGAACATCTGCAAGGAGTTAGTTTTAAATACAAATGGAAAAGGGGAGAAGGTCATACCTCAGCAGTAATAGCGTTTGAGCAACGACACATTCCAATTGTTTGGTAATTGCTGGCCTTCCATTGTGCTAAGTTTGTAGGATCCTTTCCCTACGACTCTGAGGACACGGTACGATCCTTTCCAATTGGGCCCTAGTTTCCCTTCGTTTGGGTCTCGAGTGTCGAGAGTGACTTTTTTTTAGGACTAAGTCCCCAACTCCAAAATATCGAAGGTTTGTCCTTCTGTTGTAATACCTTTCGATCCTTTGTTTCTGCGCGGCCATTCGAATTATTGGCGGCCTCACATTTTTCATCTAGTAGTTCGAGAGAAGTGTTCATAGCTTCATGATTTGAGTCCTCGGTGGCATGCTAAAACCTGACGCTAGGTTCCCCGACTTCGACTGGGATCAATGCTTCGGACCCGTATACCAAAGAAATAGGGTCTCCCTCGTGCTCGACTTTGACGTCGTTCGATATTCCCATAGCACCTCGGGCAATACTTCTCTCCATTTCCCTTTTGCATCATCTAACCTTTTCTTTAAGTTTTGAATGATGGTTTTGTTTGTGGACTTGGCCTGACCATTTGCACTTGGGTGGTAAGGCGTTGATAGAATCCTTTTGATTTTATGGTCCTCGAGGAATTTGGTCACTTTGCTACCGATGAATTGTTTCCCATTGTTACAAACTATTTCGGCAGGTATCCCGAACCGACATATGATGTGGTCCCATATGAAGTCGATGACTTCTTTTTCTCTTATCTTCTCGAAGGCCTGTGCTTCTACCCATTTTGAGAAGTAGTCAGTCATAAACAAAATATATTTAGCTTTACCTAGCGCGTTGGTAGGGGGCCGACGATGTCCATCCCCCATTTCATGAATGGCCACGGGGATAGGACCGAATAGAGTTGTTCACCAGGTTGATGGATCATCGGTGCAAATCTTTGGCATTTATCACACCTTCGAACGAACTCCTTGGTATCCTTTTCCATGCTATCCCAATAATACCCCGCTCTGATCACCTTGCGAACCAAAGAGTCGGCACCAGAATGGTTCCCACAAGTGCCCTCGCGATTTCTCGTAATACATAATCGGTGTCCCCGGGTCCCAAGCACACTGCCAGTGGTCAATCGAAGGTTCTTCTATACAACGTTCCATTTTCATCGAGTGAGAATCAAGCTGCTTTGGCTCGAAGTGTTCTCGAATCTTTTGGGTCCGTGGGGAGCTTCCCATGCTTCAAGTAGTCGATGTACTTATTCCTCCAATTCCATGTTAAACTTGTTGAATTAATTTCTGCATGACCTTCTTCGACCACCGATCTCGATAGTTGGACGACAATCCCCGGGACGATATCATCTTCTTCAATCGATGACCCAAGTTTGCAAGTGCATCGGCCTCGCTATTCTGTTCTCGAGGTACGTGGTCCAGTGTCCATTCCTTGAAGCGGTGCAATGTCACTTGAAGTTTGTCTAAGTACCTCTGCATTCGATCGTCTCGAACCTCGAAGCTCCCGTTTACTTGATTTACCACCAAAAGAGAGTCACACTTTGCCTCGATGACCTCTGCTCCAAGGCCCTTCGCTAGTTCGAGGCTTGCAATCACGGCCTCATACTCGGCCTTATTGTTAGTCAATTTAGAAGTTTTGATAGATTGCCTAATGACACTGCCCGT
This sequence comes from Nicotiana attenuata, assembly GCF_001879085.1. Lineage (NCBI taxonomy): Eukaryota > Viridiplantae > Streptophyta > Magnoliopsida > Solanales > Solanaceae > Nicotiana > Nicotiana attenuata. The sequence continues at coordinate 1,902,838 of NW_017670234.1, forward strand.
AGGCGGTTTTAAAATGATGCCGAGCCCGGATCCTTTCACATTCGAGGAACCATCTATGAAGAGGGTCCATATCCTCGATGACGTACCCGTTTTTAGCAAGAGTTCCTTTTCTATTCGGGTAGGAGGGTAGGCGCGAAACTGGCCGCGAAGTCTGCCAAAATTTGAGACGTGATAGTCGTTCGAGGTTGATATTCGATATCATACCCTCCAAGTTCGATGGCCCATTAGGCCAATCTGCCCGACAATTCGGGCTTATGCAAGACATTTCGAAGTGGGTACATAGTCAATACACATATAGGATGGCATTGAAAATATGCTTTTAATTTCCTAGATGCACTTATTAATGCAAGAGCTAACTTTTCCAAATGTGGGTACCTGGTTTCACCATCTCCTAGGGTCCGACTCACATAATAGACAGGAAATTGCGTACCTTGCTCTTCTCAAACCAACATGACACTTACCGCCAACTCGGACACGACTAAATACAAGTAGAGTGTTTCATCCTCCTTCGGAGTATGGAGCAAGGGTGGGCTCGAGAGATATCGTGTTAATTCTTCCAAGGCTTGTTGGCACTCTAGAGTCCATGCAAAATTGTTCTTCTTCTTGAGTAGGGAAAGAATGATGGCTCCAATCTGATGACCTTGAGATAAATCGGCCTAGGGCAGCTTTCCGTCCGGTCATCCGTTGTACGGCTTTCACATTGTTCACTACGGTGATTTCCTCGATGGCTTTGATTTTATCGGGGTTGATCTCGATACCCCTGTTCGATACCATAAAGCCCAAGAACTTGCCCGAGCCGACTCCAAAAGCGCATTTCTTGGGGTTGAGCTTCATGTTGTACTTTCTTAGGATATCGAACCTCACCTGCAAATGGGTCAAATGGTCCTCTGCACGCAAGGACTTAACTAGCATGTCATCAATATAAATTTCCATGGATTTGCCTATTTGATGTTCGAACATCTTATTAACTAGGCGTTGATATGTGGCTCCTGCATTTTTTAGCCCGAAAGGCATTACATTATAACAATACGTACCATACTTCGTGGTGAACGAAGTATTTTCCTGGTCCTCCGGGTTCATTTGAATTTGGTTGTACCCTGAGTAGGCATCGAGAAAAGTAAGGATCTCGTGGCCGGCCGTAGCATCGATCAAACGATCGATGTTGGGCAATGAGAAGGAATCTTTAGGGCATGCTTTGTTCAAATCTTTTTAGTCTACAGACATTCTAAGTTATTCCCCTTTTTAGGGACTACCACTACGTTAGCTAGCCATTCGGGATATTTTACTTGCCTAATGGATCCTATCTTGAGAAGTTTGGTTACCTCTTCTTTGATGAATGCATGCTTTACCTCGGACTAAGGTCTCCTCTTTTGCTTCACCGGTTTAAATATGGGATCGACACTTAGTCGATGGATAGATATCTCTGGTGGGATCCCTGTCATATCTAAGTGGGACCAGGCGAAGCAATTAATGTTATCGATAAGAAATTGCATGAGTTTTTTCCTATGTTTGGGGTTAACCTCGTCCCCAAGTATACCTTTCGTTTTGGAAGATGCTCGATCAATATGGCCTGCTCGAGTTCTTCGACCGTGGATTTCGTCGCATCCGTTCCTCGGGGGCAACGAAGGCTCGGGGGATGAGGAAATCTTCTTCTTCGTCCTCGACCACCTGTTCATCGATCACCTGTCCCTTGGGCTCAACCGAGGTATGAGATGTGATTGTTATTTGGCCACATGTGGATAGTGTCGATACCGGTGCCAAGTCGTGTACTGCAAACATCTTCTTAGCTGCATGCTGCTCTCCATATACTGTTTTCATGCCATCCTTTGTTGGGAACTTCATCATTTGATGAAGAGTCGATGGCATCTCCCTCATGCTATGGATCCACGACCTTCCAAGCAAAGCATTATACCTCATGTCACCTTCGATGACATGAAATTTGGTGTCTTCTGTGGTTCCGGCCACGTTGATTGGGAGGATAATTTCTCCCTTCGTTGTTTCAGATGCCATGTTGAAGCCATTCAAGACTCGAGATGCTGGTATGATTTGACCGAGCAACCCGAGCTGCTCCACGACCCTTGACCTGATTATATTTACCGAACTACCTGGATCCACGAGAACACGTCTAACTTGAACTTTATTTAAAAGGATAAAAATTACCAGTGCATCGTTGTGAGGCTGAGATAAGGCCTCGATGTCTTCCTCACTGAATGTGAAGGTGTCCTCGGGCAGGTAGTCCCGAGTCCATTTCTCCCTTGTGATGGATACTTTGGTACGTTTGAATATCGGTCCCTGTGGGACGTCAACTCCACCGATGATCATGTGAATGACATTTTGAGGTTCTTCAGGTTCATTCTTCCTGTTTGCATCTCTTTCTCGAAAATGGTTCTTGGCCCAGTCATTGAGAAATTCATAAAGATGCCCCTCGTTAATCAACCAGGCTACCTCCTCTCTAAGCTGCATGCAATCCTCGGTCCTATGCCCATGAGTACCACGATACTTGCACATCAAGTTGGGGTTCCTCTGAGAAGGATCATTCTGTATAGGCTTGGGCCATCTAGTATCTCTAATTTTGCCAATGGCTGAGATGATACCCGAGGCATCGACGCTGAAGTTATACTCCGATAATCGGGTGCCTCCACCGGTCCTAAGTGATCAAACCCGGTTTTGCTCATGAGTCCCCGATAACTTTGACCTCGATCTGCTCTTCGATTATTCTGAGGTATGTTACTCCTTGAAATGTTCCTTCGATCCTCGACGTATGGCAGATATCTTTCCTTATTCGACCTTGACCCCCTGTCTGCATTTCCTGACTCCTTTGCTAGAAAACTGCTTGGATAAACTGAGCCCGAGGGGGCTCCCAGCTGATCATCCTCGACCCTAATTTTTGATTGGTACCTGTTATGCACATCCGCCCAAGTCACGCGGGATACTCCATCAAGTTCTGCTTCAGCTGCTTCGAAGCTATCGAACTTCGTTCATTTAGCCCCTGAGTGAAGGCTTGTACGGCCTATTCATCGGATACCGGTGGTAACTCCATTCATTTTGACTGGAAGCGGGAGACAAATTCCCTCAGCATCTTGTTCTGCCTTTACTTTATTTTGAATACATCGGATTTCCTTGTTGCGACTTTTATGGCACCGGCATGTGCCTTTACAAATGAGTCTGCCAACATGGCAAACGAATCAATAGAGTTCGGGGGTAAGTTATGGTACCAAATCATGGCACCCTTAGACAGAGTTTCCCCAAACTTTTTTAGCAAAACGGACTCAATCTCATCGTCTTCCAAATCATTTCCTTTTATGCCACAAGTATATGTGGTGATGTGCTCATTGGGATCAGTGGTCCCGTTGTATTTTGGGATGTCTGGCATCCGAAACTTCTTCGGGATGGGCTTCGGAGCCGCACTCTGGGGGAATGGTTTTTGCACGAACTTCTTCGAGTCTAGTCCTTTCAAAATCGGAGGTGCTCCCGGTATTTGGTCGACCCTCGAGTTGTATGTTTCCACCTTTTTGTCGTTGTCCTCAATCCTTTTTCCCCTAACTCGATCCTCTTCGTGAGTTCCTCAAGCATTCTCATGGCGGTGGGTCAGTTCTTGAGCCGTTATTACTTGATCTCTACGGGGTTGGCTCAACACGATGAGCGTTTTCTGGCCCAACCACGCTCGGAGTCTTTTGCTGACTCTGTAACTGGGCAATAGCAAGTTGTTGTGCTTGCAACATCTCAAAAATCACTTGTAGACTAACTTCTCTTTCTCCTTGAGCCTGTGCCCTTTGAGCGTCGGGTTGATCCCCTCCGTGTACACTTCCTTCGACATCAATGTCCAAATCGACGTTCACGCCAATGTGTGAACCAACATCGACGGTCCCTACAACTATTGAATTATTTTCTCGATGGGATCCGAGACTGTCGTTTCCATGCGCGGGTGCGTTTGCTGAGCTAGACATATCTTAGCCTGAAATTAAATAATCTTTGACAAGAAAAATTGTGAAGAATAACGTGTGTTATCAGAAAACTAGCACTAAAATAATCACTTTTATCTTTAGCCCCACGGTGGGCGCCAAACTGTTTACCTCGAAAAATGTGAGTAACAATTAAAAGTGATTTGTGGTTTTAAAGATATGTGATTTATTCCAATACTAGTGAATATACAAGTAATATTAGGTTTAAGTAAGAAGAATTGATGAATCAAACCAGTGTTGTTAGAGCAACAGGGACCTCGAGCTCGATTATCTCGGGGGCCTCGAGGTGAGTGAAGATCAAATAAAGTATAAACAATATAGTAAAAACAATAAAGCCGAAGAACAATTGTGGAGTACAGTAAACGAGAAAAGCAGAATAGAATGTTCAATTGTAGAGATGAGATGTCTTTTCAAATGATTGGGGTCCCGTTTATATAGGAGGGGAAAACCCTAATATGGTACATTTCCAATTATGGTAAGGAATTCTATTGGTACAGCTGTATAACAACCTATTACGGACTCGTACTATTCCGTACAAATCTTATCCCTTAATTTATGCCCCGATCCACATGTCCTTGAGAAATTTTCGCTCTTTCTTGAGTGTCATCGAAATTGTACTGTCCTCGAGGCAAATCATGACGGGTCTCCGATTTGCTTCTCGAGGTGCGCACATCCCGACCGGGCTCGATTCTTACTTTCGAACTCGAGCTCGGGGTATATCAAGTCTTCGAATTGAGCTCTCCAATTTAGACCGTATACAGCGTCCTCGTCGTTGAAAGACGAGGTTCCTTCTGGCACATAATCCTGAGTCCATTTTTCCCTTGTGATGGATACTTTGGTGCGTTTTAACATTGGCCCTAGCGGAACGTCGACCCTACTGATTATCATGTTAATGAAGTGCTGAGGTTCTTCCTGCTCGATCTGCTTATGAGAATCTCTATTCCTGAAATGATTCTTGGCTCGATCGCTCAGTTCTTAGAGATGTCCGTTGTTGAATAGTCGAGCTATCCTCTGTTAATTGTCGTCAATCCTCTGTTTTGTGGCCGTGAGTGCCATGATATTTGCACATTAGCTTAGTATCCCTTTTGGGCTGGGTCGGACTATAGAGGTCGAGGCTATTTGGTGTCTTTGATGCGTCTGATGGCAGATACAATGGCGGCGGCGACGACGTTAAAGTTGTACTCCGATAACCTTGGCACTTCCTTAGGCTCGATGGACCTGTCAAAACTATTTTTGCTCATGAGTCCCCAGTTGTTTTGACCTCGATCACTCCTCCTTTCACTTCTTACAGGGTTTGCCCAGATTCGTTACCTCTTCGATCCCCATTGTACAGTTGATAACGATCCCTGCTTGATCTTGGTTCATGATCAATGTCTCTCTTGGCTCTGTCAATGGTTCTGACAGGATAAATGGACCCGGTAGGGGCCCAAGTTGATCATCTTTGACCCTAATTTTGATTGATACCGGTTATGCACGTCGGCCCAAGTAACAGCCGGATATTCTACCAGATTTTGTTTCAACTGCTATGAAGCCGACGAGCTTCAAAAATTGAGTAGGGTGAAGGCCTGAACGGCCCAATCGTCCGCGACTGGAGGCAGGTCCATGTGTTCCACTTGAAACCAGGACACGAATTCTCTGAGCATCTCATTATCCCTCTATTTCATTTTGAAAAGGTCTGACTTCCTAGTCTCATCCTTGATAGCCCCGGCGTGTGCTTTCACGAAGAAATCTACAAGCATAGCAAACGAGTCAATAAAATTAGGAGGTAGGTCGTGATACCATATCATAGCTCCCTTCGATAGAGTTTCCTCAAACTTTTTCAGTATGACAGACTCGATCTTGTCATCCTCCAAGTCATTCCCTTTGATGGTGCATGTGTAGGAGGTCACATGCTCATTTGGGTCGATCGTTCCGTTGTACTTAGGAATCTCGGGCATGCGGAACTTCTTAGGGATCGGATTCGGAGCCACACTCGGAGAAAAAGGTTTTTGAACAAACCTCTTGGAATCCATGCCTTTTAATATTGGCGGTGCTCCCGGTATTTGATCGACCCTGGAATTGTAGGTTTTCACCTTTTTGTCATTGGCTTCAATTTTCTTCTCTCCCGATTCTACCCGTTTTGTCAGCTCCTCGAGCATCTTTATGATCAGGGGGATGGTCCCCGATTCATTTTCATTCGGCCTCTCTGTGACCGGTTTATTTCTGCGGTTGGTTTCCTGGGACGGCTCAGGCTCAATTTTGCTCGGGGCGCGGCTTTGGTCCTGGAGCTGGGCATTGCTGCCTGCTGAGCCTGCAGCATTTCGAAGATCACCCGCAGGTTGATCCGTCATCTTTGTCGCCGCGTTTATTTTGTGCAACCGATCAAACTTCCCTGTGGATGCTGTTCTCAGGATAGGTAGGCAAATTTGCATTGATGGCCACATGCGAGCTAGCGTCGGCCGAGTCCGCGGCTAGAACTCCGTTGAGGCCGACGGGGGGCACCTCAATATCGAGCGCTACGATGTTGTTCTCGACATGGTGGTCGAATTCAGCAGCCACGTTTAGAGGAGCGGACCGGGAGTTCGACATTTCAAACTTTAACCTGAAATCATAGATACTCCAAAGAACAAGTGTAAAATAGGGTGTGTTATAGAAGTTTGTATCAAATAGCCACTATTATCCTCATCCCCATGGTGGGCGCCAAACTATTTACCCTCAAAATCGGATAATAATTAAATTTGTAAGTGATTTTAAGGATACTCGGATTAATTTGACACAAAGCAATAAATTGAATTAAATTGAACAAGCAAAGATAAAATAAATTCAAACCACGCGAGGAGGATGGCTTTAGCCCTAGTGAAATATTTGCCCTTGACCCGGGCTTGCGATAACCAACACTGATGAACGGGAAAAAGAGCTAAATAATAGAGAAAATAATTATATATTTCTTTGGAATGCGTGATACAATGTGTGCTTTGAATTATCGGACCTCTATAGTATAATGGTGGAGTCCCACTCTAGGTACAACTCTATAATAGGTAAAAAAATCTTCTAATTAACTGATTGTCGGTTCCCCATCGATACATGCCGAGATCCTCGTCGTGATATCCGGCCGGTCGCGGATATCACGATTTTCTGTTGGCCGCGCTTGATTTCCCGACAATGTTCTTCACAGTCATTCAAGGCTAGGACTTATCCGAACCATGACCCCGATATTCTCGAGGGTGGGGGTCATGCCCTCGGATTCCGACTCGATGAGACCTTTGCCGCAATTTCGGCCCGTTGTTGTCATATCTCGAGCTCGGCTTATCATATCGGGGACCGGGGTATACCATGAGCCCGATTTTACCCGTATACAAACTTCTCACATTTATATTTTTTTTCTTCTCATACCTTTTCTATTATTCATCTGCATAAGATCTCCAAAGATCCAACTGCTGCTGATATTGTATTTACCACGGGTGCAGATGTCCTGCCGCTTGGATTAAACATTACACATCAAGTTGTCCTTACTGGTGATGTTTTTTTGTTGCTCTATACTCAGGTACTATACATATTTTTAGTTAACTTCTCTATCTATCTTATTTATAAGTCTAATGGAAAGTTTGCCAAGTACCTATGCAAGTCTATTTTGACCATCACCATAATGCATACGGCAAAAAAGGTCTTTTCGCGTGCAAAATTAGCTATTTTCCATATTTCTCATTAATGTCATTGTCTTGATCTTACTGGAATTGGAGCTCTATATACGTAGGTGTTTCCTTTATGATCCAACTGCCTTACTTGCTGTTGTTAATCCATTGTGAGCACGTGATTTTTGCCCTAAGCAGTAATTTCCAAAATTTCAAATAAAACAATTTTTTCTAGTATTTTATAATTTGTTGTGAATTTTGTGGCATTCTTTGGTAATTGTTGCATTTTTATTTGTGCATTTTAATTCATATGAAAATACACAAAAAATATGCATTTTGCATTTAGGTTAATTTCATATTTTAGTATTAATTGATTTTAGAACAAATGTTGAGAAAATAACAAAAAAGGGTCCATTTTGCATTTTTGGTATTAGTTTGCATTTCTCTTTAGGAATTAATTAGGAAATATAATTGTTAGAGTCAATTTGTTTTTTTTGGTTTTATTTTAGCATTTTATAAAATCAGAAAAATAAATAAATACAAAAACACAAAATAAAATACAAAAAAAAGGGAAGCAAAATGAATAAATACAAATAAACAAACAGGCTGTTTTGAATTGGGCCATAGTTAACAAATTCGGAGCCCAGGTGTTAAAACAATCCCCATGCCAGCCCAAACCCGCGTCTAAACCGGTCCGTTTCCCCTACCCCACCAAACGACGCCGTTTAGGCACCCATTAATCCCAGCCGTTCATTTTCCCAATCCAACGGTCAAAATTGGTTATAGCATTTTAGATATAACTGTAATAATCATTCATAAAAAATAAAGACCAAAGTCCCCCCCTTCCTCGTACCCCTGCAACCCTACCCCGTCTCCGCCGGCTGCCATGTCCCCACCACTATTCCACCACATCCCCGCCGCTCGCCGCCGGCCGAAAATCGTCGCCGCCGGCGGCGATGCTCCGATGGCCTCCAAAATTTCACACCACACTCCTTTTCACATCGTCTTTCCAACCCCCATATCCATGGCCCTCGAATCCTAACCCACCTCCTCGAATATCCGATCTAAGTTTTCCGGCCATGACACAACTTCATCCAAATCCAACCAAATGAACACCCTAGGACCGCCCTGTTCTCCTCTTTCAAACCCCCCAAACCCCGTTCCTCGAATACCCTCCGAACTCCTCGAATCTCCGGCCAAAGTTCCGGCCAAAACCCTAAACTCTCCAAATCTCACTAACTTCACACCATAGGACCACCACACGCCCCTTATGACGAATCCGTCACCAGAAGATCTCGAATCGCACCGGAGTTGGTCGAACTTTGAATCGACGAGGCGGCAGAACCCTAGAATCATATCGGTGAGTTCGCTCCATTTTTTTTTTGTTTCTGTTTTTCTTCTTTTCTCATGCGGTTTGAAGTAACTCCATGATTGTTTTGGCTCATGAAACTATTTTGGCGATTTGGTCATTGGTTTAGGTGTAGTTTTATTTCAAGAGATCTAAGTTTAGTCCTTCCTTGTTCGATCATTTCTTGTGTGAATTGATGCTGTAGTTTTAATTCCTAGGTTCAATCTTTTTATGTTGATTTTCGCCAATTCTGTTCTTGATTATGTGTTAGGTTCTGATTGTTTGCTCTAATCTGTGCCAATTTCTGATTTTAGTTGTGATTATTGGTCTAATTCTTCGTTAATTTGTTTTGATAAGTTCTTGATTAATTTTGGTTTACCCAGTAATCAGTACTTCTTTAGTGCAATACTTAGTTTAGGTGGATTTGGCTATAGTTGTTAGATGGTAGCTAAGGGTAGTAATTTCAGGAGATTTCAAGGGTAGTTTAGGCATGAAAAAAGGGTACTTTCATCAGATTTGGTAATTTTTAAAGGGGGGTAAGGATAGAATAGGGATTGTAACAAGTATAGAACCTTCTAGGATGGACTATAGAGTAGGTTCTAATAAACTTAAGGTAGTTACTTGTGTAACAAGTCAGAAAATAAAGGGGTAAGCACTGAAATTAAATAGGGACTAAGGGGGTAAAGGGAAAATCTGAAATTGGACCTAAGTTCACCTATAAATAGGCATTCATTTGCCTTGAGGAGGAGGTTTTTCTGAATAGCCATCTCGACCCCCCCCCCCCCCCCCAAAACCCTCTGATCATCCTCAAGTTTCAGAAAACAACAGAAAAGTAAAAATTACTATTCCATTAATCTCTCCTAACCTCATTCTCAAATTTCAGTCATTAATCCCATTTCCTAGCTCGTTAAGGATAAGAAGTAACCTGAACTCATCTGTGTATGCTCACTTTGGATATTCACAAGCTGTTCGAATCATGTGTGCATGAGATTTACTTTGTCCAGGTTGATTTGTTGTTTGTTTACTGGGGATGTCAGTCCTGGGTTCATTTTTAGCTGTTTGGTGCTGTTTGGGTTAATCTGTGAACTCTATTGGCTCTCTAATTTATTCTGAGTTGTTGGGTCTGTGCTGGACTGTTGTTGAGATTTTAAACTGGTTTTCTGAGCTGCTGCTGAAGTTGTTACTGCTGCTAATCTCTCCCTTTTCTTATTTGCAATTACCAGGTACACATTCGAATCTGCCCTGCTGTAACATTAAGCTTGAAATGGAATACAAATGTTCATCTGTTTGGTTTTGAAGTGTACTGTTTGTACTGTGATGTATTGATAGTTAAATAGGTGTTAGATTTAATCAGCATAGTGTCGAATCAATTTTGTAATATGTGTGTAAATGCTGGACTGTTAACTAGACTGTATAACTGGACTATTCATATGGACTGTGCAGTGAAATTTGATTCTGAGTATAGCAGTTCACATGTTAGAACCTAATGCCTACTTTCTGCAATGAGATTTATGATTGGACTGTTTCGATTTTGTTTCATGTCAATAGGATTGCCTATAGCAGTTATTTGTATGAACTTTTGGACTTGATCCTCTTAAGTTTGATATCTCCATATTATTAGTAATCACCTTAGTCTAGTTATCCCGTATACATTTCTGAAATTAGTTGCAGCCAGTAGTAGATACAATTGAACAACTTGAAAGAGGTTCGTTAGTATTTTTCCGTGTTAACTCGCTTAAGTTCCCGTACTAATAGCTGCTAACAGACATTAGCTTAAATAGTCACCATAAAACATGCATGATATAAATAATGAGTTAATTGAAGTAAGTACAAAACCAGCAAAATAGTAGCCTGATTCACTGATGCATTTGCTCGATAAGCTGAACTGGACGGGCCATCTGGGTCTGTTTTCATTGGATAAAGCCTCTGTCCAGTCAGCCTTTCCCGTTATCACAAGTGGCATTAAAATGGCATTGGGCCAAAACTAAAGCCCAATTTTATCCAAAATTTACTGACCAACATAGAAAGGTTATAGCCACTTTAGGATTCCCTTTAAAATAGATGATAGACGAGACGAGCCTCGCCAAATAAAACACACAAATTGCGGGGCCCTCATTAATTGCTTATATCAAAATATTTAGACTTCGGGATGTGCCATTAGCGAATTTCATGGCTCCCCACACATTTAATAAACGCGTAGCTACTTTAGGCGCGCATTTTAAATAAAATCACCTTCCTAAATACGGGTGCACATTTATGTGACCCAAATCCAAATCTCAACGAAGTCGAAATGTGTTAACAATCACGGGTGCACTGGTGCAACGTGGTTTAAGGCGCATTTCCACGACGTTGCAATTCGTTTAAAAATCGAATAAATAAAAATGAAAGCGGTTTATTAATAAAAGCACATAAGCTAGAACATATTTCGAAATTAGACAAAATCAAATACAATAGTTGAGCGACCGTGCTAGAACTGCGGAACCCGGGAATGCCTAACACCTTCTCCCGGGTTAACATAATTCCTTACTCGGATTTCTGGTTCGCTGACTATTAACAGAGTCATAATTTCCTCGGCTCGGGATTCGATAGGTGACTTGGGACACCATTAATTTCCCAAGTGGCGACTCTGAATATTAATAATAAATCCCGTTCCGATTGTCACTTCAAGTTGGAAATAACTCCCTTTATTATGCCCTTGTGGGTGTAGTAGATAAAAAGGAGGTGTGACATCCATCATTGGTCACCTATTCAGAAGGTTGTGGTTCGAGTCCAGACTGTCAGCATCACAAGATGTTTAAATCTAAGGAAGCTTAAGAGAATTCAAAACAGACTTGGAAACTGGATTGAAGAGGATGAGGAAATAGCTGAGGAAGCTATGCATTTTTTCAAAGATCAATTCAATGAAACAATGGTTCCTACTGCATTTGGAATACTGGATCATGTACCTACGTTGGTGAATATGGAGCAAAACCTAGAATTGATCAAACAACCCACAAAAGAAGAGGTCAAACAAGCTGTGTTTGGCCTTAATAGAGAGAGTGCAGGGGGTCCAGATGGTTTCATAGGATGCTTTTATCACTATTGTTGGGACATAATTTGAGATGACATCTTTGATATGGTAAAATCTTTTCTTAATGGGCAGGAGTTTCCAAAGTGTGTAACTCATAATAACCTGGTGTTACTGACAAAGAAAAAAGAGGTGACAACATTTTCTGACATGAGACCCATAAGCCTTAGCAATTTTACCAATAAAATTATCTCAGGGGTGATCCATGAGAGGTTAGTAGGGCTACTTTCTAATAATATTTCTGAAGAGCAGGCAGGCTTTGTGAAAGGGAGGAGTATAGCTGAGAATGTGCTTTTAACTCAGGGGATCATTTTTGACATAAGGTTAAGGACTAAAGCTGGACCTAATGTAGTAATGAAGCTTGATATGACTAAAGCTTATGATAGGCTTTCTTGGTTATTCTTGACTAAGGTGTTAAGGAAGATGGAATTTTGTGAGAGATTCATAGGGTTGGTCTATGGACTTGTTTCAAATAATTGGTACCCAGTGCTCATCAATGGACAACCTCATGGTTTCTTCAAATCCACTAGGGGTGTTAAGCAAGGGGATCCAGTGTCTCCTACTCTCTTCATTCTAGCTGCTGAGGTTCTATCAAGAGGTTTAAATGCTTTGCATTTGAACCGATATTTCTGTGGGTTTGGATTGCCTAAGTGGAGTCCTAAGATCAATCACTTAGCATATACGGATGACACCATTATCTTCTCTTCCTCAAGAGCTAAGTCATTACAGCTAGTGATGGAAGTCTTGAGTGCATATGAAGCTGCATCTGGACAATTGGTGAATAAGAGTAAATCTGCTATTTATATGCATCATTCAGCTAGGTTGCAGGTGGTCACAAAGGTAGAGAGAATTACTGGAATGACAAGGCAGGAGTTTCCATTTACTTACTTAGGATGCCCCATCTTTTATGCTAGGAGAAAGATGGACTACTATCAGGGATTGATGACCAAGGTGATGGATAAACTACAATCGTGGAAGGGCAAATTGTTATCTATAGGTGGGATAGCAGTGTTGATCTCACATGTCCTTCAAAGCATTCCCATTCATCTTCTTTCAGCTGTTAACCCTCCCAACAATGTCATAAATAAGTTACAGAAGATGTTTGCACAATTCTTCTGGAGTAGTACCATTGGAAGTAGTAGTAGGCATTGAGCTTCTTCGAATACATTATGCATGCCATATGAAGAGGGTGGAATTGGATTTAGATCTCTTCATGATATATCTAAAGCTCTTTTTTCCAAGTTGTGGTGGAATTATAGAACAAAGCCAAGTCTTTGGAGTGCATTTATGAGCCAGAAATATTGTAAGAAGCTTACTTCAGTGATTGTACCGTGGAGGAGGGGTGGATCACATATATGGAGGAAAATGTAGGAATGCAGAGATATAATTGAACATCAAATCACGTGGTCTCCAAAGATGGGATCCTCACTCTTCTGGTTTGATAATTGGACGGGATTAGGAGCTTTATACTTCCTAGTTCCTCAAGATTTTGGGATAGATGAATCAGTTCATAATGTATATGATGTGGTGGAGAATAGTGCTTGGGATGTGGATAGATTGACTGAATTATTGCCCGAGGAATATGCATCTCATATTGTGGAGAAGTTAAAGCCTCCAGTGATGCAAGAAGAATTAGATGTGCCATATTAGATATTGGAGACTCGAGGGCAGTTTAGTGTTAAATCTGCCTAGGAATATTTGAGAAGAAGAAATGAAACAAGTATGGCATATAAAATGATATGGGTGAAAGACTTACCTTTTAAAATCTCATTCTTCATGTGGAAGGTTTGGAGAGCAAAACTACCTTTGGATGATTTCATGAGAAGGCTTGGTTATTGTATGTCTTCAAAGTGTTGGTGTTGTGTTCAACCTAGGCAAGAATCATTGCAGCATTTGTTCTTTATGTCTGAGGATGCTAGATGTGTGTGGAAATATTTCCTATCGAGGGCAGGTATATCTTTGGAAGGATTGTCACTGCATCAAGCAATCACTAGATGTTGGACTGCCCAAGTTTGTCATAGATTGAAGCCTATTATGCAAGCTTTACCTTCATGTATTGTTTGGGAGTTGTGGAAGAGAAGGAACAACTTAAAATATGGGGATGCAGTGACAATTACTAGAGCGATTTATCAAGTTTCAACCACTTTACAAGCTCTGGTATGTGTAAGAAAGCCAGTCCTACGTAATGTTCCTTATAAGTGGCAGGAGTTGATTTCCATGATGGAAAGATATACTCCACGATTGAAGTATGAGAAGGTGATATGGGAGTTTCCTATGGAAGGGTGGATCAAAATCAACACTGATGGAGCATCTCGGGGAAATCGTGGTGTAACGACCTGACCTGTCGTTTTGCTTTCTAGAATCCCGTTCCCCTAAATAAGACTCCCCGTACTTTCTTTAACTGATTTATGACTTGCGGGGATGGTTGGTTCGGGATTTGGAAGAGTTTGGGTTGAAATCAAAACACTTGGTTCCTTAAGGTTGGCCTAAAAGGCCAAGTTTGACTTCGGTCAACATTTTGAGCAAATGACCTCAGAATCGAGATTTGACGGTTCCAATAGGTTTGTATGATAATTTCGGACTTGGGCGTATGCCTGTTCGGGTTTTGGATGACCCGGGAGCATTTTGGCGCCTAATAGTGAAAGTTAGTTCTTGAAGAACTTTGAAGTTCTTTAAATTTGGTTTGGAGTGGGTTTTGGTGATATCGAGGTCCGCATTGAATTTCGAGACTGAGAATAGTTCAGTAATGTCATTTAAGACTTGCACGCAAAATTTGGTGCCATTCCGAGTAGTCTAAGTATGATCCGACGCATTCAGTGAATTTGGAAAACTTGAAGTTCAAAGTTTGATTCAATTTGGTTTTGGGGTATGATTCTTCGTTTCGTTGTTGTTTTTTGCATTTCGAGAATTCGAGAAAGTCCGTATTATTATTACAGACCTGTTCGTGCCTTTGGACGGGGTCCCGAGTGGCTCGCCTGAGTTTCGGACCCCTCGGAGCTAAATGCATACCAAAATCTGCCCAGTTCTGGTTTCCTTCTTCGCGAACGCGAAGGAACCATCGCGTTCGCGTAGAAGGAGTTGGGCTGGGGAAGGAATGCTCTTTGAGTTCACGTGAGGCCTCCCGCGTTCGCGTAGAGTAGAGCAGCTGGGCCGGGCCAGCTTTGTTCTTCGCGTTCGCAAAGTTGCCATCGCGTTCGCGAAGGTCTAGCCAAGCTAGCCTTCGCGTTCGCATGTCAATAGTCGCGTTCGCGATGAAGGGCCTTCAGAGGGCCTGAGCCAATGGCCTTCGCGAATGCGAGGCCTCTGTTGCGTTTGCGATGAAGGGGGCAGCTGGGCAGTGAGTTTAAAAATCGGGACTTAGGCATATTTGGGGTCATTTATCACGTCCTTGGGAGATTTGGGAGCTTCAAAAGTGGAGATTTCTACCTAACTTTGTGAGGTAAGTAATTTCTACTTAATGTGATTTTAACACATGGTTTATGGGTAGATTACAACATGTAAATTAATGGAAATTATGGGTTTAGAGTAAAACCTAGGTTTTTGATAAAAATGGGATTTAACCACGAAAATTGTTATGGAATGTAGTAAAAATCATATATTCTTGATCCTAAGGTTATTGGTAACAACTTTCTTCGAAAATTTTCAGAATCCGGGCACGTGGGCCCAGGGGTGAATTTTAGGAATTATGAAATATGGGTTGGGTATTTACTCTAATAGAAGGGTTATGAACTTTTGAGCCTATACTGATTAGTTTTTATGTTATTTGGATAGTTTCGGATTGTTCCACACAAAATTGAGGGTTTAGGCTTAAGCTTGGACCGAAAAGTAGCCCTTGAAGCGAGGTGAGTCTCTTTTCTAACCTTGTAAGAGGGAAATTTTCCCCATAGGTGAACTAAATTAATATATAATTATTTGTGGGGGGCTACGTACGCACGAAGTGGCGAGAGTCCGTACGTAACTACTATTCTTGTTATGTCCGGGTAGTTCTAGGCTTACACCATGCTTTGTGGATACCTTTATCTGAACATATTTGTTGGTTTGCGTTGAATAAAACTATGTTGAGGATTTTAAGATTTCAAAGGGTTTCAATTAAATCATTATTTTGATAAGAATTGAGAAGAATTTTGTTATATTTATATTTAACCGCGTCGCAAGTATATTTCACGAGCGGGGTGACTATTTCCACTACTCTCATGGGAGCGGGCCGTTCCCCTCGGCAGGTTAATAGATGCATCTATGGTTTGCGCTATTCGACTCTATGGCAGTACACATTTTATTATTATGTTGGATCGAGCAATATGACATCGGCATAACTTGCACATGCTATTTATTTGGACTTTGTGTGATTTGTATTGCTTTAATGCATTGAATGTAAATTGTTAAATGATATGACTGAAATTGACACTATTTTTATGAAAGAAGAATTTATCACTTCTTGATGTTGAGCTTTCAGTATTATTTATGATATTCATGCTTAGCATAACACTTTAATTATATTATTATTGGCCCTAGTAATTGTCAAGTCGACCCCTCGTCACTATTTCTTCGAGGTTAGACTAGATACTTACTGGGTACATATTGTTTATGTACTCATACTACGCTTTTGTACTTAATTGTACAGGATCTGAGGCAGGCGCATCTAGTTATCCTCCAGGCATGCATACTTGATCCCCTAGCTTGAGAATTCACGGTGAGCTGCCCTCTCGAGCCGTTCTATAGCAGTTGGAGTCTCTTCTATGTCCTTATTTTCTGTCTATTTTCTTTCAGATAGTAGGATAGCATGGTTTTGTACAATCTACTAGATTGCTCACATACTTGTGACACCGGGTCTTGGCACACGCTAGTAGACTTATGATTTTGTATTTGTCTACATGATATCGATTTTCACTTATTTTCTTTCGCTTTAGTTGTGTTTTAAATTGCAAATCTCTAAACCTTTTAATAAAGTGAGAGGATAATATCCACTTAGTAACCTATTTAAACGGAAAGCTACTAGCTTGTTCAGTGTTGGCTTGCCTAGCAATGGTGTTGGGCGCCATCACGGCCTGTAGTGGAATTGGATCGTGACAACATGGTATCAGAGCACTAGGTTCACGTAGGTCTCACAAGTAATGGGCAGGCCTAATAGAGTGTTGCAGAACGGTACGGAGATGTTTGTACTTATCTTCGAGAGGCTATAGGGTGTTAGGAAACTACTCTTATTCATCTTCTATCGTGCAGTCGATAGTATACTAAATTTCCTTTTTCTATTCTCTAACAGATGGTGAGGACGCGCACGGCTGACGTTCTAGACCCAGGAAGAGCTGCTCCCCCCGTTGCTAGAGACCGAGGTAGAGGCCGGGGGAGGGCACCGGCCCCAGGTAGGGGACGAGGGCATCCCAGAGCTGCCCCAGTTGTACCACTAGTGGATCTTGTAGATGATCACTTTATTAAGGAGCAGGGCGAGGTGCCCGCAGCAGAGCCAGCCCCGGCGGATTTCATGACAACACCGAGCTTTCGGGAGGTCATGGGCCGTATGCTGCGGTTCATGGATTCTATGAGCCAGGCTGGTTTATTTCCAGCAGACCCAGCCACATCTCAGGTGGCAGGGGGAGCACATACCCCTATTGCTCAGGCTCCTGGGCATGCAGTCGCAGTGCATCAGACTCCGGGCACACTACCCGCGGATGGGACCCAGCCAGTTACAGTAGTGGCACTTGAGCCCAGACCAGCTGCGGACGGCGATCCGCATAAGTTATTAGACAGATGGACTAGGCTACACCCTCCTATCTTCGGTGGGGAGCGTCATGAGGATGCCCAGGATTTCATTGATAGGTGCAGGGACAAACTACACAACATGAGGATATTGGAGTCTCATAGGGTTGACTTCATTACTTTCCAGCTGGAGGGCAGGGCCCGTAGATGGTGGCAGTTTTATGTTCTTAGAAGACCAGCGGGTTCCCCTCCCATTACTTAGGGCCAGTTCGTATAGCTTTTCTTGGACAGGTATATTCCACCCTTCGAGGGGGATGAGTTGTGGTATCAATGTGAGCAGCTTGAGCAGGGTCAGATGTCAGTGACCGACTATGATGCAAGGTTTTCTGAGTTATCTCGTCATGCACTCATGATACTTCCTACTGAGGCAGAGAGAGTGCGGATATTTGTTACGGGGTTGCACTCTGATATTAGGGTCAACATGGCCCGAAAGGTTGAGATGGGGACTCCTTATCAGTTGGTAGTAGAGATTGCTCGGAGCATCGGGGACCTTGTTTTCTCTTTTGCATGAGATGTTATTGTGTCCATGACTTGTCATTTACGATGACTTCTATGGGTGGTATTAGCACTATGTGCTAAATCCCTTGAAGGAGGAAAGATGACATGCACAATCATGGAAGTAAGGAGGCAAAGGAATTTTCATAATAAGCATCAAGCATGGCAATATCCCTTACTGTCCCAGGCTTTAGCCTTACTGGTGCAACAAGCAGTAGATTTAGTAAGCTTCCTAACACGCATTAGACCTCGCCCAGCACGACCAGTAGCGAGCTCAAAACCCAGGCAACGCCAGGTATTGCGCCAGCCCCATCTCGCGTTGGACCTAGCGGCGCACACTCTGTCGCCTGCTCTTCCTTGCTATGGATCACGCCCAGCGCAACCACAAGCGATAAAATGCCAAGCAGTGCGCGAGCTCCTTTTCGCGACGGACCAGGCGACGACGCACAGTCTGGTGCCTGCTCTCCTTCGCTATAGGCATCGCCTAGCAAGACGAGGAGCAACATGAACAACCAGGTGATGCGAGATACCCATTCTCGCTAAGAACCTGGCGACGTGAAAGCAGTAGCACAGTTGGCAGCTCATTATGCCCCATTTGGCAGCTCATATCGGGCAAACTGAATACAAATTGGGATACAATTTCCATAATGCGCGATAACAGGATGATACAGGACCAACTCCATGCAAAGCCATCAAGATATAATCAACGGAACGCACGTGAAAATGAAATCAAAAATAGTGTACTCGTACTTCTTTGTACAGTGCCTTTTTTGAAGAATTTGCGTGACCTACATTGTTATGCAGATTGGACCGGCATATGTTCGAATGGGGATGCAATCACACAACATATAATGATACAAGGCAAAGGAAAGGTGTTTCCTATCATCATTGGCTATGTGTGCAATCGAGGTGGTTATGCATGCAAGAATTGGAAATGGGCAGTGGCTATTTATGAAAGAGGCTATTATAGCAAGAAGAGGAATTTTCAGCTGGACATCAAGTGTAACGGGCCTCAAGGGTTAGTTTTTAGTTATAAAAGCTACACTAGATCACATGTGCTATCATTGTTGAGCATTTCACTCAACTTTGATAAGAGGTTCTATGTAGTTTGCAAGCTTTATTTCTTTCATTTTTTAGGACTTCATGACACTTTGTTTTTCATTTTCTATATGTATAAAAACTAGTCCTAGGCATTGCTTAATGGATTATTTAAAAAAAAAAAAAAAAAAGGAGAAGAACCTCTAGTGAAGCCTATGCATACAAAAAAAGGGGCAGCATGGTCTTAAAATCTTCAAAAGTGGCATGTTTTGTCTTTTTGTAAAAAATAGGAGCATTTTGGTCATTAAATTTTTAAAAGGAACTCTAAATGTCATTTTCTCATTTATTTGCTTAAGCCAGGCCCACTTACTCAGAGTCAAAATTGAGTGTGATATAATCAAAATATATGAAGTACGGTATAAATAAATATCAATTAATCAATTATCTTAAAATAATTGACCCCAGAAAGATAAATCATCTTAATTTGTTCCACTATATTCGGCCCTTGTTATATTTCAGTACCAAATAAGTTATTTACTTCAAAACACTTGTCGACGCCCAGGGGCGGAAGGACAAGTCGAACTACGGATTTAGGTGAACCCAATAGGTTTTGGTCAAACAATGTATTTGGTGTTTAAAATTCATTAAATATGTACAAATACTAAATTTAGAACTCAATTACTAACACTTGAAGTCGTGTACGTTGAAATCCGGGCGCCTCTGTCGACGGGGTGAAATTTAAAAATAGCTAGATTTACAAATGGTCGTTCAAAAATAGCCAAGTTTTAAAAGTAATCGAAATTTAGCCACTTTTCATGTAAAGATAAATCTGAGCGAAAACACTGTTCAAAACCCGGAAAATACACCAGTATATTATGCTGGAGTTCCAACATAAATATACTTGAACTCCAGCATATTATACTGGAGTTCCAGGATAAGTATGCTGGAACTCCAGCATAATATGATGGAGTTCAAGTATATTATGCTGGAGTTCCAGCATACTTATCCTGGAACTCCAGCATAGTACACTAGAACTCCAGCATAATATACTGGAGTTCCAGCAAGTATACCGGTCCAGTATAATATGCTGGAAGTTCATACACAAGTGCTCGAATCTCCAGTATATTATGCTGGAACTTTCCGTGTGTTGGAGTTCCAGCATAATATGCTGGAAGTTCATACACAGGTGCACCGAACTCCAGTATATTATGGTGGACCGGTCTCTGTTGCAACAAAATAGTTGCTATTTTTCATTGACTTGGTAAACGATGGATATTTTTGAATGACCAATCCGAAAACTGACTAGACCATGCTATTTTTACCTGTCAACGCCCCCTTCGATGTACAGGTATATCATTTTGTTGTTAAAAAGTTCAAAACTAATAAGAAACTTTTATTAAGGAAGTAATTTAGCTTTCATTTGAACTATTTCCAAGCACTACATTTAATGTTGTATTGGATAATCTCTCAAGTTTTCAAAATATTTGGAGTAAGGTTTTTTGTCAATCAGAAGGCGGTGATTGATAGGGCAACAAAATTTTAGTCTAGTTTCCAAATATATAAATATGTTACTATTATTTTTAGAACAGACTAAAAAGGAAAAAACTACCATATAAAATGGAACGGAAAAGGGTCATATATATATATCCCTCTACTATTAGAAATAAGCAATATTTATCCCCCATTTTAGTTTGCTAATAAATTCATCCCTATCGTTATACTTTAGGTTTACTTTTACCCCTCATCCGTTAAATCCACCCTCCCAACCTTAAAAATCCACGTGGCATGTCGTCATGGGACAAAAACACCCACCCATTCTTAAATAAATAAAACGCCCGACCCAGCTACTTAACTCAACCCCCATCGACCAAAAATAATATTCCTTTTCTGTAAGGAATAAATTACCTTTTTCCCTCCTTCCAAATTCCAGTATTCTTTTCTTTGTTGCTTCTCGCCTTCTTCCTTTACTGTTTTTTTCTTCTTTCTTTATTAGCACTATTTAGTCTAACAATTATCCATTTCAACTAACAACTCAAGTATTAAAATGCCAAGACTTGAAGCTGGCCATTATTCACGAGTCACGGATATGGCAGCCGTAGACTCTTTTTGCTTGTATTGTTTTTTTCATTTTTCCCAAGCTTTATTTATAGAATTAACGTGTTCAATCCAAAGAGGGAAGTCCAGTGCACAAGGAATTCCGCGTTCACGCAGGGTCCGAGGAAGGGGTCTGATAGTAGATAACATACCCTAATGCAAGCATTAGTGGATGCTTCCACGGGCTCGAACCCGTGTTCAATCCAAAGAATTTTAATTATTTTTTAATGCACACTCAGTTCTTCTACTCTTTTCTACAACAATATATACAAAGCATGTGGGAGAGAAAGCTTTTCAATGGACCCAATTAGTGTATGGAAGAACCTTAGTTTTTGCCCACTTTTTGTTAGAGGAAGAGGGATTTAATTTAGGGAGTTTTTGGTCGATAGGGGCTTGGATTTAGTAGCTGGGTCGGGCGGGTTATTTGTTTAAAATGGGGCGCATCTTTTCGTCCAATGACGGCATGCTTTTTAAGGCTGGGATGAGAGATTTAACGGATGAGGGGTATAAATAAACTTAAAGTATAACGGTAGGGGTGAATTTATTAGCAAACTGAAACGAGGGATAAATGTAACTTATTTTCAACAGAAGGGTAAATATGACCCTTCTCCGAAAATGGAATGTAGGTTGCTAATAGATACATCCATATATGTGCTTACAATTTTTTCTTCTCATACCTTTTCTATTATTCGTCTGCATAAGATGTCCTGCCGGTTGGATTAAACATTACACATCAAGTTGTCCTTAGTGGTAATGTTTTTTTGTTGCTCTATACTCAGGTATTGTACATATTTTTAGTTAACTTCTCTATCTATCTTATTTATAAGTCTAATGGGGAAAGTTTGCCAAGTACCTATGCAAGTCTATTTTGACCATCACCATAATGCATACGGCATAAAAGGTCTTTTCGATCGCGTGCAAAATTAGCTGTTTTCCATATTTCTCATTAGTGTCATTGTCTTGATGTTACTAGAATTGGAGCTCTATATATGTAGGTGTTTCCTTCATGATCCAACTGCCTTACTTGCTGTTGTTAATCCATCATTGGTCACCTATTCAGAAGGTTGTGGTTCGAGTCCAGACTCTCAGCATCACAAGAGCTCTCACAATCTTAAAGTATTCATATATGCTATTAAGTCAATTATTCCACCAATGTTATTTGTTTTTCTACACAGAATACTTGCAACTACATTCAACTTGCTTGTTTGTTATTTTTGTGTCATCTTTCTGCTGCTCGTCTTTTTACATTGTTGTTGCTATTATTTTTCTATTGCTCCTTTTTTACGTTCTTGAGCTGAGGGTCTTTCGGAAACAGCCTCTCTATCTTCATAGGTAGGGGTAAGGTCTGCGTACACACTACCCTCCCCAGACCCCACTTGCGGGACTCCACTGGGTTGTTGTTGTTGTATCTCTCTGCTGCTCATTTCTGTTTTTTGAACTCTTTACATTAAGTGATTGCAGGGTCCCGACATTGTCATCATAGTTGATAATCTTTTAAAATTACAAGTTTCAACATAGTTGTCTGCTTTAACAATTTAAGAGGATGATTGTGACATAGACTTTTTACTTTGAAAATGAATAAGCCTCAAGTAACATAGCTCAGGTACAGAATATGAACTTGCAAAAATTAGTTACAGCTAGACAAGCTGATAGATCTAGTCGTTGTTCTATCCAAGTTTAATGAGTTTCCTAGGGATCCACTGTAGTTCTCAGCCTTTGTCTTGGACTCATCCCAGACTATAATCAACCCCTTCATACTTCGATCCAATCAATCGATTGATCAAGAAGCCGATGAAGTGAAAATAGCTGATTGGATTGTGGAGTCATAAAGCTAATGTACTTGCTACTTAAGGTATTATCTATATAGAGTCATGTGATCATGCTATTAAATTTCCTATGAGAACCCCCAATCATTTATATAGTATAGATAATATTCAATTTCTGTTAGTATACACAAAAAAACTAAGATGAAGCTAGAGGGGAGAGGAAAGGGGAGGATTCTTTACTACATCTGTATTAATCCCTCAGGTTTTGCTTCAATATGGAACCCTAATGAACAAAATTTACAAAAAACACAGCTTTTCTGCAAGATCTCTGCTTTAACAACACAACAGGAAGACAAGTTGATTCAATCCGCTGATTCATCTATACCAGCTCGATCCACTGGATTGACACTGCCATCAATACTTACTGCAAAAAAAGAGCACATTCCCACTTCTCCATCTGGAAATGCTCGCGACATAACCACCGATTCATTATGCTGTTTTAGTAGCAACTGGTTTACCTCGACCCATGGAAAATCCTCTAGTGCCATCTGGCATGCGAGGAATGGAAGCTTGCTTGGCTGGTGCTGACTGCTCAGAAAGCATCGAGGGATGCCCTGCTAGACTAACACGATTGAAGTTTGACAGTGCACTCCCCACACTGTATGCACGCCTCATAGTTGATGTGGGAGCCCCGCCTAAATGACCTCCACGATTGTGTTGATGAAACTGGAGACGTCCACGTCCCTGACCCTGTCCCTTAATCCAACTGCGATTGAGCCCTTTCCTCTGCCCATCGATGCCATGTTCCTCCTACCAAATAGTTAATTTAAAACACCAGCAAATTTAATCACTACATTACATAATGGGGGAATATTATATGTTCATACAGAAATATCCTGCACGATTATTTGCGCCATATTCATGCATGTCTGAAAGATAACTTACTGCAAGGTCACTCAAGTGAGTATCAAAGTGGTGCCATAAGTCTTCATTATGTTTCTCGCTGGCCTCTGATCCGAAAGCATCTTCTTCCTTGAAGTTGAGCTCACTCTCATAACCAACTTTCTTCCCTCGATTTTGACCAGATTTTCCCTGTGAATTCAACCAAAACTCATAAATACTTAATAAACAACAATCCAAGACTGAAGAAAGCTTATCCAATGAAGTCAGAAGCTCTAGCTTCTCAACAGTCAAGAAGTTCAACATACATTTATCTTAGGACTAACATATTTGGACCTTAAGAATCTTAACAATGCCAGGAACACTAATCATCAGTTCTGAAACCCACGACAGAACCACCTTACATCACTAATTATACTGCTTTTAGGATGCAGTTCCAACTTAACTATCAGGGAAAATTATGTCCAATACATACCGTGCACCTGTTCAATATGCGGAGTTTCAGACCATTTCGCCAGTTATTCTCATCGTTTAGCTCCATAACCTGCAAAATAAGATCGCAAAGGGTTAAAGGGTGTGAGAGATAGATGACCTACGATGTCATTATTAAACAAGCTTTCATTTACTTACCGCCTTCTCAGCCAATTCAACTGATTCGTATTCCACAAATGCATGCAACTGCGTTTAGAAATTTCAATTCAGATTCTTGAAATGAACAAAATGTTCCAAATTAAGATTAATATAGACAACAAAAACTACTCATTTTATATGCCAGGCTTCCGAAAAATAGCAGCAGCAATTTTACTCTATTTTAGTTTTATTATTTTGCAGCTTACAGTATGCATTGTCAGCTGTACTCAAACAGATTCTGTTAACTCCAGCTTGAGATTCATCATTTCATCATATTCAAGACTTAAGACTAGAAACTCAAATGTCTAACGCGCACCTTGGTACTATACAGTGTGCTATCTGATTTTCCAGTTCTAGATGCTGAAGAAGCCCCACCATTGGAAGACTGAGGTTGGCATGTCCGAATCATTTTTACACTGACACAATTAATTAAGAAATGAGTCTTAGAAAGACTGTTGATTCTCTCTTAACGCGCATTTCCTTAAACTATCGTGTTTACAGCTGCATGAAAACTAGTATACCTTCCAACTGCTGAGAAAATCTTCATGAGGTTCTGGTGGCAGTGATCCTCGGGTAAATTCTCAGCAACCACTATGCGAGACTAAATAAAAGACAGAATCAAAGTGTTAAAAGTGCAACCAGACAACCAAAAGACAATGCGAACATTGACAAAAATATGAGATGAAACAATTAGGGGGAAAACATAAATGTTTCACTAACTCATAAACTGTCCTTGTTCTAACAGATCAATACATTATGAATGTATTGTTCAAGACAGCAACTGAAACCACTAGCATTAGAAAAATGTAACTTACTTGCAGCTCTTCCAAGTCCTTTTCACTCAGCGGAAATTGGCGTCTAACCTTCTTTCCATCTTCACTCACCACCTAGAAGCAGAGAAATCAAAATGAACAAATATGTGAGATGAGTAAAATTGTAAAGAAAATAATTCAAGAATCAGGACCTCAATCGTGGAACCACGTGAATTGCAGGTAGCAAAAATATTTAATGTAAGTGAGATCTTCAGGGTTGGATTGGAATGACAGGCGAGGGATCGGAGGAAAGTGAAGAGGAAAAACTCACAAGCTTTGTTGAGGCCCGCAGAATTTTTGCAACCAGGGCATGACTACTTGTGAGAGCTTTAATCTTCTTGAATGATGCAACCACTGACATTGGTACTACAGCATAGAAAGAAAATAAAAAAGAAGTCAAAAGATTCATCAGACAATAGTAATGTTGAATTATAAATGAAGATAAGATTACTCTAATAAGGCTAACACAAATCTTACCATATCCTTCTGGATCCTTGAACATAATCCTTATTAAATGATCAGTTGTTGCCAGATTTATATCACTAAAATAAAACTCCACCTACAGAGAATGAAAGTAAATCCCAATTAGAAAAAGCAAAGAAAGAAATATGAAAACACAGATTACAAATGCTCTTGGTGTCGCAGATGGAATCTGAAGTTTCAGCAACCACACAAATTAATATACAATATGAACTATGTTCACAAATCACAGTCAAATATGTATAGATATTTTTTGGATTTCTTAATACATATATCGGGTCTGAACAAAAGTTATTTGGTTCACGTGAACCTATATAATACATTGTAGATCCGCCTCTGCTCATCGGTGTCTATGACCATACTATACATGCTATCGACTATGGATAGTTTACCACCATACATTTCAAGTCCTCAAAAGCACGATACACATACGAGACAAATGACGTTACCAAGAGGTTGAGGCAATGCCTAAAAGGAAATCTTTATGCAAAATTATGTTTATTCGGAAAACATTTACATCACCAATAGTCAATCCTTGATCATTGTTATTGAGATTCATGAAAAAATTTAGTATAGATATCACCTACTTTTCTGCCCCTATCCAACAAAGAAGAATGATTGAAGTTTTTCTATTTAGAAGCGTTTAACGTCTAATTCCTATTAAACATTTGAGTTAATTCAGTGCAAGGAACAAAAAGAATGTTAAATTGAGAAACAAAATAAACATAAAGAATAATGTTAAAGAACACATTTGATCCATATAAAATTAGTCGAGGACAGCATAATTATGAAAAAAACACATTTGATTAATAGCTACAGAGAGATTTATGCTTACCTGATTAACAATTTTTTGACAAGCTTCTTCACTTAACCCTGCATTATTGAGATCAGAATCAGCACCAATAACCACCACCGCGGGCATACCCCCATGATCAACAAATCCTCTACCAATGCCACCATATGGATATTGCACAGGCAATTGAGATGCATATATGTAATTCTGGACACCAGGTACATGTGTCGTGATCTGATGAAAAGTCGCTGCAGGCGTAGCGATAACATGCACAACCGTCTGTCCATTCTGCGGGATCACGGGTCCAGGCCCGATCCCGTTCCCGGGCTGATGTGAATCAGCTCGGGATGCAGAATGAGAAAGTGACGCCAATGATGGCGACGAGGACGATTTCGCCAACATGGCGGACGACAAGGAAGGCGAAGACGAGCTACGTGGAATGAATGCAGCTGCACGTGCGTTAAGCTTTGTTAAAGAAGAGTTCCTAGGCAAAGACAAGGGCTGAGATGGAGAAGAAGAAGAAGGTGTTGTTGATGAATATTCAAATGAATGGTCAAGATCAAGCGACGCTGATGAAGACGTAGCTGATGGTGAATTCAGGGAATCAAGAAATAATGTATCATCTTCTAAAGCCATATATATATATATATATAGCAACGTAAAAGATGATCTAAGAATTTCTTTTTTTAAAGTGGGTGTTTTCTTGATTATATATATATATATATATGTATTTTTCTTATTTCTTCTTCGTTTTGTTTTTCTTTTCCCCTGTGACAGGGGAAAGGGGAAGAAAAAATAGAGGTGATTCAATGGAAGTAAGAAGCACCAAGAACGAAGAAGAAAAATGGGGAGATAGAGAGAAAGAGAGAGAGGAGATAGAGAGAATGGAGAAGAGTTCTCGATTTTAATGTTGTTTGTTGAGTTAACTATTTATACTTATTGCCTTACACTACACAAGTCTGTTCCCTGCGCCACGGTCAATTACAAAAAAAGAAATTGGACATGTGGAAGAAAGAAGAAGAAAAACGCGTGAATTAGATGGTACCTTTAAAGTGAAGGTTAACAATTCTATCACCGGATTACCGCTCAATATTCACCCACTAAGGTTAGGTTAGCGTGGGCGTTTGGAATTTTTTCTTTTCTTTTTTATTTGTAAGGTTAAAACAGGAGTCGAGGATTAAAAAAAGTGTATTTCCTTGATTTAGCAATAGTCTACAACTTTTTGATATGAAAAATCCGGACAACACTTCATGAATCATGATTTATTCACGAAATAGAATTCAGTGGAGGAAATGAATGGTAAAATATTGTCTGTGCTGATGTTAATACTAAATCAATGGAAGGAAAAGATATATTTTTTCATATATATATATATACACACACACTTTGACTTAACCATGGTTAAATAATGTATATATTCTGACTTTAACTCTTAGGATTAAATTATTTGATTTAGTGCAAAAGCCGGGCTTTGATAAATATTGATGGAAATGTAGTGTGGTTTTAGGTCCTTATGATGTGTTAACATGAAGAAAGGCGGAAGAGACGAGGAAGGTTGAAGACTGGGCTTGTTGGGTTTTGGATGTGTTTAATTAATATATTAAATACTTAAAAGAGGGTGAATGGGAAATGGAGGGAAATAAAATTTTTGAGTGAAATTTTAAGTTCCCCCCTTGGCAAATGGGCATTGTCCCATATTGGAAGAGGAAGAGGTTTTTTATGGGTATATAAGCAATTGCTCTTCTTCTAGCTCTTAAAGAGTTGAGAAGAAGGCAAGCCTCGCGCCGTCGTCGCTCGGCTTCGGCTTCGGCTTCGGATTCGGTCAATTGATTGATTGATTAACTTTTTGGACCAAATTTATTTGTTAATAGTAAAATATTAACAGAAATGTTATTAAATATTTATTTAATAACAAAATATTAATATTAAATCCAATCCGTTTTTCTGTTTTGGTAACAGAAAAGTAACTACCCTCTTCAATATTTCCTCTTTATTTTCCCTCTTTATTATTGAGTAAATGGCCATTTATATAATGGCATTTATGCTGTGGGCGTTTTGCATAAACAGCCATTCTGAAGAGTTGCACCTCTTCAGATTTCAGCCTAACTTTGGCTATAAATACAACACTATTCTGCTCAGAATTTCACTACGATTTTCTGAGTTTCTTCTCCTTCTTCTGCATACTTTTAGCATCAAACAAAGCAAAAAGTAAGTGTGATTTGCTACCGAACTTTGTGTTCGCTGAAACACTGGGGTTTGAAGTACCACTACACCAGTGTGTAATTCGTTCTATCCTGGGAGGAAATAATCCATAACCTTGGGTACTAGGAGGGGATTAAATTCCTTAAGGAAACACTGTGAATTCAGTGGGCTCGAATTGGTTTTATGTCATTTCTGTTTATGTTCATTTCTGTTTATACTCATTTATATTTCCAGAATTATTTTACAAATACAGTCTACTAACAAGCTTAAGGAATTTAATTTGATTTCTGTATTTGTACTTACTGTTTCTGGAAGAGTAAAACCTTTGTGGTTTTGTACTCTATTAAAATCTGCGTGATTTTAACGTTTGTGTCATTCTTTTACAGAAATGACTAATGAAAATGAGAACCAAGCTGTTCCAATGGTGACTGCCAATGCCTCAACAAGTCGAACGACACCGCAGCATTGGCACCGGCGGAGAAACCCGAAAAATTTTCCGGGATTGATTTCAAGTGCTGGCAGCAAAAGATGTTCTTCTATTTGACTACTCTAAGTCTTCAGAAGTTCATCAAGGAAGATGTTCCTGTGCTGTCCGACGAAACTCCAGAAACTGAACGCTTTCTCGTGATTGAGGCGTGGAAGCATTCAGATTTTTTGTGCAAGAATTATATTCTAAGCGGGCTGGAGGATGCTTTGTATAACGTCTACAGTGGCGTGGAAACGTCAAAGGAACTGTGGACTGCGCTTGAAAAGAAATACAAAACCGAAGATGTCGGGTTGAAAAAGTTTGTTGCTGCAAAGTTTTTGGACTACAAAATGGTAGATAGCAAGTCTGTTATTACCCAAGTCCAGGAATTGCAAGTGATTATTCACGATCTCCTTGCTGAAGGTATAACTCAAATTAATATTGATGTTGAAAGTAGTAATCTTGGTATTTTTACTAATAGAAATTTCATTGAAGGTCTTGTTATCAATGAAGCATTTCAAGTAGCAGCGATGATTGAGAAGTTGCCTCCTTTGTGGAAGGACTTCAAAAACTACTTGAAACACAAACGCAAGGAGATGTCCCTTGAAGATCTCATTGTTCGGTTGAGAATCGAAGAGGACAACAAAGCTGCTGAAAAGAGAGGCCGTGGAAACTCAACAATAATGGGAGCAAATATTGTTGAAGAGAATAAAAAGAGGAAGAAGGCTTCTGGACCGAAATACAACCCAAGCAAGAAGCGGTTCAGTGGAAACTGCTACAACTGTGGAAAAACTGGACACAAATCTACGGAGTGTCGTGCTCCAAAGAAAGACAAGAAGAAGGGTCAAGCAAACATGGTTGAAAAGCGTGATGATGTTGATGATTTATGTGCCATGCTTTCCGAATGCAACTTGGTGGGCAATCCTAAAGAGTGGTGGATTGATTCTGGAGCCACTCGCCATGTTTGTGCTGTTAGAGAAGCTTTTGCTTCTTATGCTCCTGTTGGACCCGATGAGACGATTTCTATGGGAAATGCTTCAAAGGCGAAGATTGAAGGATGTGGGAAGATATTTCTCAAAATGACTTCCGGCAAAGTGGTGACTTTGAACAACGTCCTTCATGTTCCCGAGATTAGGAAGAATTTAGTCTCTACTGGACTTCTTGTTAAGAATGGTTTTAAATGTGTTTTTGTTTCCGATAAGGTTGTAATAAGTAAGAATGAAATGTTTGTAGGAAAAGGTTACCTCACTGAGGGCCTTTTCAAGCTGAATGTAATGGTTGTTGAAAATAATAATAAAATTTCAGCTTCGTCTTACTTACTTGAGTCAAATGAATTATGGCATATACGTTTGGGTCATGTCAATTATAAAACCTTACGGAAAATGATTAATTTGGAAGTATTGCCCAAGTTTGAATGTGACAAATCAAAATGTCAAGTATGTGTGGAATCTAAGTATGTTAAACATCCTTATAAGTCGGTTGAAAGGAATTCAAATCCTTTAGACTTAATTCACACAGATATTTGTGACATGAAGTCAATACCATCTCGCGGTGGAAAAAAGTATTTCATAACTTTTATTGACGATAGTACTCGATATTGCTATGTTTACTTACTTAATAGTAAAGATGAAGCAATAGACGCATTCAAGCAATACAAAAATGAAGTTGAAACGCAACTTAATAAGAAAATCAAAATGATAAGAAGTGATAGGGGTGGTGAATATGAATCTCCTTTTGAACAAATATGTTTAGAATATGGAATTATTCATCAAACAACGGCCCCTTACACGCCCCAATCCAATGGGATTGCAGAAAGAAAGAATCGTTCATTAAAGGAGATGATGAACGCATTATTGATAAGTTCTGGTTTGCCACAGAACTTGTGGGGGGAAGCCATTCTTACGGCTAGCCGAATACTAAATCGAGTACCCCATAGCAAAACACAATCCATTCCATATGAAAAATGGAAAGGAAGGAAGCCCAACTTGAATTATTTTAAAGTGTGGGGGTGTTTGGCAAAAGTGCAAGTTCCTAAACCCAAAAGGGTAAAAATAGGACCGAAAACCGTTGATTGTGTTTTCATAGGATATGCGACTAATAGTAAAGCATATCGATTTCTGGTTCATAAATCAGAAAATCCCGACATTCATAATAATACGGTTATAGAATCAGATAATGCTGAGTTCTTTGAAAATATATATCCGTATAAAAAGGAATGTGAGTCGATTGGTGAAGGATCTAAACGACCTCGGGAAGAAACAAAAGAAAGTACACTTAACCAAGAGGATCCAAGACGTAGTAAACGTCAAAGAACGTCTACTTCATTTGGACCAGATTTTGTGACTTTCTTATTGGAAAATGAGCCTCAAACATTTAAAGAAGCTATGTCTTCTTCGGAATCATTGTTATGGAAAGAGGCGGTCAATAGTGAAATAGAATCCATACTGAACAACCATACATGGGAATTGGTTGATCTTCCTCCTGGAAATAAACCGTTGGGTTCTAAATGGATCTTTAAGAGGAAAATGAAAGATGATGGCACTATTGACAAGTATAAGGCAAGACTTGTGGTCAAAGGGTATAGACAACGAGAAGGTCTTGACTATTTTGATACATACTCTCCAGTTACAAGAATTACATCCATACGAACGTTAGTAGCGTTAGCTGCAGTTTATGGTCTTGAAATTCATCAAATGGATGTTAAGACGGCCTTCTTAAATGGAGAGTTGGAGGAAGAAATTTACATGGAACAACCTGAAGGGTTTGTGGTTCCAGGTAAAGAAAAGAAGGTCTGTAGACTTGTTAAGTCCCTTTACGGATTAAAACAAGCACCCAAACAATGGCATGCTAAATTTGACCAAACAATGTTGTCAAATGGATTTAAGATAAATGAATGTGATAAATGTGTGTACATTAAAAATGTTCCAAATCACATAGTCATTGTTTGCTTATATGTGGATGATATGCTCATAATGAGTAATGACATTGCCAACATAAATGCTACTAAGCGTATGCTAACTAGCAAGTTTGATATGAAAGACTTGGGAGTTGCTGATTTAATTCTGGGAATTAAGATCCATAAGACTTCTCAAGGTCTAGCATTGTCACAATCTCATTATATTAAGACAGTACTTGAAAAATTCAAGCACTTGGGCTTTAAAGTTGCAAAGACTCCAATTGATGTGAATCTTGCATTAGCAAAGAACAAAGGCCAGAGCATATCACAATTGGATTATGCTCGTGTGTTGGGTTGCTTAATGTACATCATGAATTGTACACGACCAGATATAGCTTGTGCTATAAGTAAATTGAGTCGATATACGAGCAATCCAGGCCAATCTCATTGGATGGCCATGAAACGAGTTTTGGGGTATTTAGTACATACCCAGGACTTTGCTTTGCACTACAATAAATATCCTGCGGTCATTGAGGGATACTGTGATGCAAATTGGATCACCGGATCAACTGATTCCAAGTCCACAAGTGGATATGTATTCACTATTGGTGGAGGAGCGGTATCTTGGAAGTCATCCAAACAAACTTGTATTGCCCGCTCTACAATGGAGGCTGAGTTCATAGCCTTGGATAAAGCCGGTGAAGAAGCTGAATGGCTCCGGAATTTCTTGGAAGATATTCCATTTTGGCCCAAACCGTTGGCACCAATATGCATACATTGTGATAGTCAAGCGGCAATTGGAAGGGCTGGGAGCGTTATGTATAACGGTAAGTCTCGCCATATACGACGAAGACATAAAACCGTTAGACAATTACTCTCTAGAGGAATTATCACGATTGACTATGTAAAGTCAAGTGATAATGTGTCGGATCCACTTACAAAAGGCCTAACTAGAGAGGTAGTTGAGAAGTCATCAAGGGGAATGGGACTATGGCCGAGAACAAGTCATAGTGGCGGTAACTCTACCTAGAAGACTGGAGATCCCAAGATCTAGGTTCAAGGAGATCAAACAAAGTCATTTATTACGGTTCAACATTGTCAACTAAACTTTTGGTCCATTCTCGTGATGAGACAATGTTCAGTACCAAGGATAAAGCATTAAGGCTTTTTAATGATTTCTAAATTTGATACGGGGTATATCAAATAGTGTATCTACGGGATGACACGTTTAGGAATCACCTATGTAAGTGTGAAGTGTTAGCCCCTTCAAGGAGAACATTGTAAGGCCAGTTCTCTACGCACTTATGAAACCAGGCGGTGTTCATGGCTGAAACGAACACAACAATGAGAACCAAAGACGGTTAAGGGTTGGTTGTGTGACTTGTGGTTGTCTAGGTATACACTAAAGTTCGACGGTTCAAAGATATCAAATCTACCGATAGATCGAGTATATCCGACATAAGTTCACTACGGAAAGTTCAAAGGGAAACCTACTTATCCAGATGCAATTAATCCTTACTTGCGAATCACACAGTTTTTCATGCATACTTCCGTGATATAGCCATTCCCCATTCATGTGAGGGATTGTTGGGTTTTGGATGTGTTTAATTAATATATTAAATACTTAAAAGAGGGTGAATGGGAAATGGAGGGAAATAAAATTTTTGAGTGAAATTTTAAGTTCCCCCCCTTGGCAAATGGGCATTGTCCCATATTGGAAGAGGAAGAGGTTTTTTATGGGTATATAAGCAATTGCTCTTCTTCTAGCTCTTAAAGAGTTGAGAAGAAGGCAAGCCTCGCGCCGTCGTCGTCGTCGCTCGCTCGGCTCGGCTTCGGCTTCGGCTTCGGATTCGGTCAAATGATCGATTGATTGATTAACTTTTTGGACCAAATTTATTTGTTAATAGTAAAATATTAACAGAAATGTTATTAAATATTTGTTTTAATAACAAAATATTAATATTAAATATTAATATTAAATCCAATCCGTTTTTCTGTTTTGGTAACAGAAAAGTAACTACCCTCTTCAATTTTCCCTCTTTATTTTTGAGTAAATGGCCATTTATGTAATGGCATTTATGCTGTGGGCGTTTTGCATAAACAGCCATTCTGAAGAGTTGCACCTCTTCAGATTTCAGCCTAACTTTGGCTATAAATACAACACTATTCTGCTCAGAATTTCACTACGATTTTCTGAGTTTCTTCTCCTTCTTCTGCATACTTTTAGCATCAAACAAAGCAAAAAGTAAGTGTGATTTGCTACCGAACTTTGTGTTCGCTGAAACACTGGGGTTTGAAGTACCACTACACCAGTGTGTAATTCGTTCTATCCTGGGAGGAAATAATCCATAACCTTGGGTACTAGGAGGGAATTACATTCCTTAAGGAAACACTGTGAATTCAGTGGGCTCGAATTGGTTTTATGTCATTTCTGTTTATGTTCATTTCTGTTTATACTCATTTATATTTCTAGAATTATTTTACAAATACAGTCTACTAACAGGGCTTTACACCATGACTGCTAAGAACAGAAGCTTCGAGAGCGTTGCTTCTTCTGTATATGTGAAAATGAATCATAGTTCTTATTACATACTTGGGCTTCACTATTTATAGTGACCCGAAAAAATGAAAAAATATAATGGAATGCGCCCTAACTCAGAATCTGTACAATTGGGCTAAACTATAAATACAAGGGTAAAAAAGGACTAGGCCCAAAGTATTAACCAACATCTAATATATCTAATTTGCCTATTCTAACAGCCCCCCTCAAGTTGGA
This sequence comes from Nicotiana attenuata, assembly GCF_001879085.1. Taxonomy (NCBI): domain Eukaryota; kingdom Viridiplantae; phylum Streptophyta; class Magnoliopsida; order Solanales; family Solanaceae; genus Nicotiana; species Nicotiana attenuata. The sequence continues at coordinate 1,937,928 of NW_017670234.1, forward strand.
GGGTGACAAAACCCCCAACTTGCGAGTGTGTAGGTGATGAGCAGGACCAGGTAGAACCTTGGTGAGTATATCAGCAGTTTGAGAGGCAATAGGAGTGTGGACAAGAGAGATCAACCCATCTCCAAGTTTGGCACGTACAAAATGACAATCCAATTCTATGTGCTTCGTCCCCTCATGAAAGACAGGATTTTTAGCAATATGAAGGGCAACCTGGCTGTCACAAAATACATGCACAGGAGTGGGAAGAAGCACACCTAAATCAGACAACAACCTGGACAACCAAGTAACTTCAGCCACTGCCTTACTCATAGATCTGTACTCAGCTTCTGCTGAGGAAAGAGAAACCACAAGTTGCTTCTTGGATTTCCAACCCACCAAACTACCTCCAAGGAAGATGCAGAAACCAATGACTGACCTCTTACTGTCAGTGCAAGAGGCCCAGTCACTATCACAAAACAACTGTAAAGACATAGCAGGATCATTGTTGTAAAAGACCCCAGAATCAGCTGAACCCTTGAGATATCTGAGAAGATGAAGAGCAGCCTTCATGTGTGGGTGGCAAGGCTGCTGCATGAACTGACTCAAATGCTGGACTGCAAAGCTGAGGTCAGGTCTGGTATGGGTCAAAAAAATTCAGCTTGCCTATGAGACTTCTATGCTCTTCAGGTTTAAGCAAAGGTTCACCTTCCTTGGCCTTCAGCTTCACATTTAATTCAAGGGGGCATGTGACAGGAGTACACTCAAGAGAGTGAAACTCATCTAAAAGGTCATGAATAAATTTCCTTTGATGCAACAGAACCCCAGAAGAAGTATAAAGAACTTCAATACTAAGAAAGTAGTTAACGAGACCCAAATCCTTGATTTTGAACTGATCATGGAGAAAGCTCTTCAGGGCAAAAATTTTCGTAAAGTCAGTACCAGTTAGTATGATTTTATCTACATAAACAACCAATATAACCAAAGAAGCCCCAAAACCCTTAGTGAAGACAGAATAGTCATTAAGAGAATGCATGTAGCCTCTGGAAGAAAGAGCTTGAGACAGCTTAGCATACTATTGTCTGGAAGCTTGCCTCAACCCATAAAGGGATTTCTGGAGCTTGTGGACCAAAGATGTAGAAGAAGAAGTGGAGGCAGGAACAGACAATCCAGGAGGAAGCTTCATGAAAACCTCTTCATCAAGATCACCATGCAAGAAAATATATTGACACCAAGTTGGAACAGAGACCACTGTTGCTTGATGGCCACAACAATTAAGGTCTTAATAGTAGACATTTTGACAACAAGGGAGGATGTTTCATGAAAATCAATCCCTTCTACTTGAGTATCACCCCTGACCACCAACCTAGCTTTGTACCTTTCTATACTACCATCAGCCTTATATTTCACTTTATAAACCCATTTGCACCCAATAGGCTTCTGCCATGTGGCAAGTCAATGATTTCCCAAGTCCTATTGGCTTCCAGAGCTTCAAATTCCTTCTTCATGGCATCTTGCCACTCAGGAATAGTGGCTGCCTGAGAATATGAACTTGGCTTTGGGATATGCAACTGACCAACAGAGGGGATTGAGATAGAATTGGAGGATAAGGACTGACAAACATAGCTATTGAGATAACTAGGAGGGTTATGTGGTCTAGAGGATATTCTCAAAGTAGGCAATGGAGAAGAAGAAACAGGAACTGAATGATCAGTAGGTGAAGAAAAAGGGTATGAAGAAACATGAGGAACATGAGGTGAGGTACTAGGAGGTGAAGTAGGAGTTACAGTGGAACTAGGATCAGAATACAAAACAGGAGAGGGAGGATCAATAGATGAAGAAGAAGCAGGTGAAGGGGAAGATAAAGTAGAAGGAGGAGGTGCAGAACAATCAGTATCAAAACAAGTTGATAGAGGAGAAGAAAGAATGTGAGAAGACTGACTGGAAGCCTTAAAGAATGGAAAAATGTGTTATGAGAAAATGACATCCCTAGAGATGAAGCTGGTTTTGGAAGTGATACTATAGAGTTTATAACCTTTCTTAGCAAAGGGATAACCCACAACTACACATGTGATAGATCTGGGGGAGAATTTATCCTTGTGCAACTTAGTTATAGTAAAGTAACAGAAACAACCAAAAGCTTTAAGATGAGAGTAAGAGGGAACAGAACCATATAATAACTCATAGGGACTTTTGTGATTAGGAGAGGTGATGGAAACCTATTGATTAAGTAGGTTGCAGTGAGAAGGTAGTCTCCCAGAATCTAATGGGAAGATGAGATTGAAATAATAGAGCCCTGGCAGTTTCAAGCAAATGTCTGTACTTCCTTTCCACCACTCCATTCTGTTGAGGAGTGTGTGGACAGGAAGTCTGATGTTGAATTCCTTTTTCAAAAAAGAAGATTGAATCTGAAGCACTAGACCCCAATTCTAAGGCATTATCACTTCTGACAGCCTAAACCTTAGTATGGAATTGAGTTTCAACCATGGCAATGAAAGCCTTGAGTAAATCAAAAGCATTACTCTTGGCTCCCAAAGATGTGTCCAAGTGGCCCTTGAGAAATCATCAACAATGGTCAAAAAATATTTGGAACCATTATAGGTAGGTGTGTGATAAGGTCCCCAAGTATCTATGTGAATTAATTGGAATGTGTGAGTGGACTGTATACTACTATCAGGGAAATGCAGTCTTGTTTGCCTGGCTAATGGACAGATATGACAGCTAAAGGATTGTTTAAGAGAAAATTTACAATTTATAGCAGATATAGTTTTCAGTTTAGAGAAAGGAATATGCCCAAGTCTGTAATGCCAAACAACTTCAGCTTTATTCATATTATCAATAGCTGATATGGTATTTACATGTGAGAATTCATCAATTACACTAGCATGAACAGAAGAATTAGAAACTGAAACATTTCAAACAACAAGATGAGTAAGAGAAGAAAAATCTGGGTTAGGAGCGATGCAAACTGAAACAACTTGTAGAGTCCATTGTCGAGCTTACCAAGTACTACTGGCTTCCCACTGAAGGGCCCTGTAAAGTACTAGCAACCTTGGTAAACTGTACCATGTCATCTCAATGAGAAAGTAATTTGTGGACAGAAATGAGATTATACTGAAAACTAGGAACATAAAGTACATTGTTCAATATCAAATCAGGCAATAAAGTCAATGATCCTATATTGGTAACCTTGACTTTATAACCATTTAGAAGAGAAACATTTATGGAACAGGTAAGGTTGGACATTAAAGAGTAAATTTTTTGTGGCAGTCATATGGTCAGAAGCCCGAGAGTCTATGATCCACATTATACCATCCACTTTGGTCAACATACATGCACCATAAGACACACCAGGAAGAATTGACTCACCAGCAAAATTTGCTGACCCCATTAGGTTTGAAGTAGATGGAGAAGGAGACAGATGTGACTGTTGAAGCAACAACATCAATTGAGAGTACTGATCCTTGGTAAGCCCAGGGATAGCAGATATATCTTCAGACTGTGGAAGAGTATCATGCTCAGTAGAGATGTCACCAGTCCCAGATTCGGGATGGTTGGTGAGCTCAACATGTGCAGCAGTCTTTCTAAGGTTAGGAGTTTTAGTAAACTTAAAACTTGGGGGATAACCATGGAGTTTGTAGCATTTCACTATAGTATGACCAGGTTTCTTACAGTATTTGCAGGTGACATTTGGTTTAGATGATTCAAAGTTCACTCTAGAAGAATAACCCTGCCTAGAGACCCCAACATTAAAAGATGCAGAAGTAGAAGGAAACTGAGTTCCAGCAGACACATTCCTCTGCTTCTCATCAGACAATAGAATGTTGTACACAGCCCCAACTGAAGGAAGTGGCTTCATCATCAGAATATTACTTCTGGTTTGGACATATGTATCATTCAAACCCATTAAAAACTGATAAGCTCTCTATTCCTCATCTTCTGCAGACTTAGCCCCACAAGAACACACCCTAGTCGACCAGCAAATATGGAAGCTATTTCATCCCATAACTGTTTGATTTTATTGAAATATGAGGCTATGTCAAGAGACCCCTGGGAAATGTGTGTTAACTCTTTCTTAAGTTCAAAAACTATAACACCATCGACCTTACCATATCTCTCTCTTCTAACTCATTCTAAATTTCCCTAGCAAACTCTGAATACTCCACACTGCGAGATATTTCCTTAGACAAGGAGTTTACTAACTAGGAGATGACAATGTCATTACACATCTGCCATTGTCTGGCAAGAGTTGAAGTAGGTGAAGACTTCTGGGAGTTTCTATTTATAAAAGCTAGTTTGTTTCTAATTGAAAGTGAAACAAGGATATTACGCCTCCAACTACCATATCATGTTCCATCAAACGGAGTGGAGAGCAATGAGGTCCCCAAAACATCTGATGGATCACATAGAGAGGATGACAGGGATAAGTATAGTCATCCTCATGTAAGGCAATGCGAAAAATAACAGGAGTTGAAGATGTATTAGGAGTTCCGTTGGTCATGTTATCAGATTCATAATCAATTATACAGAGAACCTAGTTCTTGCAAGCAGAAATACGAAGATGTAATGAAGGATGAAGTTGATGTTACCAATCTCTTTCGCAACCAAAAAGAGCTACGGCCTTCAACAAGAAAAGAACACCTCAATATCAGCCGCCATCATAGAGCTTCGATACGAGCAAATCCTAGTTTCAGTCGAAATCCTTGAAATCGTCTGAAAGCAAAATTCACCGCTCCTATGCACTGGAGTAGATGATTGAACACGATGTTGGAGAAAAAATCGAGCAGAAAACCACCAGCGGACCACGAATATCAAAATAATCAAAGTCGGACGAAGTATATAGAAAAACAACGAGAGAAGACGAGTGTAGGATCAATCGAATTCTCAGCACAAGATTTAGACGGATCTCGGCTCTAATACCATGTTAACATGAAGAAAGGTGGAAGAGATGAGGAAGATTGAAGATTGGGCTTTACACCATGACTGCTAAGAACAGATGCTTCGAGAGCATTGTTTCTTCTGTATATGTGAAAATGAATCATAGTTGTCTTATTACATACTTGGGCTTCACTATTTATAGTGACCCGGAAAAATGAAAAAATACAATGGAATGGGCCTAACTTAGAATCTGTACAATTGGGCTAAACTATAAATACAAGAGTAAAAAAGGACTAAGTATTAACCAGCATCTAATATATCTAATTTGCCTACTCTAACATGATGTGGTAAAAACTCAGCGGGCTAGCCACTTTTTTGATTAGTATTCGAAGTTTGATGGCTGACTAATATAATTGAAGAATAGTTATTGTTAATACGAAAATAAGAGTTCGATAATTACCCTCAATTAAAACATAAAAGAACTTCAGTACAAATATAAAAGTTGAAAACTTTTACTAATAAAACTAATGTACAATGTGGGATGAAAGAATTGTATAATACCAGAAAAGTGGACCGATCATTTCCGCATAGAAAATAGCTCTCAATTCCTATACTGTGATTTTATGTGAAGATAGATTTCTCTAATTTTTTGAGAATCAAAATCTATTTCTTGTAACTATTTGAGCACAAGTGCCACATGTCTTCATTACATTTTTTCGCATCATTTGCATGTGAATTACACTCTATTAAATTATTTTGATTGGTTGCTAGTGAAGGGTTTAATAGACACAATTTAAACATGAGTGTGGTGTTTAATAGGATAGACTTAGTTAAAGTATCTAAAATGTAATCAATGATGTCGCCAAATGACTAATGAAATGGAAGGAGAACCATGAGATTTCATGTTCAAATTCTAGTAGAATAAGAAATATTAAGTGATGTCTTCCCATTTACCTTAATCGTGATGCAGAGCATACTGGTGGAAGTTAGCAGGTAGCTGTTAATACTCTGGTGTGCAAGTTGATTTGAACGTTACCGTTGTGTACAGGTAAAATCAAGGATAAAGTTACCCCCAATTTCCCGGTAAAGAAATGAGAGGGAAACATGATCTAACATGACTTCGAGTAAACCGAGGGGTTCAACGTCTCACAGCCGGGGGAGGACGAATGGTCCACCCGGGATAAGATATGGAAGCACCGGGTCCAAGTAGAGTGAAGGGCTGAGATTAAGGGAAAGGACGGTTAGACAAGATAAGCATGGAGCCGTAATATTTGCCCTCAACCGGATGTTACAACACGAATCTCGCACAATATCAACTGCAGATCAACGTTTACCGAAAAGAGAAGCTTTTTTTTACCTTATTTAGACTTGTACTAGGATTGAAATTCCCCTACTATATAAAGGAAGAACCTTTTCATTTAAAAATCATTGTTGGCACGCATACCAAAGCAATAAAAGTTAATTTTTGTTCTCTAGCTATTGTTCATGGTATTCTTCAGCTGTTTACTTACCTAGTAGTAACCGAGACCATCTCGAGGGCTCGACTGGGGTCAATTTTCAGTGTTCATCCAAAAGTCAGGCTTAATTGTCCATCACGCTTTGTTTGATTGTTTTGTTTCTCTTTACTTTAATTATGTTCTGTTCATAGATCATTCGTGTTAAATTAAATCACGTATCCTTTAAACCGCGTACAAATTTAATTGTTACTCATTTTAAGGGTAAACAATTCTGTTACTTATTTTAAGGGTAAACAAGGGTCATACAAAAATATCTCAATTAAAATAGATGGCAACTTTAAGGAGTTGTCTATGTATTTCGAATTTTTTTTAAAATAGCAATTTCTCTGGACCTGTATTTATAAAATAGCCATAGATCCAAAAGTCATGAAAAATAAAATTTTGAGAATCCTTGACAATATTATTGATTTTGAACTTAAAAAGGTGAAATTCCATTGGCTTTTCTTCATAAACCGGTCCCAAAAGTGACTAATTCGTACAATTTTTACATTATCGTTAAAACTCTATTCCATCATTTATAATCATAACAAAAAGTCGTTACTCTTTTTGGGGTTGTGCATAATTTGGTAACTACCGTATCGAAAATTTTGGTATTTGGTAATTCGATAGTTTAGTATTTGATATGGTATCAGGTTTAAATTTTAAAAAAATAGTATTAAGTATAGTATTTGATATTTAAAAATAAAATACCAAATCGTATCGAAATATACACTAAGTTACATAATACATATATTATTGATTATAACATAACTATTAAACCCCCCCTTTTTTTTTGCTACTTACATTTCAACCTTCTCTCATCGAGGTTCAACATTTTTTAGTTTTTATCTTTCTTTCACTATATTATAATATTTTTATTTTTGTATTTGTGAATAGCTTACTTAGGAATATTATTTTGAGTCGAACAAACTGAAGTTATGCCTATATTTTGTCACCATAACAATATTTACTCTTATCACTCTGCACCTCAACACAGTAGCAATATCCACCCTTATTGCTCCAGACCCAACATAATAACAGTATCCGTCCTTATCGCTCCGTAACCGACATAATAATAATATCAATCACAATTGCACGGTAAAATCTCGTGCCAATACCCAAACAATCCATCAAACATGTCTATATGTGCTATAATAATCAGAAAATAATGATACCAAATTTTCGATATAAGCTCATAATTTATTAATAAAGTATATAAGGACATAACAATAATAAAAATGCGGATGAATATTCAATGTATAAAGCATGACTACGACTAAATTAAGAGTCCGTTTGGATGAGCTTATTTTAAGCCAAAACAACTTTTAAGCCATAAGTTAGGAATTCTAGCTTTTGGCTTGTTTTTGTCATTTTAGCTTAAAAGCACTTTTTTTACTTTATCCAAACACTATAAAATGACTTAAAAGTTATTTTAACTTAAAAGCACTTAAAATAAGCCAATCCAAACGGGTTCTAAGTATAGAATAAACCGAAACCCAAATTGAAAGTAGAAAAATATCTAAATATACCGTAAGTAACGGAGGAACCCCCAACCTCTTCTACCTTGACGGACCTCCCTCTTCAACCTTGACGCCCGTACCCTACTCCAAAAGATTAAACAAAATTTGAACTTACCACAGTAACATGGGGTGGTATCTGCGCCTTTTCTCCTTTTTTCCTATAGGTTCGTCGTTGATATAATTTGCCCCTCTGGCCTCTGCCATTGGATCGTCGTCTTGTGGACTCTCCGATCCCCTCTACTTCCTTTCCTTGTTTGATCTTTCAACTCCATAGGCTGCTCAATTGCGATCATCTACGCAGGGGTTTTCGCACAGAGATGCAAGACCTCATTCTTGTTCTAAAATAACATTTTTATTGGTGGGAGATGGGGAATATATTCGTAAAGAAACCGAAGATCACCGAAGTGGATAAAGCAATTCTCTCTTTAAAGACTCAAAGGCGTAAGCTTGCCCAGTATCAACAACAGGTATATAAGAATAATTTCTGAGAACTTCATTTTCCCCCTTTTGGAATTCTAATTGCAGTTTCATTTTTGTTGGGCTAAACTTAATTTTCTTTATTCTAGGATGGCTAATTCACTTTTGCAGATAAGAATCTTGCTACCAGCATTCTATTGATCCTTGTATCAAAAGGGATTTGATAACCATCCCTTCATTATGCTAATTTCCACCCCAAAATTAATTTTAAAAAAAAAAAAAGGAAAACCCAAAAAAGAGAATAAGTTAGTCTATAGATGAGGTAGGGGAAGTTTCTTGGAATTCTGCTAAAACACAAAAGTTGAAGGTTCAAGGTGATTGTCTACCTTGAGAATAAGAATTCTCACCTTTTCTTGGTGCCAAAGGCTCCACTTAGGGACTGATTTACAAGATGTCCTCAAGGAATATTCTACTGAATACGTGTTGGTTTACGACCGTCTAATCCTTTCTGTTATTCATTGGCTCTCAGCTGGAAGCTGTTATTGAAGCTGAGAAACAAGCTGCAAAGGACTTGCTACGCGAAAAGAAGAAAGATAGGGCCCTTTTAGCATTAAAGAAGAAGAAAGTTCAAGAAGAATTATTAAAGCAAGTTGATGTCTGGCTCATAAATGTTGAGCAGCAAGTAAGTAATTCTTCTTAGTTCCACTGCTAAATGTCCTTATTTAAGCATTTCAATGTTTTCTGATTCTATGTTCAAATTCTTTTAGTTGGCAGATATTGAACTGACAAGCAAGCAGAAGGCTGTGTTTGAGAGTTTGAAAACAGGAACCAATGCAATCAAAGCAATACAAAGTGAGATCAACCTTGAGGATGTTCAGAAGTTAATGGATGATACCGCAGAGGCAAAAGCTTATCAAGATGTAAGCTCATTTGATATAAAATCTCTTAGATATGGTTCACTCTTGTTAGTCTTGTGTGATTTGGGAGTTCATTCATGCTCGTTAAGTCATAATTTTTTTTGGAGTAGTACTGAAAGGGAGATGGATGAAAGGTAACAGGAAAAGATGAGAAAGGGGAGAAGAAAGAAAGTCAAGAGGAAGGAGATTATTAAAAGGGAGATGGGACAAAGATAGGAGAAGAAAGGATAAATGGAAGAAGGGAGAAAGTTAAGAGGACAAGTTATAATAGGGGAATCAGTTCTTGTCTATGAAAACAACGTACAGAAGGGTTCGAACTCCGACCTATAGAATAAGAGCCTTAAACAAGCAAGGACATTTGTTAAAAGACTATATCTGTATCTAATGATACAAATGAAAACCAAACGAAGTCTAGGTGATAACAATTGGAGATAGATAATGATCGGTGATAAAATCTGAATTAATAGATCCGACATAATCTAAAAGATAATCTGGAAATAATTTAAATTATCTGAAAATCTGGAAAAACACATACAGAGGTTTATTTTTGTTGAGAATCTTTTCTTTTTTTTGTTGAGATTCTCGATTCTTTTGCATCTATCTTGAGTAAGGGGTTTCCCCCTAGTTTCATATGCATGTTCTTAATGCTTCTGGGTGAGGAAGCATATGATTATTGGAGGATAGATTAACTCTGTGCACAAGAAACCTCCGCAACTACCTATGCTTGAAGCGGCCCCAAGGTGTTGCTTCCAATTAGATTTCCGCACTAGGCACTAGTCAACCGAGCTCCCTTTCGCAATACATGGAACTACTTACCTAACAACTTTCGTGCAAAATTTTCTTTAAAAAAATTATTTGGATAAAGTGATCAATATTTGTGCAACTTTGGTCTTTGAGCAAATAACTTGACAAGGTATTAAGTTTATAGTTTCCTATAATGCAAAATGTGAATAATTGGGGCTTGGGGCAGTTAATCGTATGCCCTTAGACATTTTTGCTTCTAACTTTTAGATTTTGTTCACCTTCTCCAACTCTATAAGACTTTGCTTCACTCACTTTTTTCTAAATTCAGTTTGAGAGACAGCAACAATGTATTTCATATAGTTCTAGTGCTGCTTATTCTCAGAGTCAATAACTGCAATTTAGAAAGAGATCAGCCTGGCAAGGAAGAACACTCCCTTTCCTATCTTGGCTTTTTTTGGTAACTCCTTGTATCCTTTTGCAGGAAGTGAATGCTATTCTTGGAGAGAAGCTATCTGCTGAAGATGAAGAGGAAGTTTTAGCAGAATTTGAGAATCTGGAATCTCAGGTCGGTCTTTTTATGATGCAGTTGTTGTTGCTAAAACTTAGTTCTTTTTGTTTGCGACTATATGCTCCTTCTTTTACAACAACAACAATAACAACAACCCAGTATAATTCCACAAGTGAGGTCTGGGGAAGGTAGGATGTATGCTGTCTTACCCCTACCTTGGAAGGGCAGAGAAACTGTTTCCGATAGACCCTCGGCTAAAAAAGGTGAAAGAAGCCCTGATAGCAAGTAATATCAAGACAAATAATTAGAAAGCTAAACCAAAGATAGTACCAGAGAATATGAAAGAGGTGCCGATAACAAGTAATAGCAAGACAATATATTTAGAATACTAAATCCAAGGCAACAGACAAGAATATGAACGAAGTAGTGCTAGCAAACTACGGAATAACCGATGGCAAGTAATAACATAACAAGACATGTGAATATAGCGAACTAAGGAAAAAGGATACCGTAGTAGCTCTAATACTATCGAACTAGAGAAGATAAAGGGAAATGCACGACTACCTACTAACCTTCTACCCTAATTTTCAACCTCCACACCCTTCTATCCAGGGTCATGTCCTCGGTTAGCTCAAGCTGCGCCATGTCCCGCCTGATCACCTCTCCCCAAGACTTCTTTGGCCTACCTCTACCCCTCCTCTCACCTCCCAAGGCCAACCTCTCACATCTGCTGACTGGAGCATTTGTGCTTCTCCTCTTAACATGCCCGAACCATCTCAACCTCGCCTCACGCATCTTTGCCTCCACAGGGGCCACTCCCGCCTTGTCTTGAATAACTTCATTCCTAATTCTATCCAACTTAGTATGCCCACACGTCCATCTCAACATCCCCATTTCAGCTACTTTCATCTGCTGGACATGGGAGTTTTTGACTGGCCAACACTTTGTCCAATACAACATAGTCGGTTTAACCACTACCTTGTAGAACTTACCCTTAAGTCTCAACGGCACATTCTTATCACACAAGACACCGAAAGCGAGCCTCCACTCCATCCACCCTGCTCCGATACGGTGTATGACATCCTCATCTATCTCCCCATCCTTCTGACTTATAGACCCCAGATACTTGAAACTTTCTCTCCTGGGAATTACTTGCGTATCGAGCCTCACATCCCTGTCCACCTCCTAGGTAATACCGCTGAACTTGCACTCCAAGTATTCTGTCTTCGTTCTGCTAACTTGAAACCCTTAGACTCCAGAGTATGTCTCCAGACCTCCAGCCTCTCGTTAACGCCACCTTGCGTCTCATCACTCAGGACTATGTCATCCGCAAATAACAAGCACCAAGGCACCTCCCCTTGAATGTGTCGCGTCAATGAATCCATCGCCAGGGAAAACAAAAACAAGCTAAGTGTTGATCCCTAATGCAACCCCATCTCAACCGGAAAGTAGTCAGAGTCTTCTCCTACTGTCCTAACCCGTGTCTTAGCTCCATCATACATGTCCTGTATCACTCTAATATACGCTACAGACACTCCTCTAGCCTCCAAATATCTTCATAGAACCTCTCTCGGGACTTTGTCATAGGCTTTCTCCTGGTCAATGAACACCATATGCAAATCCTTCTTCATCGCCCTATACTGCTCCACCAATATCCTCACAATGTGAATGGCCCCAGTAGTCGACTGTCCCGGCATGAAACCAAACTGGTTCTTGGAAATGGATACACTCCTCCTCAACCTCCCTTCAATCACCCTCTCCCACACCTTCATCGTGTGTCTTAACAACTTGATACCCCTATAGTTGTTGCAGTTTTGGACATCCCCTTGTTCTTGTACAACGGAATCATCGTACTCCACCTCCACTCTTCGGGCATCTTCTTCGTCCTAAAAACGACGTTAAACAACCTAGCAAGCCATTCCAAGCCCTCCTTACCCACGCTCTTCCAATATTCCACCAGGATCTGGTCCGGCCCAGCCGCTCTATCCCTACTCATCCTGCGCATAGCCCCTACAACCTCCCCCACTCGTATGCGTCTACAGTACCCAAAATTTCGATGCCGCTCCGAGTACTCCAACTCCCCCAGCATAATGCTCCTATCTCCCTCTTCATTCAAGAGTTTATGGAAGTAAGACTGCCATCTCTGCCTAATTTGTGCCTCGTCCAATAAAACTCTACCCTCCTCATCTTTTATGCACCTCACTTGGTCCAGATCCCGAGCCTTCCGCTCCAGCACCTTCGCTAGCCTGTACAACTTATTGTCCCCGCCTTTATCCCCAATTTCTTCGTATAAACGACTAAACGTTGTGGTCTTAGCCGCAGTAACTGCCCACTTCGCCTCCTTCCCGGCCTTCGTATACCCCTCCCTGTTAGCACTCTTCTGCCCCTCGTCTATACTCTCTACTAGCTTCAAATATGCCGCTTTCTTTGCTTCCACTTTCCCTTGTACCTCTTCGTTCCACCACTAGTCTCCTTTATGGCCACCAGAAAAACCCTTTGAGACCCCTAACACCTCTCTCGCCGCCTCTCTAATCTCCTTCTTCTGTTAACACAATTACAGCTTTGCTGTAGCCTTTTCAGCTTACAACTACGAATCATCTTAATTTTCCTACTGGGCGATACTTCCCTTTTTTTTTGGTTGAGAGATAATCAACTGCACTAAATGATCACCGTCCCTATAGTACTACAACATTATCTTATTCTATTATATACTACTATGTAGTTGGTGTTGATGCATTCTTCTTATCTTATTTGGAGGAAGCAAAAACTTGGAGATCAAAAAATAAGATACTGTTATAAAACCACCTAGGGGTCTATAGAGCCGTCACAATCCTGAAAGCTATTGCTTTGCCCATCCCTTGATATACTGATAGTATTTATAGGCCAATTTTGTGTGTGTGAGCCATTTGGACAAGTTGATTGAAATCAGATAATACTTTACTTGAATTACGAACCACGATGTGCTGAGTGGATTAGAAGAATTAAGTTTTGCATGAGTCGTATTCACAACTATTCTTTTTTTTTTTTTAAAACTGAGCGCCAGTTTTTCTTTCGTGCAATATGATATCCTTAATAATAAGGCCTGCTGTACGAAGTATCCTGCAATCACGCAGAGTCCGGGAAAGGGCCGCACCCCAAGGGGTGTGGAGTAGTCAGCCTATCCTGATGCAAGCATCAATGGTTGATTCCATGGATGGAGCCCGTGACTTATAGGTCACAAGGAGACAACTTCACTGGTTGCTCCAAGGATCCCCTTCAATATGATGTTCTTATTGAGCCATCAATTTAACTATTTGGTTTGATTCCCGTAGATGATAGTTGAGACTATATTTGGGAAAAGTTGCATGCTGTGATCTGTGTTTGATGCATATCCATTTACAAACTCCAGTGACATAGTGCCAGGTTATTTTCTAGTTTCAAGATTGTAGCATCAAAAGTTGCTAGCGATGCTTCTTTCTCGATGTATGGTGTTAGTCGTTATAGGCTGTGGGTTATTTTACCACATAAGGATGCACCGGAAATCAAAAGGTGTCCATATATGTATTAGTTGCCCAGTACAATTGTTAATGATTCTTTCTAGTGGCGTACGCAGGTTTTTTCATAAGCGGTATCATAATTTAAAAAACTAAACAAATGAATAAATCACTATAATGATAAGCGGTGACATTTTCTATATGTATTCCTAATATTTTTATTTTTCTAATAAATATCTAGTGAAAAATTTCGACCAAGCGGTGCATACTCCCCTGCTTCTTTCTGGTGAAAGTAGTAAAACAATTTCAGTACATTAGGAGCGGAGTTATTCTTGAATTTGTACAGTTGTGAGTTATTTCCTTTACCCTCTTCCGTAACCTCTCATCTTGGTCATATTCCATGTTCCAATATCACTGTCATTTTCTCAATAATTACTATATATTTTACCTTATGGTGGAAAATTTGTACAGTTAACACTTCAAGATCTGCCAGAAGTTCCTTCTGCACTACCTTCTGCTGAGAACGTTGAAGAGAAACTGGATCTACCTGATGTACCAACTAAAGCACCAGTCATCACGAAAGCTGTTATGGAGGACGCGCAGGATACTTCAGCTGGCGTGGCTGTGCAAAAGAAAGGTTACTATTCTTTTCTCCCTTATTCTTATACACTCACACACACACACACACACAAACATCTTTTCTAAATCATGTATTCTTCTGAATTTTCTGTTCAAATTTGCACAGTTCTGGAGGAACCAATACCTGCTTGATTCCAGCGCAACTTGGTTGGTTCATATGTCAAGTTTGGTAATTTTTTAAAAAGTGTGTCAAGTTTCAGAATGCTATAAAAGTATTTGATGCTAAAATTTGTAATTTTTCAAAAGTTTCTATCATATCTCTTGTGACTTGTGCAAATTGTGGTTCTGGGGTCATGTACAAGATTTCAGATTTGGACCGTGCCTTGTGCGTTGCTGACTCGTACGAAGTCATTTATTTACCATTATCTTCATGCTCATGTCTGAGTAGTTTCCTGTAATTCTGTTACCTTTGTATTATGCAAGAAAGAAGCTAATTGTCTCTTTTAAGACCTAACTCATAACTTCATTGAAACATCTCAGAACTGGTTCCAGCTCCAGTATGTGTTAACTGCTAATTGCCCTACCAGAGTCCAAGAATTCTAAGCAAGGAATTGCCTTTCAACGAAATTCTCGTATGGTTTTCCAAATGATGGTATCAGTACATAAGTCTTCGTTAACGTTATGTTCCTAAGCTTGAGGAACTACTCTGACATATATTATGCAAAGCACCCAGAGCGGTTAATGAAGTGGATGCAAAACATGGAAGATGGGGATTGGCAAGAAATATTTCACCTTTAAGTAGTCTATGTACGTAACTTTTTTCCAGCCAACTATTTTCACCATTTCTTGCATAGCATTTGCTAAGAGACCAAAAATAATTATATGCAACCTCTAAGAGGAAATTGTAAGAGCAAAAGGTGACTAAGAAAGCAATAGCAGACAAACAGGAAAAGAATAGCGAGCAATAAATTCTTAAAATTTTATAACATAACTAAGACATCCGAAATTTCTATAGTAATAAATGTATGGGGTAAAATATGCTATATTAAATGATCGGATGAGAAAGTGACACGTGAAGTCAACGATAGAGGATGACCGAAACCGAAGACAACTATTTCGATTGTTACCAAAAATAATAAAACTCATAATGATGAAATAAATGTTTGCCACCCGGTAGTATTTAATGAAGTATATTCTACAACATTTAGTACACTGCCCATTACAAAAAAATATGGAATTTATGCCTGCTGCTACACATTCTTCAATGGCCCTCATAATTGACAATAAAGAGGGGCTTGATCCTAGGACCTTGTTCCCTAGTTATAACTATATATAGTGAGCTCTACTATCATTGCAAGGGACATGAACTTTTTGGCAAATATACGCTACACTCTGTTAAAAGCTTAAAACTACTTTATTTTCTTGCTTCTTGATTTCATTGTTGTTGCGCCTGGAAGCCCAGCGCCCGAAACTATTATTTCTGTTATTTTGTCTATATTCCAAGGCTAAGTATTCTATTTTTATCTAGTTCATCTATTATTTTAGGATCAAATTAATTCACTTGTCTATAAATCACGTATAAATTCAACTGTACCTTTGGCGCCCACCGTGGGGCTTAGACAGTTGTGTAATTAAGTTGGTTCTTGCCTCTTTTAATACCGTGTTTGATTACTTGTTCTTAGATAAAAAATCATAGAAAATGGCAGATAATGGTGTTAACAATATGCACAACCTTGAGGCCCACGGAAACGAGCCTCAGCACGAGGATTCAATCAGTGATACTCGCAGTGAGGGAAACGAAGCCACACCTGTCCATGGTAGGCGGTACCTGCGACATGTCGGGAGGCGGCTCCTGATGACACTGAAGAGGAGCATGTCGTTGAAGCGGTAAGGGTCCTACAGGAGCAACATGAGGCCATTCTAAGCCATCTCTCACGGCATGATAAGGTGATTATAGAACTGATCCGATCACAACAACGAGAGTGATCCCTTCAAAAATGAACTCATACGGTTTATGAGGGAAATGAACGCCCATATGGATTGAATTCCGGGTGCGCCACCGGTGCTGAAAGGGCCAGACTCGAAGAAGAATACTCAATTTTCGTATAAACCAAGCGCGGCACCAGAATTGATCCCGAAACGGTTTAAAATGCCAAATGTGCCGAAATATGATGGGACTTTAGATCCTCAGGAGCATATAACCACCTATACAACGGGGTGAATGGGAATGATTTAGCTCCCCATGAGATTGAATCAGTGCTGCTGAAGAAATTCGGAGAGTTGCTCACGAAGGGAGCCTTGACGTGGTATTTTCTTTTGCCCGAGCATTCCATAGATTCTTTTGAGACGCTCGCGGATTCTTTGATTAAGGCCCATGCCGGGGCCAGAAAGGTACATGCCCAAAAGGCCAATATTTTCAGAATTGCACAAGGAGAGTCCGAGTTGCTGCGGGAATTCGTAACATGGTTCCAGAAGTAAAGGATGTTGCTACCGGCTGTTCCGGATGAGTGGGCGGCTGAAGCATTCACTAAAGATTTGAACCCGAGAAGTTCCGATGCTTCCCAAAAATTGAAAGAAAGCTTGCTCGAGTTCCAAGCGACAACTTTGGCGGATGTTCACAACCGGTACGAGTCAAAAATAAGGATTGAGGATGACCAGCTCGATTTCCCGATATCGGTTCGGGGTCCGGAGAA
The DNA here is from genome assembly GCF_001879085.1 of Nicotiana attenuata. Classification (NCBI taxonomy): domain Eukaryota; kingdom Viridiplantae; phylum Streptophyta; class Magnoliopsida; order Solanales; family Solanaceae; genus Nicotiana; species Nicotiana attenuata. The sequence goes on from NW_017670234.1 coordinate 1,955,129, forward strand.
GAACAAAGAAAAATCAAAAGATGATTTCGACACAGATCGACGGTCTTCGAGGAGCCGATTTTTGCCCTATGAATGGGTCGAAGGACGCGACGGAGGTTTCCGGTCGGCAGATAGGTTAGTTACCGATAAAAGAACTGATTGCAGCCGAAACAACAGATCGTTACAGGACAAGGAAACATTAGTTTCTCGAGATCCTTCCTACCCCAGACTTTCAGAATACAACTTCAACGTCAATGTAGTAGAGTTGGTGCCGTCTATGAAGAACATTAAAGAAGCACAGTTCCCGAAGCCAATGAGGTCTGATCCCAGCTAGAGGGATCCTAATTTGTGGTGTGAATACGACGGGACGAACGGTTACCGGACTGGGGATTGTCGGCATCTGCATGAAGAGGTAGCGACACTATTGAAAAATGGCCATCTCAGGGAATTCTTGAGTGACCATGCCAAGAACAATTACGGCAGCAGTCGTGACAACGCGGATCCCTCAAAAGCGGGAGAAGATCCCCCGCGCCTGACAATCAACATGTTTTTTGGGGAGGGGGGGGGGGGACTAGATTAACGGGGTTACTTTCTCGGTGGAAAAAAAGACAAAGTTATTATAACCCACAGCAAACGACTCCGGGAAGTCGCTGAAGATGACATCACCTTCACGGAGGAAGACGCAGATGGATTGTTGCTACCACACAATGACGCATTGATAATTTTCTAAATGCTTTAGATTTTAAAATCAAATGTGTTTTGGTGGATCCAGGGAGTTCGGCCAATATTATACAATGGAGGGTATTGGAGCAAGCCAAACTTACCGGAAGCATCATTCCGACCACAAAACTCCTCGTCGGGTTCACCCAGCAAGCGTGACAACCCGAGGAGAGATCCTGTTGCCCACAAATATCGAAGGGGTGATGAAAAAGACCCTTTTCGAGGTGGTAGATGGTGATATGGGCTACAACATTATCTTGGGAAGACCATAGTTGCACGAGATGAAAGTTGTGCCATCTACATATCATCAGTTTCTTAAATACCCAACTCCCGAGGGGATTAAACAAATAAGGGGTGACCAACCGGCGGCAAGGGAGATGAATGCGATTTTGGTCTCCAGTAGAAAAGGGAAAGAACATGCGGCGTAGCAATTACAAGAACTGGCGCCTGCAATCGAATCAAGCAAAGTCAACAGGGGGAGGAGGTGTCAGAATCTTATGAGGTGCCAAGGTATTTCCATGTACCAGAAGAGAGGGACATAACAAAGTCCATAGTGGAAGAACTTGAGCAAGTCGCATTGTTCGAAAAGTTCTTGGAGAGGAAATTCCACTTGGGAACAGGACTGCACCCCGAGCTCAGGTCAGAGTTTATTGAATTTCTTAAATTTAATGCCGATTGTTTTGCATGGTTGCATGCGGATATGACAGGTATCCCAACGGAAGTTGCCGTACATAAGCCAAGCCTGGATCCCAACAGTCCTCCGGTAAGACAGAAAAAATGTACTATTGCCGAGGCCAAAAATAAATTCGTCAAAGAAGAGGTAACTCGCTTACTCGGTATCTGTTCAATCCGAGAGGTAAAGTATCCGGACTGTCTAGCTAACATAGTAGCAGTTCCTAAGAAGAATAATAAATTTTGCATGTGTGTAGACTATAAGGACTTGAATAAGGTGTGCCCAAAAGATTCGTTCCCATTGCCAAACATCGATCAAATGATCGATGCAACGACTGGGCACGAGTTAAAAGTTTCCTCGATGCTTACTCTGGGTATAACCAAATTAGGATAAACCTAGAGGATCAGGAAAAAACTTCGTTCATAACAAAGTTTGGCACATATTACTATAATGTGATGCCCTTCAGGATAAATAACGTCGGAGACACTTATCAGCGGCTCGTAAACAAAATGTTTGAAAAGAAAATAGAGAAATCATGGAATATTATATAGACGATATGCTTGTTCAGTCTTTGGATGCAGGTGATCATCTTAAACACTTGCAAGAGACTTTTGGCATCTTAAGGAAGCATAACATGAGGCTCAACCCTAAGAAGTGTACGTTCGGGGTCAGTTCCGGTATGTTCCTGGGTTTCCTGGTATCACAAAGGGGAATTGAGGTTAATCCTAACAAAATAAAAGCCATCGAAGACATCCAGTACCAGCTATCAAGCATAAAAGAAGTTCAAACTCATGGGGAGATTGGCCGCTTTGAGCAGGTTCATTTCCCCTTCAGAGAAATACCATCATTTCTTTTCATTACTCAAAAAGAAGAACAACTTCGAATGGACCTCGGAATGTCAGCAGGCCTGAAGAGATTTGAAAAGGTACTTGTCAAGTCCTCCGTTATTAACAAAGCCGGAGGAAGCCAAAAAATTGTTAATATATTTGGCGGTCTCGGAGGAAGCGCTAAGCGCCGTTTTAGTGCGTGAGGACGAAGGTACGCAATCTCCAACTTATTATGTTAGTAGAATTTTAGTTGGAGAAGAAACTCGCTACCCACATTTGGAGAAGTTGGCCTTAGTCCTCATAGTCGTCGATTGAAAGCTAAGGCCCTATTTCCAATGTCACCCGATAGCGGTGGTGACCACTTTTCCCTTGCGGAATATCCTTCAGAAACCCAAACTTTCGGGTAGGTTGGCCAAATGGGCCGTGGAAATGAGTGAATTTGACATAGAATATAAACCTAGGACTGCGATTAAATCACAAGTTTTGGCCGACTTTGTGTCCGATTTCAGTCCGAGATTGCTACCTCTGGAAACTAAAGAAGCAGTGACAGTGTCAGAATCGACATCGGGAGTTTGGACCCTATTTACGGATGGAGTTTCCGACGTAAAAGGGTCTGGGCTTGGCATAATATTTACCACGCCTTCGGGAGAAACCCTAAGGCAGGCCATAAAAATAATTCCTCTAACTAACAATGAAGCGGAGTATGAAGCTTTGATTGCACGAGAGAATTGGCCAGGGACTAGATTACGAGGTCATAGAAATCAAGTGCGACTCCCAGCTGGTGATGAATCAGGTCTACGGGATCTTCGAAGCCAAAGAAGAACGCATGCAACAATACGCAGCAAAGGTTTAGGCTCTGCTTGCTCAGTTCTTGGAGTTGTCGATTACTCATATCCCAAGGGAGGAAAATGCAGAAGCTGACACATTAGCTAACCTTGGCTCATCAACGAAATGAATGGATCAGACTCCAGTACGATCGTACAGCTTATGCACCAGGTTCTGGACGCAAATAACTATTACGAGGTGAAGGTGACTAATTTGGTTTGGGACAGGAGGAATGTGATCATTGATTACATCGAGCATAGAAAGATGCCTGAAGATCCAAAGGCATCCCGGGCACTGCACGCCAAAGCATCACGATATAGCTTTAAAGGAGGCCAATTCTACCGGAAATATTTCCAAGGCCCGTTGGCCCGATGCTTGGGAACCTCCGAAGCAAACTATGTTATGCGAGAAGTCCAAGAAGGAATCTGTGAAAATCATTCAGGTGCAGATTCCTTGGTACTAAAGTTGGTAAGCGCAGGATATTACTGGCCTCGATTGGAACAAGACGCCAAAGCTTTTGTTCAAAAATACGATAAGTGTCAACGCTACGCACCATTGGTACATCAACCAGCACAACCATTACACTCGGTTTTGTCTCTGTGGCTGTTCATGAAGTTGGGAATGGATATCGTCGGACCACTGTCGCCGGCCCTTGGAAAGGTAAGGTTTCTTTTGATTTTAACTGACTATTTTTCTAAGTGGGTTGAAGCAGGTCCTTATCAGAAGATCAGTGAATGCGAAGTGGTGGATATCTTGTGGGAGAACATAATTTGCAGATTTGGGATACCAAAAGAGATAGCCTGCAACAACGAGCCACAATTTATAGGCGCAAAGGTCACGAAGTTCCTTGAAGACTTGAAAATCAAAAGGATCACATCTTCGCCCTATCATCTGAGTGCAAATTGTCAAATGGAGTCAACGAACAAAGTGATTATACAAAATATCAAAAAGAGATTGGAAGCAACTAAAGGCAGATGGCCCGAATAACTTCCCGAAGTACTATGGGCATATCGAACAACGGCCAAATCGAGCACATGAGAGACTCCTTTCTCCCTTTTGTATAGAGCAGAAGCCCTAATCCCGGTGGAAGTAGGGTAACCTACCCTTAGATATTTTCAGGCGAATGAAGAAGCAAACAATGAAGCAATGTTGGTCAATTTGGAACTGCTCGATGAATGCAGGGACTTGGCGCATATAAAGATGGCAACTCAAAGCAAAGAGTAGAGAGATATTATAATAGAAGAGCCAACCTCCGTTATTTCAAAGTGGGAGACTTTATTTTAAGGAAAGTAACTCAAAACACCCGTGAACTCAATGCAGGGAAGCTAGGTCCAACTTGGGAAGGCCCCTACCGGGTTTCAACTGTCACCGGGAAAGGAACACACGAGTTGGAAAATCAAGAAGGAGAAAAGGTTCCAAGAAACTGGAATGTGGCACACCTCAAGAGATATTATTACTGATAAGCATCACTTATACTGAAAGTATGTGCTGCACTATTTTCCCTTCGTCTAGTTTTTGTCCCAATTGGGTTTTTCTGGCAAGGTTTTTAACGAGGTAGCAACAAAAAGCATACTAGGAAGAAAAGTTTCAACTGCAGCAATAAGACCTTCTAATAATAAGCCACACAAGCGAAGAACCACGTGGACAGTTAGATAACCTTTCGCTCAATAGCAAAGTTCCTAATAGAAAGTTAAGTTTGCTATCGAACAAAGGTTACGCGACCGTTCACAAGTGCAAGCCACTAGGGGATTGTTAGATAGTCTTTAGCTCGATAGCACAAATTCCTAAGGGGAAGAGAAGCTTGTTACTGAATTGAAGATTATCTAGCAATTCATTAGTGGAATCCTCGAAGGTACTGAACTTCCAGTGTTCAAATTCGCATTCTTCGCATTCAAACACTAGGGGGTGAATGATATAAGGATACAGCAACAACGAATGCCCCATCGACCGGAATATGAAAACCGGAAACATAGTTGTATCATCGGGACCGGGGACTGCGCAGCCAACCCCGTAGAAACAAGTTGTACAAATTAGCCACAAGAAATGGCAATGTCTTTTTAGCACAACGAATGCTTATGTACTTTTGAAAATGAAGGGAATAAAGTAAAGTCCTTTTATTTTTATCTTATTTCTTGTATGAACGATGAATTTATTTTGTCATTTGAAAGTTAAACAAGTACTTCAAATACTAGTGCCGTAATGAACATGAGACGTCCTCTTCAAGAGCAAACATAAGAGGCCCTCTCTTATGAAAACCCTCACGTTAAAGGGTTGATTTTGGAAGAACTTATGCCCAGAATCCAAATGCTTTTGGGGAAACATGCACCCGAAGCCTTGCACAAAAAGACACAAAAAGCAAACTTGCACAAATACTTAAACAAAAAAAAGACGCAAGAAACAAACTTGCGCAAAACCCTTAAGCAAGAAAGACTGCAAAGATTAAATTTGCATAAATGATCAAACAAAAGAACGCAGAAATACTCATGCAATACTTGAGCAAAAGGACTCAGAGGAAGAGAAGCATCCGCGCCCCAATAAGAAGGAGGTAGATCTACTGCCGGTTCGATATCTTGGCCTTCATCATTTTGGCCCTCAGCATCATCACCTTCCGGTTCCTTTCCAGTCACTCAGAACCTGAACCAGAAGAATTGGTAGCATCAGGTCTGGCCGGAAGACCTCTTTTTGCGGCTAACTCCAGCTTAAGGGCCTTAGCAATTTTGGCGTCAAAATCTATGACACCCGCTTTGGCCTCTTCCAAGGTTTTTCTCCTCATTCTATACTTAGAATGTGTTTTCTCAACAATGAGGGAAGCCGATCGGCACTGAAGTTCTTCTTTAATTTGGTCAACCTCGACGAAAATATTCTCCCGCGCAGATCTAACAGACCGAAGGATAACATCGAGGTCACGGACAGTAGAGCTGAAAAGTCTGTTATACTCAATGGTCCTCTTATACTTCTCCTCTAACTGGGCATATTTCACCCCGACAGCAGCAAGCTTTTCAGTTTTGGAGTTTAAGGCCACCTGCAAGTTATTTAATCTTTCAGCGGAGACAACTTCATGATCGGATGCAGCAAGAACATCACTATGGACTTTAGCCCATTTGGGCTTAGCCTCCTCAAATTGAACCCTTAGTGGGCGATCCTTGGCTAAGGATCTCTACTTCTTGCTCACTTTGCTGCAAACGAGCCTCCAACACAACAGCCTCCGCAGCTTTGGCTTCCAGTTTTGAGAGGCGAGCACTAGTTTGGTCCCACTCGGCCAAAGGTTGATCCCGCTCGGAGGTAAGTTCCTCCTTTTCCTGAATCAACCTTTGTGGCCCTCAGAAGCAAGAAAATTGGCTTGCAAAACAGTAAATATTAACTCAAAATAATACTAAATAAAATATAGAAGAAATGACAAAGGAAATGAAGAATATACCATTGTGGCATTGTGCATAACATTGTTCAACAAGCACTCTCCCGTGAGAGCCTGTATCTTTTCCCAATCATTTTCTGAAGCCAAAGGCTTCAGATAGTTAGCAAGTTCCATCGGCCGGGACAACATATTGCATCCGGTAGAGACCAAGAGAGTAACGCTCCTCCTCCTTTACGGGTCTTCTGAGGGGGCGGCATAATTTTGCCCCAAATTCCCATAAACTGGGGGAGGGGAACATCATCTTCTCGGACAGATGTAGCCGATGGAGATGATGTAGAAGTTGTTAATGGAAGAGTTGGTGAAGAAGGAGATGAAGCTGATGGCATTGAAGGGTGAGAATCAGCTGCGCCAAATGCAGTGCTGGTTGTTGGTTGCTCATCAATCGAAGACGGCAGGGGCCCAATGCTCAGCCTTACAGTACCGGGTGTAGCGATTGGGATCAGGCAATGGAAGTTGGCATTTTCTACCATCTCAAACTCCCCCCAGAACGCCAAGACATCATCCTCAGTTGGTGTAACTAACTCAACAAGTTGAGCATTCTATTAAGTTGATAAGGATCGTCGTCTTCTATGTAGAGAAGCTCCCTCATCACTAGCTTCTCTATCATCGTCGATAACCATAGTATCTATGGCCGGCTCGGGCACGACGTTCGATGCCTCAGCATTAGAAGATGATTCGGGCATGGTACTCTTTGCCCTCTTATTCTTTCCCCCTGACACGGAGGAACGCCTTCTTTTTGGTTTCTTGTTCTCCGGCCAGGGACTCCGAGAAGAAACCCTTGCACCTGAAGAAGGCCTGGAGATACCAGTTCGAGTAAGAGCCTCCTAAAGCAGCCTCGCCGCATCAGTAGGATCAGCCAAAATGTTTTCCTCGAGGACGACAACTGAGCCCTGGAGCAGACCTGAATTCAACAAAGAGAAAAAAGATCAACCAATTTCCTCACATAAAAAGCAAAGACGAGATGAGTCTAAGTTACCATGATTTTTGGCCTTCCACCCATATTTAAGGGCCAGTTCTTTCCACATGCGGTTTCGAGTGTAGTGACGTCCAAAATTTCCGGACTCACTGGTCCAAGCCTTCAACCCTAGGTGGTACCCATCGAGCTGCTGAAACAGGAGAAAGAAGGAGGGTCAATAAGGATATGAGAAGATCTTTAATGAAAAAAATAATAAACAGGGAACTTGCGAGTGCAGTTCCATGATTCCGAAAAGGATGAAGCCGTTGTCGGAATGATATCATTGGTGGCAACTGCAATGAGTCGTTCCATCACCCACGGTCATTGTTATCATCCATTCTAGATAGAAGAGCATGGTGGCCGCGTTTGCTGAAGTTTACCATTTCCCCGCGGAAGATTTTGGGGGAATAAAGGTTCAAAACGTGAATTAGGGATAACTCCTATCCCGTTTCTTGGCACAAGCGGCAAAGACAAACAATCGTCCTCCACACGGAAGGACTTACTTATGCCAAACACACCTAGTAGCGGAGGCAGAACTCCACAATGACGGATTCAAGCTCTCCACTCAGAGAAAATGCTCCCAAAGTAAATGGATACGTGTAAACGTATGTAAAAAACTCCTTGGGTAGAGTTACCCGCTCCGCCAGATCATGAGCGATAATGTCTAAATCCTGGCAGCGGCAATCTTCCTTCACATTAGGAATACTGGAAGGAGGGATGGAACAAGGGTATCTACCAACGGCCCATGTACGAGGTTTAGTAGAAGGAAACTTCTCTTCGAAATCTTTGGTGGTAATCAGGTTCTTTGGGACGATGGTACTCACCGTAGGAGGAGCGACACCATCCGCTTTACCTTTGTTCTTTGAAGAACTAGGTTTTCTTGAAGAAGAGGTCATTTTTTATCAGAGGAAGGGTTTTTTTTCTCTCAAAGAAGGAAGCTAAAGAAAGGTGAAAGATGAGTTATGAGTTGTGTAAAGAAATTCTTAGAAAATTTAGAGTGTTATGAAGTGTAAATGAAGGAAGTTGATGCGTATCAGTGAAGGTATAGGCAGCTAAACTCATGGCCATAATTACCTCGATAGCCGACAAAAGTTATGCTAAATCACGGGATGACGCGTGTTTGGGGCACTAAAGGCGGAGAGACGTGCGTCTAATCAATCGTCAGAGACTTTTCAAAGGGGATCAGTAAATTCCCCGCCAAAAAGAATGTTTCTACCAATTTTCCAGTGACACAAAGTTATGCCACCACAAAGCAGGAGGACTATCACGATCCAAAATCTAACTAGTCGTGATGGCACCTAACCCAACCCGCTAGGTAAGACAAATAACAATCCAATTCAATGAGATTTAATGAGAAAATAAATTATGAAATAAGTGAGCTTTTATACAAAATCCCAAGGACCGGTAGTACAAATAACAAGCTTCTAACATTTAGAGTGTATAAAGCTGGTATGAAAAAAATAAATCATTTGTATGAAATATATGAACAGATTAATAATTCTAAAGCTACCAAGAACAAGAGGCAGCGACGATAGGAACACGGGTATATCTTCAATTCCATCTTCCGCCATACACAGCAACATCAACATCCATAATCTGCACGCAATGTGTAGAAGTATAGTGTGTGTACAACCGACACCATGTACTGAATAAGTCACAAAACTAACTTAGGTTGAAAGTAGTGATGAGCTGGGACAAAGGTCAGAGTCCAAATTAAAATGGTACAAGAAATAACTCAGAGATATAATGCTCAGCTAGTTCACAGTCACGGAAAATAGTCATGCTTTTCAAGTATAACAGTAAAACCTAGTAAAAATGGTACAAGAAATAACTCAGAGATATAATGCTCAGCTAGTTCACAGTAACGGAAAATAGTCATGCTTTTCAAGTATAACAGTAAAACCTAGTTCCTTCACCGAAATTACCAAAATATGAGTAAGTCTGAAAAAGTGTGATTTTTCCCAAAACCTTTCAACAATAAATAAGATGTTTCATTATCAAATAGAATGAGGAAAGTACATCTCTATGCCTATATGTATATGTGGATGTGAAGTCATAAATGTCACAAAACCATGTAACATGAGGGAATGCATCTCTATGCTTGTGTGTCAAGTATACATGTCAATACAATGCACCATAGTGGTGAATTCACGTACCAACACTCTTAGAGTATTCAATGTCACTGATCTCACACTCCCACTCATCACACTCAATCACTCAACACACTCAGTCATTCGGCACTGTACAGGGCAGATTCGGCCCAAACGCTAATAAATTCTGCTGCGGCGCGCAGCCCGATCCCATTGTGAATCAATAATAACTGCGCTCACTGTGGATGTGCAGACTCCGGAGGGGCATATCTAGCCCAAGAGCTATAATAACCCAATCATGGCATGAATCAATAAAGCCTCCTACGGCGTGAAGCCCTATCCCATCATGAATCAATAATACCTGCTGCGGTGTGTAGCCCGATCCCATTAATATCACTCACAATCTGTCCCTCTGACCCCAACTCAGTCAATCTCTCCAGTCTCTTGGGCTCACAATGTCATGAGAATCAGCCCAAAAATGATGATATGATGTATTACTAAATAGTAACAGAGACTGAGATATGATATGTAAATGAATGAGTATGACTGAGTATGTAACCGCATTTAAGCAAATAACTTAACATCAAATATGACCTTAGTGGGTCCCAACAAAATAAGCATAAGGCCTAAACACGGTTTCTAACATGGATCACAGCTTAGTTACTCTAGCACGTAGAGATCTCATGGATAAAACTAGGATTAGGTAGCTATACAATACCACAGGAACAACCGAGTCATAATTCACACGGTGCGCGCCCACACGCCTGTCACCTAGCATGTGCGTCACCTCAACACCAACACATAACACGTATATTTAGGGGTTCATACCCTCAGCACCAAGTTTAGAACTATTACTTACCTCGAACAAGCCGAATCCAATACCGAGAAAGCCATACAATACTCTAGAATTGCCATCCCGCACGCATCAATCTCCGAACGGCTCAATACTAGCCAAAATCAACCCAAGAGCATCAAATAATGCAAAAGGAAACAAATCCATTCGATAAAGGTCGAATCTTTAATCAAAAGCCCAAAGTCAACCAAAAAGTCAAACCCGGGCTCGCACCTCGAAACCCGACAAAACTCACAAAATCCAACAACCCATCCAATTATGAGATCAATCATGCAAGTTTCATTTAAATCCGACTCCAAATCAATGTTCAAAACTCTAAAATTCACTTTATGAAACTTTAGACAAAAATCCCAATTTCTCTTTTGAAATCATCAACCAAATGCCAAAAACGAGGATAGATTCATGAAAAAGAATCAAAACCGAGTAGAGAATACTTACCCCAATCCATATGGTGAAAATCACTTCAGAAATCGTCTTCATCCGAGTCTATAGCTCCAAATATGAATAAATGACCTAACCCTCAATTTAAAGCTTCTGCCAGCCATGCTCGCACCCGCGATCAAATGAACCGCTTTTGCGGCGTTGCTTTTGCAACCAAAATACCACTTCTACGCAGAAGCACTGGAACACGCCCATCGCACCTGCGGATTAGTCTCTGCTCCTGCCCAAACGCAGGTGCGAACAAACTCCACGCACCTTCACTGCCTCTCGCTTCTGCGCCCTCACGCGCCGCCAGATGCAGATGCGAAGAAAACTCTGCATTTGTGGACTCCTGCCCCCAACATACTCTCCGCTTCTGCGATGCCACTTCCACTTTTGCGACTCCGCACCTGCGCCCATAACTCCGCAGTTGCGGTCACACCAGACCCCTGCCAAACCAGCCTTAGCAAAAATATTTCAAGACTATCCGAACCTCGTCCGAAACTCATCCGAGCCATACGGGACCCCGTCCGAATATACCAACAAGTCCCATAACATAACACGGACCTACTCGAGGCCTCAAATCACACATAACAACATCGAAACGATGAATCGCACCTCAAGTCAAGCTTAAATGAACTTTGAACTTTCAACGTCCAAAACTCACACTGAAACATATCAAATCAACACAAAATGGACTCAAATTTTACACACAAGTCCCAAATGACATAACGAAGCTATTCCAATTCCCAGAACCACAATACAAATCCGATATTCTCAAAGTCAACTCTCGGTCAAACTTATGAACTTTCCAAACCTTCAAATTTTCAACTTTTGCCAATAGCGCCGAAACCTTCTAGAAACATCCAAAATTCAAATCCGGGCATGTGCCCGAGTCCAAAATCACCATTCGGGCATAACGGAACCGTCAAAACTCCGAGCCGAGGCAAATACTAAAAAGTCAAACTTGATCAACTCTTCCAACTTTAAAGTTTCAATCATGAAATTCATTCTTCCAAATCAATTCCCAATAACCTAAAAACCAAAATCTACGATTCACACAAGTCATAATACATCATACGATGCTGCTCAAGACTTCAAATAGCTTAACAGAATGCAAATGCTCAAAAAGCGGGCGGGTCGTTACATTCTCCCCCACTTAAACATATGTTCGTCCTTGAACGTGCGAAAAGTTATTCTTAAGCCATCAAACTGCCGTGTAACCTTACCATGCACAAACCCGGGGGTGATCCCACGCCACCCCAAGCCATATAAGCGTGACGACACCACATAACTGAAGATCCTTTATTCAACCTTAGCCTGTAAGCCTTAGTACCCAATTTCCAACATCTGGAATTCCTTACAAGACCCGAATCTGGCATTTACACACTGTATGAGCCTGAACAAGCTGTATCAAGCCATAACCATAAACCAAGATATAATCACATGACATACCACACAACTCGCATACTCATAGAAAAATTTTCGATCACGATAACTGCTCAAAGCAAACCCGGTACCGGTAATAAACTCATATCAAACAAAACCCCGTTCTAAAACCTTCGTGCACTGTCAATTATGAAAGAAACACGCAGAAACTCATACACCACTTCTCATATCAAAAAGTCATGGAGCCCTCTCTCGTTCGACAAGAACCAAAGCCAAATCCTAAGCTGACTTCCGTTATTATTCCTCCATACATACTATAATCAAATCTGATAGTACACATTCTAGGTCCAATGACCTCATCTCATCAAACACAACCATTCTATTGACATGCCACACCAATACAACCTAAAGCCACAAACCGTGTAATCCGTGCACCAATAAGCAACAATTCAAATGTACTCAATCATGAAAAATGACTCAAATGAGAGAACCGTCCCGCAAGCTCAACAAGTACCACCACAACACAATGATATGAACCCATCACACATAGTAGGACCAAGACACACGAATCTAACAAAAAGGATCATATCCCAACATAGCCCCGCTGCAATGCGTGACCCATCCAAATACCGGTCCATATGAAATACCTCAAGCCACAATGCTCAAAATCAATAACTACACGCAATTTGATATCAAGTACACAAAGTGCATGACCATAACCATGGAGAAGCAAATAACATAATATACCACAGTCCGAAAAGACCATAACTAAGGCGCAATCAACCATTCTACACCCCAATCACCATCCCGCTCGGATTCTGCTAAAAGGCCCAAACAGAATCGCAACATGTGTGCATATAACCAACGAATCACCACCCCTCGTAGCATATGATAGTAACACATGGAAAATATTAGAACACGAACAAGCTCAACTCTAACCTAATGACTCACCTCTCAACACTAACAACTCTAAGTCAACAAATCTGACCAAATGTAGAATGCACATCCTCTTTAGGCCTACCAATGAGCCCCAAAATCAACCCTGGTCATCCATAAATAGATAAATAACCCTCCGGAAGTCCACAATGACCTGACCATAACACATACTATCATCAGCTATCTTTGGCCACATCTTCACAGTCCACAACCACGAAACAATCTACTTCTGAGAACTCCCGGTCTCCAAATCCATAGAACACATAAATTACCATATCTGATCCCAACTCTACCGCCTGATTGTCTAACATATCTCTCATACACGATCATCCCACGAGGAATGCTTCTATAGTTCTTTCGTGCCACATAGCAAAAATCTGAATATCAACACTCGATCAACCAGACTAGTACCGCAATACCAATGAAGCATCTGTAAGTCAAAACTCATTGCACCTTCTGAATGCGCACCCTTCTGGGGAAATACCAAGTATAATAACATTCATCTAGTCATCAGAAATCGTCCATATTGTCAAAAAAATTCATGACCTTCCCTTCAAAATTGAGCCGCGACCTTGCACATGCAAATCTCAACCCCACACAACACATCACATATATCATACCATCCTATGAAAAGCACGAGAATTTCATAATCAACTCTGAGTCACCAGCATAACACATACCCGATCAGTCATAAATCTTCCATTTGATCCCACCAGGAGAAAAAAATCACAATATGTAACATGCTCCTCATGCAGTAGGAAATATCCATCTCAAATCATGGTAGAAATCATCAAGAACTCTTCAAAACCCATTTGCACATAACTAAGCTATCAGAAATGAATCTCTCTAACTCAACCAAGCCACGCGGGTCGCCAAGCCCAAGAGTATTGCCACAAAACACATGTAGAAACTCACCACATCATAAGTACCCAAAGAACCGATCATATCCATTCTCGTGTTGATCCAACCTACTACCAAACTGTCCCACTTCTCTGAGTTCTCTTCCAAATTACCCTCAAGTTGATACTTCTCCTTGCGAGAACACCACGATCCTTACCCCAAAGCTCACCATAAGAGATCCTAGCATAAATCCACACCGCCCTAAGGCTCATAAGCCGATGTATTCCCTCTTAGCACCCCCAAAGTACCACAATCGAGACATGCACTCTAAAGAGACCTTATGTGAACCTAAAATTGTTTCCTTTACCTCCTTAATACTGAAATGTAGAATCCATAATGATATAGAAATACCGCTAGTCTTGACACCATCCAATGCAAATCTCAGATTCTAGCCATATACAAATTCAGAAAATTCTCAATTGCTACATATAAATGTTGAATCCATTAGAACCTTCTCGAGAGTCATTCACTCTGCTAAAATCTCAATCGCACTGCCTCAAACGGGCCGAAGAACTGTGCCCCATTAGCACGACAATACCCAAAAGTAACCCCGCCTTGACAAAACTGGGTAAATTCCTACATCACGCGTACTACATCCCTCACGAATAACAACTCAATAATTCCATGATTCCCATATGCCCATAAAGTGTGATACATCAGGCATCAAGAAATTCCTTGTTCAAGTCATCCTCAAACCAAACTCCACAAGTCATAATTGATCCACAAGTATGCCTTAGACCGAAACCAATACAGCATATAACCGTGCAATCAACTCGTCGATATCAGACTCCCCCACTTGGCTCAAGGCCATAGATCAAAACACTCAATAACACACAATGCCCATACTCTATTACTGCCATAATACCGCAGTGTGATTCAACTAAATCCTTCATAAGCTCATGTAACACAAACCATATAATACCTCAAATCATCTACTAAGCTCGAATTCATCCTCGTGACGGTCAGGTCAACTTTCTCAACCAATCCAAACCCAAATCGCAACATCTATAACCCACTGGTAGAAAAGAAACCCTCCACAACATCATAAAGATCACACATCTGTAGATTACCCCACAGGTGATAACCCACCTACTTAGCCTTAAACTGACATCTCTCTATACACTTTCATAGCCACAACTACTATGCAATCACTTAATCTTCCTGAGTCTGAACTCATCGACAATACATGAAAATCTACTTCGTTCCACAAGTGAAATAACATGGAAGAATCTCTCAAAGACTTTCATAACTCAAGACTCTATGACATATCTACCGAAATCGAGCATCCTATAGTCCTTTTCATATCTCAAGCACACTCATTCGCATCACATTCAAACCATCTGAACACATCCCGTAGTCACATCCTACTCATCATATAGCCATCCAACCACTCACCGAGCCGCTAGTCCCACTCATAGGGACACCACTGGACATAAAAGTCCAAAAGCACATGCTTATACAACTGAAACTATCGAGCCTAAGCGGCGGTCCAAACTCGGCCTCGAGTACTCCAGACTAGCCCATCACCAATACACAAAAAAACATCTCGCACCTCATCCATGGAATCCATAAGCCGTCGATCTACAGTTGATACTGATCGATCACATGCGTATTCGAGTGAGTGGAAGGAACTCAAAGAGATACGCTTCAAACTGAATCAATGCCGCACGATAAGGAAAGAAAGATGGAAAGTTTACCTAAGTGCCATGTAGCCTCTTGAAGCTAGGTATGGACGCCATCATACTGGTCCGCAAGATTCTACTAGATACTTGCTCATGAATCGTAGAACCTATGAACCTAGAGCTCTGATACCAACTTGTCACGACCCAAAATCCAACTAGTCGTGATGGCACCTAACCCAACCCGCTGGTAAGCCAATTAATAACAATCCAATTCAATGAGATTTAACGAGAAAATAAATGATGAAATAACTGAGCTTTTATACAAAATCCCAAGGACAAGTAGTAGAAATCATGAGCTTCTAAGATTTAGAGTGTACAAAGCTGGTATGAAATAAATACATCATCTGTCGGAAATATACATGAATAAATTAAGAATTCTAAAGCTACCAAGAACAAGAGGCAGCGATGACAGGAACGCAGGTACATCTTCAATTCCAGCTTTCGCCATAAACAGCAACATCATCATCCATAATCTGCACGCAAGGTGCAGAAGTGTAGTATGAATACTGTCGTGCCCCATTTTTCCTCACGAAGTCCGGTTTTCGACATTTGGGACAACTCCTTTCCTTTTGGAATTGGGTATTTGAATTCGAAGAGTCGCCACCTAACGGATTTAAGGTGCGTTGGGGCACCCAAAGCGAGTAACTCATAAACCGGTTTGCATTACCAGAGATTTGGGCAAGGGCTCGAAATAACCTTGAGGGGAAGGTGTTAGGCACCCCTCGCGGTCCACAACAGTGGGTCCCGGCCGAACTCAAGTTATGTGAATTAGTCATTAAAGAAACAAAAGCACATAAATACATAAAGTTTATTCAAACGGGGTAAAGGGGGGTCCTAGGTTTGTTGGCCTATAGGATCACATCTGTACAATACCAGGTAAGCCTTCCTCAAATAGACGGGTTACACGTGGCATTAGCGCACACATCATATCCTTTACTACCCAATTACCCTCCCCTTAGTCATAGCCTAAAGCGTTCTAACAACCTTAAGGTGTACCCTATGCATGCATTACCCGACTCCTTTACTTATATAGTCCCGGAGGTATTTAGGACTTCTAGTTAAGGTGGATCTAGACTCTCCTACAGTAATTAAAAGGAGAAAATTCTAGGCGACAAACAAAAAACGTAGGACTGGACCAAAGATAGAACAGTTAAAAGGCTCAAATTTTACCTCCACAAATAGAGCAAGCAAGTGCACGTCTCAAACAACAAATTTTAGATGTTTCAGAGAGGTCCTAGAATAGGATATCTAGGTGAGCATGACAAGCAGAGAATATGCAGTATTAAGTTAAGGCAAAGCGTTAAAGACCTAATCAATTTTCCTACTGATTTTAGAATCTGTTGAATCTGGGCAGTTAACAAATAAGCACGGCATAGTTTCCAGTTTTTATAAGATTTTAATTACCTACAGTCTTGCCTACGTGGAGATACCCTATAAACATGCTGTCTAAAATGTAATCAGGATCAATTTAAAACAAACAACTTTGAACTTATTAAGTCCTATAGGCATGCTGGTCTAGGTGCTGAGCATTACAGAGCTGGTTTACATACATTTAATCCTAGAACATGATATCTAGGCGTTGGGATTGCTTTTAAATAGGATAGTTACTGATTAAGGCGATGTAGACATGGTTTTAAAGCGAATGCAATAACAGTCCTAAAACAGGATCTCTAATTCACATAACGAATGAACGTTTTTGTTAAGCAGGATTATAGCAGTAATTTAATAACAGAATTTCTACGTGATCATGAATATGCAGAAGCAGAATTTCGTAACAAATGAAGTGATGAGCCTATAACATGTTTTCTAGTATGCCAAACAATCCTAAAAGCGTGGTTTCTAAAGCAAGTAAACATAATAAACCTAAGGCATGAGTTCTAATGCAAGTAAACATAACAGACCTCAGGCATGATTTCTAATGCAAGTAAGCATAGTAAACCTAAAGGCATGATTTCTAATGTAAGTAAACGTAACAGGCCTAAGGCATGATTTCTAATACAAGTAAGCATAGTAAACCTAAAGGCATGATTTCTACCCGATTTCCCTCACAAAAATCATATAAGAATCCCCTTCCCTTTTACTAATTTCCCCAATATCTATTTACAAGGATGATTATTACAGACCATAAATGAATTACATAATGAATAAAAGCTATACTATAGGGAGCCTGAAATAGGCCCAAAGTGAACCTGGAAATGCCAGGCTTTCAAACAGTCCCAAATGCCATAGTCTCATGATGTCCAATAAGGGTATCCTGGTGCGTCAAAGTTCCCAAGGGCCTCAGGGACCCTGGGCAACGCACACACCAAGATCCTTTTAAATAGGAGAGTAGTTATGTGCAGTGTGGAAAGGCCAGCCCCAGTGTGCCAAAGTTCGGAGGAATCTCATGGACTCCTAGGCAGTACACATACTGGAGGGGCAGAACTTAAGTAATCTAGGAGTAGAATTGAGAGTGCTTGACATAGTTGATTTTTTTTAAAACAGTATAGAGGTAAAATCTTTAGGAGTGAAAATACTATAGGAGTAGTAATAGTTTGGAGAAACATATTAGGAGTGAAAAACATGTTGAAAACCTTTTGAGGGGAAGGAAGGTTCAGCAAACAACAACATAGTCACAAAAGCATCACATTGCCCAGTTTCTACTTCACTTTGTCAATCAGTTCTAGATGTACAAACAGTTACACAAAAGGAAGCAGGGGTTGGGAACACAAGCCACTTGAAACAGGAGCACATAAGCAGAAGGGTGAAGGCAGTCATGTTAGTTAATAGAGCAGGCAGGAATACTGATTTAAGGTCTAAAATTACAATCATACTTAGTTATAAACATGCTATTTAAGAACACACAAGACTTAAGCACTGCAATAAACATGTTGGCTAAACACAGTGAGACATAAGTCTAGGAACAGAGGCAATCATGCTGAAGAATACAGGAAGAACCACAAAGATTCAATCACACAAAGTAGCCATACTAGTTGGGGTTGCAGGACAGGGAAGACACAAACGTAAACAGGCTGTTTAAGACCATATTGAATACTTAAGCAAATAGACATGATGATTAAAACACAAGAGAGGGTGAAACTTAAGCATACTGATCACACTAGCAAACGGGGAAGAATAATTAAGTGCCTAAGCAATTAAACTAATGTAGAAAGAGACATGGATTCAACAAGGAGCACATAGATTTGAATGACATTGAAATAGGAACATACCAGTTAAGGAAGCAAAAGCAGAAAGTAAAGTGAGCAGGATTCCACAGTCTAGCCTTTGCTTTCAGCCGGCTAGACAAGCAATGAGCACAAGTAGCAGAAAGAGAGATGAGAGAAAGTTTGTGTATGTGTGTTTTTGAACTACTGTCCGTCTGTTTGAGAGGTAGAACAAGAGTGTATATATAGGAGTCGAATAGTGTAAGTAAATAAGTCAAGGCAGGTAAATATTGTAAATAAGGTAAGAGAAGTAATCAAATAATCAATCAAGCTTGATATGGATAGAAAATTAGGGGATTGTACCCATAAATAACTCTAATTGAGTTTCAAATAAGACAAGAAGTAGGTTTAACAGCCAATTAGGGTTAGAACCCATAAATCAAGCAATCAATCACACGAATAAGGTAATCAGAGGTAATTAGAGACCAATCAAGGGTCAATCAACCCATAAATAGGCAAGAGACGCCAATTAAGAATCTCATAGGCGGACCCTCGAAGAGTCTTGAACAAGATCTGGCTAGATTTCTTCGAGATCTTTCCATGAAATAACAAAATCGGCAAACCAGGTGAAGTAGGAGACCAGTAGAAGTCTCAAACAGCCATAGAAATTCATGGAACGGGTAGGAATTGAAGATATTAGAGCTGGTTTTGGGTGGTGGCGGCTAGGGTTAAAGTTTGGTATCAGAGGGAACTAGAGAAGAGAGGGTTTCAGGGTGGTCGGTGGTGACAAATGACTAGGGTTTAAGGGTCGTTTGGGACTTAAAAAAGGAAAGGGTAAACGATGGCCGTTGATCTTTGTGAATAACGGCCAAGATCAAAAGGGGTTTGGGGTCGGGTTGACTTTTAATTGGTTTGGGCTGGGTGGATTTGAGCCGATTTTAATTGAATTGGGATTAGGGAATTAGATTTGGGTTGTTTAATAGGCTGGGTCCGAAAAATAAAAGGGTTATTTGTTAAATACCCATGATAAATAATTTTAAAAACGTAATTAATAGATTATAAAAATGATTTTCATGCCTAAAAATGTTTTAAAATAATTACCTAGTATTTAAAATATATAAAAGGCTATTTTCTGGTGAAATAATATAATAATTCATACATGGGCCATAATTGCAAAGCAATTGCAATTGTAACCCCAAAAATGTAAATATGACTATTTGTGCAATAATTAAAACTTAGTGCAAATGTAAATGATAAAATCAAACCACGAAATTATTACAAAGTTATTTGTGATGCAATTAGTAATTGTTTATATAAATAGAAATGCTGGGATAAATTAATTTAAACACTTTAAAAATGCAGAAATTATGGAAAAATATTAATTGATGCTAATGCTTAGTTTGGAGATATATATGCATTTTAAAATTAATATTTATAGGGAAAAATTAGGTATCAACAGCTGCCCCTCTTTACCCGGGAAGGATGAAAGAGTTTTCGGGTAAAGAAATGATGGCCAATTTTGACCGATTGGGATATTTTGAAAAACAATAGAGGTCGAACCCTGGTCTTTGAGCTGCCTACATATCCCTGGCTTTACAGGAATCAGGCCATGTGCAGTTTTGGACCCAACGGTGAATGAAGCCGATGGAAAAGGTTCTTTTGTGAAGGGCAATATCTGATGGAGTTATGATTTGTGAGTTTGGAGAGTGACAGATGTACTATAGGGCAGATATCTGAATGGTTACAGAGTAAGGTGGGTAATCGATGGGAATCGGTTATATATTGGCAATGTAAAAAATGGTACGAGCGGAAATCGGAGCGAAGGATGCTCCTGTTCGAAGTATAGATGATGCAAATTCCCTTTAGGCCATGAAAGATTGTCTTTGGACGGCTGAGGATGACGTCCTTAGACCATGATGTCCTGGGCTATGAACTGTGAGATAGGAGATTTGCAGGCCATGAAATGATGTTCTCGATCCATGAAAATGGTGCCTCCGAACCATGACGCCTTTGAATAATGATATGCAAACTTGAGAGATCCTCAGGCCATGGCATGGTGTCTTCCGGCTATGAGGATGATGCCTTTAGATAATGACGCCTTTGGACAAGTTGGCGATATTTCAGCCCATGAGATGCAATAATATGATGCTAAAATCAAAAAGATAAGGCTTAGTCTTGCAAGGTTGAGGGTAGAGCTTAGCCCGAAAGAGGAGAAAATAGATAGTGCCGGAGAGACAATGCTTAGCCTCGGCAAATAAAGGCGATGATTGGCCTTATACAAATAGGAGGCAGAGCTTAGCCTCATGCAAGATTCGGGACAGGGCTTAGTCCCATGCAGATGGAAGGCAGAGCTTAGCCTTATGCAGATATGGAGGCAGGGCTTAGCCTCATGCAGGATTCGGGACAAGGCTTAGTCCCATGCAAATGGAAGGCAGAGCTTAGCCTTATGTAGATATGGAGGCAGGGCTTAGCCTCATGCAGATATGGAGGCAAGGCTAAGCCTCATGCAGATGGAGACAGAGCTTAGTCTCATGCAAGATTCGGGATTGTCGCGCCCACTTTTTTCCCTCCCTCGCGGGGAGAGGTCCGGGTTTCGACATTCCATGGGGTGTGATAACTCATTTCCTTTTGGGAATTGGGTATTTGAAGAGTCTCCACCTAACAGATTACGGTGCGTTAGGGCACCTAGAGTGATTAACTCTTGGATTGGTTTGCATTACCAGAGATTAGGGTAAGGGCTCGAAATAACCTCGAGGGGAAGGTGTTAGGCACCCCTCTTGGTCCACAACTGTGGGTCCCGGCCGAACTTATATTCACAAATTAGTCCATATAAATAAACAGTTGAATCAAATAGGTTGCAAGTAAAGCACGTTGGGTAACTCAAATAATAGGATAAAGATTTTTTGAATAAGTCGTAAACAAAGGTTTTGAATAGAAAAAGGAATTTTGGTAAAGGAGGAGTCCTAGGTTGGTTAGCCTATAGGATCATCCCACACAATGTCCGGTAAACACTCCTCGATGAGGGGCTACACGTGACATTATCGCGTAGTCATCATATCCCATATCTACCCTTCCCATCCCCTTAGTGGTCATGCAAAGCGAGTGTTTGGTCAGCGATCTCTATTGCATGCTGTTACCCGTCCCTTCTTAATGGTCCTGGAGGGATTTAGGACCTCTACCTATAGGTGGTTCTAGACAGACCCCTAAGGTTTTAAAGGTGAAAATTCTAATGCGACAGGCAAAACAATTAGGACGTTTAGCACATAAGATAAAAAAGAGCAATTAGAGGCTCAAAGTTTCCTCCTCAAATAAGGCACATAAAGAGCACGACTCAAGCACAATTAAGAGCTTTTCATTAAACAGTATCCTAAGGCAGGATGTCTAGGTGAATAGGCAGAAGACAAGCAATTTATTTTATAAACTCAGGAGTAATGACCCTAGCAGTTGCCTATTGTTTTTTTTAAAGCTTGTTAGGATCAGAAAATACATTAAGTCATAGAAAACAGTTTCAGGATTGCCAGTTTTGAAAACGCCCTACAGGCTTGCCTATACGCGACATACTGATGAATACATTTTAAGGTGAAACAGGGCAGATTTAAAACGGACTTTTAATCCCTATAGGCGTGCTGTCTAATGATTGATTAAAGCAGTTTTGAAAAAACTCGTTTCAGAAAAATAAACCATTAATTAGACCAGTTCGAAGTGGACTGAACATAGACTGGATTGATTTAAACTAGTTTAGATCAACAGGCAGAATTTCTGGTGGCATTCCTTATAGGCATGATATCTAAGTTTAATACTGATTTTAGAAACTTTGCAGGCATGAAAACATGTAAACACTTATTATAACAGAGGCTAGGTTAAATTATATCCTATAGGCATGGCATCTACTTGTGAAACTGATTTTAAGACTTATAGACATGATTTCTATTATGAATCACTTGAAACCTATAGGCATGATTTCTAACATGGTGAGACAAACATGACAAGACGTGAAAATCCTATAGGCATGTTTTCTACTTAGTAAGGCAATCATATCAAAATGTAAAGTCCTATAGGCATGGTTTCTACCCGTATTACCCCACAAATATGTAACTACCCA
Source organism: Nicotiana attenuata (assembly GCF_001879085.1). Taxonomy (NCBI): domain Eukaryota; kingdom Viridiplantae; phylum Streptophyta; class Magnoliopsida; order Solanales; family Solanaceae; genus Nicotiana; species Nicotiana attenuata. The sequence goes on from NW_017670234.1 coordinate 1,978,038, forward strand.
CCCCTTTTCACTAATCACCCCAATATTTATTTACAAATTATTACAGACCATATGAATGAATTACAAAATAAATAAGAAAATAAGAAGTTATTCTATAGGGAGCATTCAATTAGGCCCAGGTTCTCAAAGCCTCCAATAGCCTCAAATGCCTCAATTCCATAGACAATGACATAGTCCAGGTGCATCAAAGTTCCCTAAGGATCTCAAGGATCCCGGGCAGTGCTTATACCTAGACTTGGTAATCAAATTGAATAAGTGCAGTGTGGAAGGGCCAGCCTCAATATGCCAGAGTTCGGAGGGCTCTCAAGAGGATCCCAAGGCAGTACACGTATTGGAGGGGGCAGAACTTATTGACTTAGGAGTAGAGTGAGAGTGCTTGACATAGTTTGAAAGGATTTTAGTAAGAAAACAGTGTTAAAAGAGACTTGTTTGAAACAGTTTTGTAGAATAAAAGAGAGGGTCATGCAGTAAAATAGATTTGAAAAGAGAGAGTGACATGATCAAGCAACAGTAAATCAAACATGGAATCTAAAATCACATCAGCAATGTTCACAGGACCAAAACCAAGAGGAAAGAAACTACACACATGGGTGATGGGGATTGGGCACACATAAAACACATGATTGTAAACACAAAACCAGCCAAGGTCTTAGGAAGTGGTACAGACATGCTCAAACACAACTGATCAAGCACAGTCACAGAACCAGCAATACTTAAGGGGGTTTAGTATAGGATCCAAATGATTTAGGACCAATTCCAGAACCATACAAGTCAAGAGTGTAGACTACATAGAGGGGATTCATACCATAAACCAGATAGTGCAAAAATAGACTACATAAAGGGGGAACATGCTCATACTGATCCTAAGGAAGGGGGTTCATAATATGCTAATTATGTAATCACATTAACTGTAAGTTTCACGGCAAAACCATAAGTAGAAGCAAACTAGAAACAAGATGAACTGAAGCAATAAAAGAACCATGTTGTTGTTGAAACTTGAATTGAAACTAGAACATACCAGTAAAGAGGACAGTAAGCAAAAGTGAAGGAGCAGGAGAGCACAATAGTTAGCCTTGGCTTGCAG